>NC_047091.1:166124994-166428327 GCF_902459505.1 Geotrypetes seraphini | reverse complement strand
ACGTCCCGTGAGGTACTTAAATGTTTCGATCATGTCTCCCCTCTCCCTACGTTCCTCGAGTGTAGAGCTGCAATTTGTTCAGTCTCTCTTCGTACGAGAGACCCTTGAGCCCCGAGATCATCCTGGTGGCCGTCCGCTGAACCGATTCAGCGGACGGCCACCAGGATGATATGTCAAATAATGTCAAATATGTCAAATAATTGTTGAATAATGCCTCAACATATGTCAAAAACTCCTCCCAAAGGCCTTCATATGCATTATTTTATATTATTTTAATTAAAAAGCCGATCATCATATGAGAGAATTAACAAATCAATCAGCAAACAGCTTTTGCTCTCTGTTTCAATCGCAGGTCCAATTTCATTTCACTTTCCTTCTACTCACATAAGCCCCATAAAAGCTATTGTTTGGAAAAATATCGTTTAAGAGAACTTATCTTCAATGAGAGAAGTCGCTGAAGGAAATGCTCTGGTTGACATGATACCACATTTTGAATACCCGCACCTGATGGTATAAGATTTTGAAAGTATACATCACTGTCCTAAATGCACTCAGGCACACGCCTCCCTGGGGCATATGTTTTGGTCCTGCCCTCGCATTCTTCAGTTCTGGCATCGTTTCGGTTCCTATACTACCTCTCTCAGGGGTCGGCGATGGACTCTGACTCCCAGAGCAGTATTTGGAATTTATACTAATGCATCTCCCAAACCTAAAGGACTTTCAGCTTTTCTGGCCCGAGCGATGTTGCTTGGCAAGAAGGCAATTTTGACCCAGTGGCTGGCCAACGAACCCCCGACTTACAGTCAATGGAGATCATTGATGATCATCCATGCCTCTTTGGAGCGTAGACATTTCACAGATGTAGAAACTGGTCCTGGCCAACGATTCTGTTTGGTTTGGGAGCGCTTTTGGCTGAGCCATACTCCTATGGCCAGGAGTAGACTATTCAATTTGTAACTTGATTATTTCTTTGCTCCCTGTGCTCAGGGATTCTTCCGTTTTTGGGGTTTTTGGGGGGGATGGGGGAGTGTGGGGGGGGATGAAGGTATATATTGTGCACAGGGCAGGATTAATTCGTCGAGGGCCCCTAGGCACACAAGTACACTGGGCCCCCTACCCTGCCCCACCATGCGCCCAGGCGGAAACAGGAAGCTGCGTCAGAGAGAAGCTTTGGGCAAGCAGCACCGCTTGCACAATTACAGTTCCCGTTGCCTTTCTTATCCACGTTGCTTGTCTTACTTTCCGTCGATGGTGGGGGGGGGGGGCCGTGTTGCCGATCGGGGTGGGGCCCGTGTTGCCGATCAGGGGGGGGGCCCGTTTTGCCAATCGATGCTGGAGGGGCCCATCGCCGTTTGGAAAAAACAATGTTGATGCCCTCCTTCATCGGGCCCCCCTGACCATTTCGGGCCCTAGGCACGTGCCTACTTAGCCTATTGGTTAATCCTGCCCTGATTGTGCATAAATGTAAGTGCCCAGTTGTGTTTTGCTACAGTTGGTTACGTGCATATGGAAAATTAATAAACATATTTGAACATAAGATTTTGAAAGTATTATTTACTGGTCCAGAAAATGACTTTCACTAAGTTGTGCTATAAAGTGACTTGCTCTATGGCTGGCGCATGGTTTTCAAGCACATTGAGGCCTCTTCAAGCACAGCTGTAAAAATGGCTGCATTTCCTATTTCCCCATTAACAAGTGGCCATCTATTTTCTAGGCTGCGTAGGGAGAGGTGTGGCCAGTAGGAAAAAGGAGGCATTGATGCCCCTGTATATGGTGAGACCTCATTTAGAATCTTGTGCACAATTCTGAAGACCGCACCTTCAAAAAGATATAGACGTGACGGAGTTGGTCCAGAGGAAAGCTGCTAAAATGGTGCGTGGTCTTCATCATAATGCGTATGGGGACAGACTTACAGATCTCAATGTGTATACTTTGGAGGAAAGGTGGGAGAGGGGAGATATGATAGAGATGAGTCGAGTCTTTTATGTGAAAGGAAGCTCCGGAATGAGAGGGCATAGGGTGAAGTTAAGAGACGATAGGCTCCGGAGTAATCTAAGGAAATACAGTGGAACCTTGGTTTACGAGCATAATTCGTTCCAGAAGCATGCTTGTAAACCAAAATACTCGTATATCAAAGCGAGTTTCCCCACAGGAACTAAAGGAAACTCGCTTGATACGTTCCCACTCCCCAGAGGCCAGCGGCGCTGCTCCACTCCCCCCTCCGCCTCCCCGAGAACTGGCATCGCTCCCCCCTCCCCCCGCTCACAAAGGAGATCTCCGAGAATCTCGGCAAGAGGGAGAACTAGACGGCCTTGAGCATGCTCAAGGCCCAGCAAGAGGCAGGAACTTATTCAAGCGGCACCGGCACGTCCTGTGGGCTGCGTGCCGGTGCCAGACGGAGGTAAGTTTGAAGTTGTTCGGGCAGGGGGTGCCGGTTCGCGCGGGGGGGAGCGATGCCAGTTATCGGGGGAGTGCTCGCAAATCAAGTCAACACAGTTTGCAAGACAAGATTTGTGAGAATGTTTTGCTCGTCTTCCAAAACACTCGCAAATCGGGTTACTCGCAAACCAAGGTTTGACTGTACTTTTTTTTACAGAAAGCGTGGTAGATGAGTGGAACAGTCTCCCGGAAGAGGTGGTGGAGACAGAGACTGTCTGAATTCAAGAAGGCCTGGGATAGGCACGTGGGATCTCTAAGAGAGAGGAAGACATAATGGTTACTGCGGATGGGCAGAATAGATGGTAGGGGAGGGTCTTTGGGGTGGGCAGACTAGAGGGGCCGTGGCCCTTATCTGCCGTCTATTTCTATGTTTCTATAAACATAAAGCTCTATGGACATCACAATGTAGATGTAAAGAGCCTTAGCCAATAGGGAGAGGAGGAGATAGTGGATGCTGTGGATGGGCCATTTGGCCTTTATCAGCTATCATGTTACTTTGTTTCTATAAACATAAAGTTCTATGACATCACAATGCAGGTGTAAAGAGCCTAAGCCTATAGGAAGAGGAGATGCAAATGTTAAGAGCCTTAGCCAATAGGGAGAGGAGGAGATAATGGTTACTGTGGATGGGCAGACTAGATGGTACTATGTTTCTATAAACATAAAGCTCTGACATCACAATGCAGGTGTAAAGAGCCTTAGCCTATAGGAAGAGGAGATGCAAATGTTAAGAGCCTTAGCCAATAGGGAGAGGAGGAGATAATGGTTACTGCGGATAGGCAGACTAGATGGGCCATTTGGCCTTTATCAGCTATCATGGTACTATGTTTCTATACATAAACTTACATCACAATTTCCAAAATACAGTATATATAACATAGGCTGCCATCAGACCATCATCGCACCAGCAATGACTGTACCACCATAATCCAACTAATATTCATAAACAGAATATTAATAAAAATCCACTTATCTGTTGGTGGTAGTTGGACTCAACTGGTCACAAAACTGGCAGTTCTATGTATATAAAGTGCTAGAGCAGGGGTAGGGAACTCCGGTCCTCGAGAGCCGTATTCCAGTCGGGTTTTCAGGATTTCCCCAATGAATATGGATGAGATCTATTTGCATGCGCTGCTTTCAATGCATTTTCATTGGGGAAATCCTGAAAACCCGACTGGAATACGGCTCTCGAGGACTGGAGTTCCCTACCCCTGTAGCTAGAGCAACACCATGAAAAGCTCCTGAAGCCGTGAAACCCAAGCCTTCCCCCCCGACTCGAGTTTCGTGACAAACGTGCTTCCTCAGCAGGGGAACTCTAAAATGCAAAAAATAATAACCCATATAAAACAACTTCCATACACCCCCCCACAATACAAGACGGGATATTGGGCTGGACGGACCATTGGTCTGACCCAGTACGGCTGTTCTTATGCTTTTATGTTCTTAAGAAGCAGATCAGATGGAAAACCCTTTCATCAGATATTTAGGGCTCCTTTTACAAAGGCACGCTAGTGGTTTATCGCACATAATAGTAACATAGTAGATGATGGCAGATAAAGACCCGAATTGTCCATCCAGTCTGCCCAATCTGATTCAATTTAAATTATTATTATTTTTTTCTTCTTAGCTATTTCTGGGCGAGAATCCAAAGCTTTACCCGGTACTGTGCTTGGGTTCCAACTGCCGAAATCTCTGTTAAGACTTACTCCAGCCCATCTACACCCTCCCAGCCATTGAAGCCCTCCCCTGCCCATCCTCCTCCAAACGGCCATGCACAGACACAGACCGTACAAGTCTGCCCAGTAACTGGCCTAGTTCAATCTTTAATATTATTTTCTGATTCTAAATCTTCTGTGTTCATCCCACGCTTCTTTGAACCCAGTCACAGTTTTACTCTCCACCACCTCTCTCGGGAGCGCATTCCAGGCATCCACCACTCTCTCCGTAAAGTAGAATTTCCTAACATTGCCCCTGAATCTACCACCCCTCAACCTCAAATTATGTCCTCTGGTTTTACCATTTTCCTTTCTCTGAAAAAGATTTTGTTCTACGTTAATACCCTTCAAGTATTTGAACGTCTGAATCATATCTCCCCTGTCTCTCCTTTCCTCTAGGGTATACATATTCAGGGCTTCCAGTCTCTCCTCATACGTCTTCTGGCGCAAGCCTCCTATCATTTTCGTCGCCCTCCTAGCATGTGCTTAGCCGCTACCGCCTCCTCTTGAGCAGGCGGCAGTTTTTGGCCAGCGCGGGGGTTAGCGCATGATGAAAAGTCACACACGTTAACCCCGCTAGCGCGCCTTTGTAAAAGGAGCCCTTATTAGGAAACTACACTTCAAATAGGTGTATTTCGTAAAGAAATTTATTTTGTAAACGTGGGTACTATTGTTAGCAAAACTCTACTTTGACTATATCTAAGTAACTGTTGTATTTTTAACTATTTGTATTTCGCTGATTGTTCAGCCTTCTTCTGTGTAAACCGCCCAGGGCAGGATTAACCAATAGGCCAAGTAGGCACGTGCCTAGGGCCCGAAATGGTCAGGGGGACCCGATGAAGGAGGGCATCAACATTGTTTTTTCCAAACGGCGATGGGCCCCTCCAGCATCGAACGGCAACGTGTTCCCCCCCTCCCCCCCGATCGGTAATGCGTGCCCCATCCCGATCGGCAACGCATCCCCTCCAATCGACGGAAAGTAAGACAAGCAAGCAACGCGGGTAAGAAAGGCAACGGGAACTGAAATTGTACAAGCGGTGCTGCTTGCCCAAAGCTTCCCTCTGACGCAGCTTCGTGTTTCCGCCTGGGCGCATGGTGGGGTGGGGCGGGGCAGGGGGCCCAGTGTACTTGTGTGCCTCGGGGCCCTCGACGAATTAATCCTGCCTTGAAACCGCCTAGAAATCGTTTGGTTATGGCGGTATAGAAGAATAAAGTTATGCTATGGTAGCCCAACATGGCCATTTTTTACTCCTTCCAGTATGATTCTGGCTTATGTTTTGACATGGTTTCATATCATTGATTGAGCCATATCCATGTTATACTCTTCTTGGTTGGGCTGAGAACTTTTCAGCACCCCCTTGTACACAGTACATGCACTATTTCTTAGCCCCTTCCAAAACATGTCCTCAGGATCACCTCCTCATTACACAGTAGAACCACAGCCATTTTAGTTTTCAGAATATGCATGAATATGCATGAGATACATTTGCATACAAGGGGTCACTGAAAATGATCTGGAGCCATGACACTTACAAGTTATTCCACTTTTCTTGACACTTTTCGCTTCAGGGAGGCAAATGCATCTAGCAAATGGGCCCAAGTATAGGGAAGCCAAGCCATTGTGACATCACCGATGAGGTTGGCTCTTAGGCATTGATGGATTGAGGTATTATGAGATCATAATAGGAGGGGCCGCTGAACAGTTCTCAGCCAAACCAAGAATAGAATGATATGGAGCCATGAAGCTTACAAGTTATTCCACACTTTTCTTGACACTTCATTTTATATCATTGAAACGAGAAGTGTCAAGAAAAGTATGGAATAACTTGTAAGTTTCATGGCTCCACATCATTCTACTCGCAGGCTGAGAACTTTTCAGTATCCTTTCCTATACTGGTTCTCTGATTACATGCAAATTTTATCTTGTGTATGCGCATTGTGGATCTCCCGAAATCCCAACTGGCAGTAAAATCATCAAGCAGATTTGATAAGTGCTGTCTTATGCCCTCCAACAGGAAATCTTGCTTTTTTTTAACCAAAAACCACCAGGTATAAGAGCCGTCTTTGTTGGTTGCTACTTAAATTCATGCTTCACCACCAAATGGACTACAACAGGGCTGCCCAAGTCCGGTCCTCGAGATCTACTGGCAGGCCAGGTTTTCAGGATATCCACAATGAATATGCATGAGAAAGGCTTGCCTGCACTGCCTTCTTGGTATGCAAATCTCTCTCATGCATATTCAATGTGGATATCCTGAAAACCTGGCCTGCCAGTAAATCTCAAGGACCGGACTTGGGCAGCCCTGGACTACAATATTAAGAGCCCTTTAGCTTAATAGAAATACCTAATATTTAGTAAGTGTAAGAGCTCATCTGAATCCACTTCCCAGAACCTCAGCGATACCACTCAGGGCTCGAATGCTCATGGCCCATAAGCTTTATATATCCACTCGTCACTGGTCCATATTTTCCCAAACTTAGTTTAGTTTTTTACTTATTATTTGGCTTTAAGGTTTCTTCTACCCACACCAACCATATTCAAATTCAACATTTCAAGTATGCCTTGAAATGTTGAATTTGAATATGGTTGGTGTGAGTAGAATTTAGTTGGTGTGCATAGAATTTGAATGTAGTTGGTGTGGGTAGAAGAAACCTTAAAGCCAAATAATAAGTAGCGACTAAAATGGTTAAGGGCCGGAGGAGTTGCCGTACAGCGAGAGATTAGAGAAACTGGGCCTCTTCTCCCTTGAAAAGAGGAGACTGAGAGGAGACATGATTGAAACATTCAAAATACTGAAGGGAATAGACTTAGCAGACAAAGACAGACTGTTCACCTTCTCCAATGTAGGGAGAACGAGAGGGCACTCTCTAAAGTTGAAAGGGGATAGATTCCGTACAAACGTAAGGAAGTTCTTCTTCACCCAGTGAGTGGTGGAGAGCTGGAACGCTCTTCCGGAGTCTGTTGTAGGGGAAAACACCCTCCAGGGTTTCAAGACTAAGCTGGACAAGTTCCTGCTAAACTGGGACGTACGCAGGTGAGGCTGGACTCATTTAGAGCACTGGTCTTTGACCTGGGGGCCGTCACGCGAGCGGACTGCCGGGCAGGATGGACCACTGGTCTGACCCAGCAGCGGCAATTCTTATGTTCTTATGGATATATGAGAGCATTTGAGCCCTGACTGGTATCGCTGAGGTCCTGGGAAGTTGATTCAGATGAGTTCTTACACTTACTAAATAAGGTACTTAAATTCATGTAGCATTGCTTGGAAACTGGCTTAAAAGTTCTCAGTCTTAAATTGCTAAGCACAGCAAGGAGGATGTCATTGGCTTTTTCTCTGCTTTTCTGAATGTGCACGCCAGCATCCCTCCTTCTGCTGCTGATGATGAAATAATAGAAAGATGCCAGGGCTACCTAGTGAGAACATTTAAAAGATGTCATACAGTATATCAATAAAACACAGGGCAAATCACCGAGGCTATTTTGGTTTCTCAGCAGTTGACACTCCATCTGCTAAGAAAATGCAAATGCTCAATGTTCTAAATGTTGAGTGTTAACCTTGAAATGGGCATTTTGGGCAATGAGAAGGAAAAGATAAGGAAATGGAGTGAAACTTTTTAAGTGCAATGACCTAAATGACAACTATCCAGCTGGGATGCGTAAGCATCTGAGAGACCATTGACATACGCTTGAATTACGAGACAACGGTGTTGATGGTGCTTCTCGGTCATGCTCCAGAAAGATTTACCTCGCAAGAGCTTCCAGTGTTTTCTTTTTAGCTCCTTTTTTTAATATATTTAAAATGCAACAGTGGGCGTAATAGGTCTCAAGTGCCTGTGTCTTTTAGCTCTGTTCTCCATTTTTACCAAGGACAAAACTGTTGGACTATATAAGTTCCTGGCATGATGATTCCGTCACAATAAAATACCTGTGAAAAAGAAATTGCTATGCACAGGCCTGGAGAAAGAGGTGGCAGGGGTAGGACATGCCCAGGTTAGTGATAATACATTTATTTAAGTATTTATATACCACTTAAAGCAGTGTTCTTCAACCTTTTTACACCTATGGACCGGCGGGAAAAAAAAAATTATTTTGTGGCCCGGCAAACTACTAGGATTGAAATTTAAAAACCCCGTTTCCGCCCCATCTCCGCGAGCTCGGTCCTCGCAAACCACCTGATCCCATCTGCACAAGCCTCAGTTATGATTTTATACTGAATGTATTTTATTAAAGTATAAAAAGAAACAATATTCTGTACAATTGTCATTTTATAAATACAAATAATACAGAGCAAGGATCAACAAAACCCTTGTCTCCCCTTCACATATATCCCCTCTACTATCAAAAAAACTGAATAAGCCAAATTATTACAGAATGCTACACAGAAATATCATGCTAACAGAAAACCGCAGTAACACATAGCAGGAATAGGGTTAGGGGAGTGCAACTAGGGCAACTGCCCCCCTGGTCAGAGAGATCCCTAAGCCACTGCTTGGACTTTGCAGTCCCCAGTTATGTCTAACACCAGCTCTAGCAGGATATATATTTCAAATCTGATATATTCTAATCACAAAATAGAAATAAAATTATTTGTTTCTACCTTTTGTTGTCTCTGGTTTCTGCTTTCATCTTCTTTTCACTCTCTTCCTTCCAGCGTCTGCCCTCTCTGTCTCTTCAATCCAGCATCTGCCCCTTCCATCTACTGTCTAACCTCTCCCCCTTCCATATGATATTTGTCTTCTTTCTATGCCCTTCTCCCTTTTCCATCCAGCCTATGCCGCTCTCTCCTTTTTGCACGATTCATTCCAGCTTCACTTCATTTTTATCTCTCCTACACCAGATCTAGCATCTTTGTCCCTCTCAATTTCTCTGCTGACCCCCCTTCCCATCTCATTCCTGTCTCTCCCCTTCCCCTCCTCTAATCTCCCTGCCAGCTGTTTCCTTCCTTTTTTCTTCTCCCTTCCCTCCTCCCCTCCCAGCAGCATCTCTCCTTCTCCCTCCCTCCAGGTCCAGTAGCAGCTGTCCCTTTTTCCCCTTGCCCAGCAGCTTCCCAGACTCCTTTCCTTCCTCCCCTCCCAGCAGCATCTCTCCTTATCCCTCTCCAGGTCCAGTAGCAGCTATTCTTTTTCCCCTTGCCCAGCAGCTTCCCAAACTCCTTTCCCTCCTCCCCTCCCAGCAGCATCTCTCCTTATCCCTATCCAGGTCCAGTAGCAGCTGTCCCTTTTTCCCCTTGCCCAGCAGCTTCCCAGACTCCTTTCCCTCCTTCCCTCCCAGCAGCATCTCCAGGTCCAGTAGCAGCTGTCCCTTTTTCCCCTTGCCCAGAAGCTTTCTCCCCTCCCAGCAACTCTCCTTACTTGTCAGCGCTGCGATTCAGTAAGGCAGCCTCGAGTCCTTTGTTGGGTCGCACCGCCTCTAAGGAAAGCGGAAGTTGCATCATCAGAGGCGGCCCAATTCCGCAAAAGCTCCAAGGCTTCCTTCCTGAATCGCTGCGCTTGTAAGTAAGGAAAGCCGCTGGGAGGGGAGAAAGCACACTGTCTGAGGCTCCCCATTATCTCTCCGGCCCTGCACGAACTACAGTTCCTCGATCTTGCCAGTCCTGCTCGGACCGGCAGGAAATTGAAGATGTTGATCTCGCCGGTCCTGCGTGGACCAGCAGGAATTTTCTGCGGACCGGCACCAGTCCGCGGATCGGCGGTTGAAGAACTGTGACTTAAAGCATGTGGTTTATATTCAGGAACTCAAGCATTTTCCACTGTCCATGCTGGTGGGCTCACACTCTTATCTAATGGACCTGGGGCAATGAGGGATTAAGTGACTTGCCCAGGGTCACAAGGAGCAGCATGGGATTTGAACCCACAACCTCAGGGTGCTGAGGCTGTGGCTCTAACCACTGCGCCACATACTCCCCCTAGTGTGATAATTCAGAGATGTACTTCGAGCTGAGTCAGTCCAGCGAATGGCCACTAGGATGGTCTCCGGACTCAAGGGTCTCTCATATGAGGAAAGACTGGGCAAGTTGCAGCTCTACTCTCTAGAGGAGCGCAGGGAGAGGGGTGACATGATTGAGACATTTAAGTACGTCACAGGTCGTATCGAGGTGGAAAACGACATATTCTTTCCTAAGGGATAAACGTCTACCAGCATACAGTTGCACAATTCACTGTCTTTAACTGTAACCACTCAGGATTAGATTTAATCAGATATTCTGTCACACCTAAGCTGTCTAGATGAATATTTGGACAAAGAATAACCAAATTAAACGAACTGGTTCATTCCACTGCTTAGCAACTCTCTGAATGTCTACCCCAGTTTTGACTAGATTGTTCGGGCTTAAGGATGTCATAGTTGATGGGCATCGAGTTAATGTGCCTTCTAATGTCTCTTCAACTATGCGGTTGGTTAAAGAGAATTTTCTTATCTTCACCCCTAGGCTGAGGCACTGGGATGAGTTTTGTCCTTTTGATAAAGTGTCTGAGGGAAGGATATACATTTTCTTAAGAACTGTCTTGATAAGTCCGTCTGGGCACCCAGACAGTCCTCTAAAAATAGGACATGTCCGGGCTTTCCCGGACGTCTGGTAACCTGAATCTTGGCATGGATTTGGGTCCTCTTGAAGACTGGGCCTTTATGGGAAAGGCGTGCAGAAGATGAGTGCACGAAGGGGAAGACAAGGCTGTGTAGATGGAACTCTGGAAAGTTCCAGCTCAAAGCCCTTTACATTTTTAGCTGTGATTTCTGCCTCACCCCCCCCCCCCCCCGAATGTAAATTAATTCTGTCAGCAGTCAATAAATCCCACTTGATTGCTGTGGTTGAGTAATTGAGTATGAAAGTCTGATCAGAATTCACTTTTATTTCATTTAAAGCAGACCTGCTATTATAGTTCTTAACAGATACTTACTTTTGATTCACTGAAATGCTATCCTAACAAACAAAGAAAAACCACAGGTCAAACTGTGTCTTTTTTTAAATAACATTTTACTGTTATTTGAACTCATTACCTTTTTTTGACGTAGATTATCCCGAAGGGCTTAATTTTCACAAACAATGCATTTGCTGAATGCATCCATAAAAACGCCACAAGTCTGGCAATCAGTCTGAATCCGCTTGACAGGCAATTTTCAAATCATGTCATTTGATAAAGATAACATTTTTTTTTTTAATGGAAAAACTTTCAGATTGATGCTTTTATTTTCATATCAGAGCTACCACAGAGATTTGAGCTTTAAAAATAAAGGGGAAAAAATCCACTGGTAAAGTAAAAACGTTCATTAGCAGTGACCACCCATGAGGTCACTCTGAAAAGAGGGGTTCTCTGACCTAACCAATAGATGGTAAGTGGGATCAAAAGGAAACAGTCCAAAAATACACAAGGTCGAACAGTGAGGTATGAAGATTGTTAGTAAAGAGAGATTGAGGATCTCAGAAACCCGCTTGGAAATCCTATATAATAAAAGCTTACCGGCGCATGCGCTGTTAAAACAGCGTGATCCCTGCCGCTGTGGTGTGTGTTCCATAGCCGTGTTCCATTTTAGAACCCAGCGGCAGGGAACATTCTGGCCACTCCCCTCCTCCTGCCCTCACTCACCAACCAGAAGTGCAAGCAAGCTCTCTCCCTGCCCGCATCCTCGGCAGGGAACACACCTCCCACCCTCGCTCACCGTTGCCGCCGCCGCCGCTGATGATCCTCCTCTTCAGAGCAGCCTGCGATCGTGGCTGGCTTTAAAGAACCTCAGTAGCACGTTCCCTCTGACGCATGGGATCGCATCAGAGGGAACTTGCTACCGAGTTGGAGAGCGGCCTGCGAGGTTTGCTAAAGCCGGCCACCACGATCGCAGGCTGCTTTGAAGAGGAGCAGGCCAGAAGATGCCAGGATGGAGGGAGGGTAAGAAGAGGATCAATACAGGGGGCCAGGGGGAGAGGGAAAGGGGGCTGCTTTGGGGGGAGGGGTGTGCTGGGGGAGACAGAAGGGGCCATGGAGAGATAGGGAGAGGGAAAGGGGGCTGCTTGGGGGGGGGAGGTGTGCTGGGGACAGACAACTTTGCTCTGGGGGGGAAGACAAGAGGGCCATGGAGAGACAGGGAGAGGGAAAGGGGGCTTTTTTGGGGGGAGGTGTGTACTGGAGGCAGACAGCTTTGCTCGGGGGGGGGGGAGGGGGGAAGACAGAAGGACACAGACAGCGGCCAAGGAGAGAGAGATAAAGAAACACAGACAGACAGACACATCTATTCTAGCACCCATTAATGTAACGGGCTTAAAGACTAGTATGTAGATAAGCCTTATAGCAAGACTGACTGGTTCCAAGTTTCCATCATCGATCCTCTAAACCTCCCCCTCCTTATTCTGAAACTCTTCTGCTGCATTCCATATTTCTTCATTCATCTTTCTTCACTCAAATTTTAATTATTAATATTTAACCCAGCAGAGCGACTTTATCACATCTTAAAAATGCAGATACCCAAAAGCCTGACAGGACCCATTTCACCAAATTTAATGGCTTTTCAAGGGTTCACTGGTGGCACTGCATGTCTTTATACATGCGCCACTCCTCATTTAGGGCTGGGTATTTCAGAATAAGGAGGGGGAGGTATAGAGGATCGATGATGGAAACTTGGAACCAGTCGGTCTTGGTTTAAGGTTTATTTACCTATTTCCAAGCGGGTTTTTGGACGGTTCTCTGGACCTCCCTAAGCTCTACAGATGCATCTTGCAAAGGCAGTGAGTGAGCAGAGATTATATCCCATGCAGAATGAGGGCATTATGAGACGCGGCATCTGTGCCGCAAGGAAGAGGAACTCGCTCTTTCCATTCCCAATGAGATTTGAACCACTAAGAGCTCCAAAATGAAAGAAGTATCAAGAAATCACTGGTAGATCGCACGGAGGTCATACTCCAGCTTGCTTTTTGTAATCTGTTGTTACAAATCACCTTTTCATGTATTCCTAGTTAGAGGATGGGAAGAAAACCGTAAGCAAAGCTTTTGTTAAAATAATCTGCGCATCTCCATAATTGGCGATCATATTTATTTATTTTATTTATATATCCAGAATTTGACATCGATGCCTAACTTAATCGAGCAATGGGCTAGATCAGCAATGATAATCGGCACTCAACTCCTTTTAATGCACTGAATGGTGCTAATTGAAAGTTAAGTGCCTAATTAGGTAGGCCTGATTCTAGAACAGTTAGGCGCCTAGCGCAAAGACCATAGTTAAAAGAGGGTGTGGTTGGGGGGCACATCTTGGGCGTTTTTGAGTTAGGTGCTTTTTTTTAAATTTATAGCCATTGAGGGGGGCAGATTTTAAAATAGCTGCCAAAAGTTAGGTGGTTTAATTGCCTTTAATTGACACGATAATTAATCGCGTCATTTAAAAGCAAATAAATCATCAAAAAAATAAAAGATGGCACCTCCACAAATGGTGCTGGAACCGTAACTATGGCGGCGCCTACCGGCACCTAAGGGTAAAATAGACATTGTTAACACTGAAAGTACCCTTCAGCATCAAAGACAAGCGCCGGAAATGTAGGCCTGAAAGCCCTGGCCTACATTTTCTGGCATCTATCTGTGACATAGAAACATAGAAATAGACGGCAGATAAGGGCCACGGCCCATCTAGTCTGCCCACCCCAATGACCCTCCCCTACCTTTCTCTATGAATAGATCCCACGTGTCTATCCCATTTGGCCTTAAAATCAGGCACGCTGCTGGCCTCAATCACCTGAAGTGGAAGACTATTCCAGCGATCAACCACCCTTTCAGTGAAAAAGAATTTCCTGGTGTCCCCGTGCAGTTTCCCGCCCCTGATTTTCCACGGATGCCCCCTTGTTGCCGCGGGACCCTTGAAAAAGAAGATATCTTCTTCCACCTCGATGCGGCCCGTGAGATACTTGAATGTCTCGATCATGTCACCCCTCTCTCTGCGTTCCTCGAGTGAGTACAGCTGCAACTTATCCAGCCGTTCCTCGTACGGGAGATCCTTGAGTCCCGAGACCATCCGGGTGGCCATTCTCTGGACCGACTCCAGTCTCAGCACATCCTTACGGTAATGCGGCCTCCAGAATTGCACACAGTATTCCAGGCGGGGCCTCACCATGGATCTATACAATGGCATAATGACTTCAGGCTTACGGCTGACGAAACTCCTGCGTATGAATCCTATGATTTGCCTTGCCTTGGATGAAGCTTGTTCCACTTGATTGGCAGTCTTCATGTTCTCACTGACGATCACCCCTAAGTCTCGTTCTGCTTCAGTTCTTGTTAGGATCTCGCCATTAAGAGTGTAAGTCTTGCATGGATTTGGGCTGCCCAGGTGCATGACTTTGCATTTTTTGGCATTGAAGCTGAGTTGCCAGGACCTAGACCAGCGCTCCAGTAGGAGTAGCTCATGCTATTGTCGGACATTGAATTTATGTCTGTTGTGCTTTTGCCCACTACATTGCTTAGTTTGGCGTCATCGGCGAATAATGTTATTTTACCTCGCAGCCCTTCTGCCAAGTCTCTTATAAAGATGTTGAATAGGATCGGGCCCAGGACCGAGCCCTGCGGCACTCCACTGATTACCTCCGTCATTTCGGAGGGGGTGCCGTTCACCACTACCCTCTGAAGCCTACCTCCAAGCCAGTTCCCAACCCATTTCGTAAGGACGTGCTGAGGATCGAGTCGGTTCAGCGAATGGCCACCAGGATGGTCTTGGGGCTAAAGGACCTAACGTATGAAGAAAGACTAAAGAAGTTGCGGCTGTACTCACTTGAGGAACGAAGAGAGAGGGGAGACATGATTGAAACGTTTAAGTACATCACGGGTCGCATCGAGTCAGATGATGATATCTTCTGTCTCAGGGGACCCTCGACCACCAGAGGACATCCGCTGAAAATCAGGGGAGGGAAGTTTCATGGAGACTCCAGAAAGTACTTCTTCACCGAAAGAGTGGTGGATCAGTGGAACAGGCTCCCACTGCAGGTGATTGAGGCCAACAGCGTGACGGATTTTAAGAGCAAATGGGATGCTCACATGGGATCTTTAAGGGAGTGAATTCAGGGGGGCGGATACTTGGAATGGGCAGACTTGGTGGGCTATAGCCCTTTTCTGCCATCATTTTCTATGTTTCTAATGTGTCGCCCAATCCTATAGAACTCATCTTGCTCAGCAACCTGCGGTGTGGTACGCTATCGAATGCTTTACTGAAGTCCAGGTATACGATGTCCAGGGACTCCCCAACATCCAGCTTCCTAGCTGCAATTCTATAAACGGTGCCACTGTGTGATTGACGCCACTTTGGTGGGCAGCTGCTGATCCCGGTGCCATTTCTAGAATCCACGCCGGGGTGCCCAACTTAGGTGAAGGCATTTACAAGAATACGGTTATAGAATCATGCTTAGCGCCACACTAGTCGGTATCAATTTTTTTTTTTAAAAGCCAGTCGGCATCAATATTTTAGACTAATCGGCATCGATTTTTTTAAGCTGGTCAGCATCGATTTTTTTGGGGCGACATATATAAAGAAATGGGCCCAAAGCATAGAAAGTGAAAAGCAGGCAAAAACACAAAGATTTATGGAACGAAGCTTAAAGTAATCTAGCATTAATGAATCACACAGAAAGGTATGATCTGCTCTGTTTCCCTTAAATGATGCATGAATTACTTCCCTAAACCATCATTATCAGACTTGCGTGACCATTACATATTAAAAATCTGTATTAGGCTAATTAGCCACAATGTTGTACATAATTCAATTTCTACATGTGGAGTATGATTTTATAATGTATTTTTTCTCTGAGGAAACAGGCTCTTAGAAAATTCTATGAAGTGAAACTACACATGGAGCAAGGGTAATTTTATGATAATGCACCTTATTCTATAACCATGCAAATAAATTGCAGGGATGCCCCTGATCTATCCCTGACCCTCCTCTGGCCACACCTCCTTTTTGGAACTGACCATGGATCCCGCACCTTTATATACCCACATAAAGCCCTGTCTGGTCCCCATTCCTACACTCACATGCAGGTGAGGTATGCTAGTACCAGAGCTATGGCCATTTTGGTAGCAGGGATGAGGAATAAGGGTTGGAAAATTGAGAATGGATAATAACGTTCAGAGGTTTGTTGTTTTTTTTAAATGATTAAAAATATCTCTTTTTCTAGAAGCTTTTTAAGTGGTTAAGAAGCAGTGACTGAAGGAATGAAGTGATGAATGGAAATGTTATCTGTATATTGTTTTGTTTCATTGTTTTATACTGTACTAGTTTTTTAGTCTGTTACATTAACGGGTGCTAGCAGCCTTCTCCCTTACTTTTACCTCCCCCCTGTCCAGCAGCACCCCTTCCCTTCTCTTCTTTTACATCCCCCCTATCCAGCAGCACCCCTTCCCTGCTCCCCCTGTCCAGCAGTATCCCTTCTCCCTTACCTGCTCACTGTCCAGCATCCGCTAGGCCGAGTAGCCTCAGGGCTTTTGCATTATCGAGGGGGATGACCTAGGAAATGGCCCGCGGCTGCTGCCGCTGCTGGTCTAGGAGTGAGAAGAAGAGGCGTCATCAGAAGGCAGCTGGCGTCAGAGATCGGGGCAGGAACGTTGCTGGGGAAACCGCCGCACGCTTTGCAAACCACCGGAGGCTCCTACTGCGCATTCAGGAGCATGGAGCCACGGATCATGGATCAGTGATCACGGCCACACAGACTCTGAAGTGCGCATGCGCGCTAAGGGTTTTATAATAGCGGATTTTTGGTGTTTTTATCTTATTATTTATTTTTACTTATTTTAAAATTTTCTATACCGTTTAAAACTAAAGGGTTTACAGAATTACTTACATAATTTAAAAATAAAATCATCATAGCATAGACACACAAATAATCCTCAAAAATCATATCTACAAACTAAAACCATGTTAAAAAAAGGTCGTAAACAGTTCATCAGCTTTGCCAAGGAGGGCAATTATTGACTAGAAGAAGGCATTACAAATAGTTGTGTCTTGAATAGTTTCCTAAACGTTCCCTTTTCACGACAATTTCTTATTTCTTATTTGTTTTGTAATCCACTTAGGTATAAGAGGAATATAAGGTTTTTTTTTAAATAAATAAATAAATGTGTGCTCACATATTTTAGAAAATATTTCTTTCTTAATATTTTTCATTCCACATATCCTACAATTCTATACGGATTACAAATTATTCAGATACTCAAGCATTTTTTCCCTAACTGTCCCAGTGGGCTCCCACTCCTAATCTACCTGGGGCAATGGGGATTAAGGCCCAAATTCTGTAACCAGTGCCTAAAGTTAGGCACCTATTTCGGACGGAGGCGCCCAACTAGATAGGCGCCTATCTGAATTGAAAACCAAGCTCAGTTAATCTTCTCATCAGCACTGATTGAAACCTAGGCGCCTATCAAGAAAGCGATAAGATGGAAAGATTTCTTGCAGTACAGAGGGGGCATTTTAAAAGGTTTCAGGAGGTGTGGAGGCCATTAATTGAATATTATAATGATTAAGGTTTATTCTTTTTCCTTAGGGGATAATTTGTAGAAATGTTGGGGGTGGGGGGGATAGGATAATCCAATTAAATAGCGGTATATTTCAACTGATTAATGGATATAAGAAACATGGTATATATGTATGAATAGAAAAGGAAAGGGGGTAAAATTATTGGAAATATGTTGTTATGAAATATTAGGGGATATATGTAATATGATGAGATATATTTGTTGTGCATTAATGTATATAATAAAATGAAAAAAGAGTTTGAGGAAGAAAGGGTGGGGGAGGGATAGGTTAAAGTATGATTAATTGTATTAAGGAAGAGGGATGTCTAAGTATGTATATGTTTGGATAGATTATTTTATTGATATGGGAAGGGATGGGAGGTGGGGGGGAATTAAAACATGTATAATAATATTGTGTAAGAATGTCAAGTGAGTTATGTGAATTAATTGTAATAATATTGTACACTTGAGAGAAATAAAAAGGAATAAAGATTTAAAAAAAAAAAAAGAAAGCGCGATTCTGTAACAAGGCGCCTCTAAAAATTTAGGCGGCCTTCAAAAAAAAATAGGCGCTATGCATGTTAGCCTTGGGCGTGGCTACATGTTAGGCGCCTTCTTGCAGAATCCCTGCTCTTAAGCGTGCTTAAGCGCTCGCATGGGCGCCCAACTTTTAGTTGCGCCTAGAGCTGGCCTATTTCTTGGGCGCCTCCAAAATAGGTGCCGCTCAGCGCGATTCACTAAACAGCGCCCAATTTTACTTGAATCGCGCTGAACAGTGCCTAATTAGGCGCCTAACTTTTGGGCGCTTCTTATTGAATTTGCCCTTAAGTGACTTGCCAAGGGTCACAAGGAGCAGTGCAGGATTCGAACCCACAACCTCAGGGTGCTGAGGCCGTAGCTCTAGCCACTGTGCCACAATCTATCTGTTCTATAGAACCATCAGTTTGAATATTGTATAGATCCATTATATTGCGTTCACTTGATCCAGATATTATATTTCCTGATGCTTATACAAAATTGTTTAATATAAAAAAAATTATGAATATTCCCTTGTTGTAACGCTATCATCTTTTCCATCTTATATATGTGACAAACTGAATTCCACCAAAATGTATAGCTTAATTTAATATAATCTTTCCAATTTTGAGTAATTTGTTGCATGGCGACCACTGTCAATATTAATAATAACTTGTTATTATTTGCAGAAATCAGGCTCTGACTTCTCATTGCTGTTCCAAATAATATAGTGTCATACGAGAGTCCTACATGATTTTCTAATAATGTATTAATTTGGGGCCATATTAGTTTCCAAAAAGCATTTACACAAGGACAAAAAAAAATCAAGTGACCTAACGTCCCAACTTCTAATCTACAATGCCAGCATCTATTGGATCTAGTGCTATCTATCTTTTGTAAACGCGTAGAGGTCCATAAAACTCGATGTAACAAAAACATCCACGTTTGACTCATAGATGCTCACCTTGTAGACCTTAATCTCCAGGACCAAAATCGTGGCCATTGAGATGCAGAAATTGTCTGTCCAATCTCAATACTCCAAATATCCCTAAGTCCAGTTTTCTTTTTTTAAAAAAAAAATATGGGGACCATTGACTATTTATTCTAATGATCAGATATCATAGCACATGGGTAGTATATATGTGGGGGTGGGTTGGGGAATGTATATCATTTGGAATAGGATTGATAATAAAAAGGGGGGTATTTAATTTATCATATAAGAATATTTGATTGTAAATACAAGTGATATGTGGAAATTGTTTATATTATGTTTAATTCACTTGTTGTAAGATGAAAAAATGAATAAAGAATTATTAAAAAAAAAAAAAAAATTGTTTAATATAATTATTGCTTTAGCAGACAATCCATCCATGTCCCATTTTTGGATCCATGCACAAGAATTTGCGTATGTATCTAGAAAGAATAAGGCCTAGCAAGATGCACATATAAATTCAAACGATTGCCAATTAGCTCAGATAATTGAATATTAATGCCTAATTATTGGTGCTAATTGATTCATCGCACAATTAAATTGTGCATGCAAATTGGGTACACAGCCACACTTGCATACATACCCCCCTTTTATAAAACCGCGGAAGTGGTTTTTAACGCAGGCTGGCACGCTGAATGCTCTGCGCTGCTCCCGATGCTCATCTATGAGCATCGGGAGCAGCGCAGAGCATTCAGTGCACCAGCTGGCGCTATAAACCGCTTTCACGGTTTTATAAAGGGGGGGGGATAATTTTGTGTGCTATATATAGAATCCAGGGGTTTATGCACAATTCAGTTAATTCAATTATTCAATCGATTTAAATTACTTTAGTTGATTAAATTGATTGGAGTTATGATTTAATGATTTTATTGATTTGATTCGGGTCTTGATTTAATGATTATATGGATTGTATTTGGCGAGTGTAAATAGTGATAAAACAAGGGCTCCTTTTACGGAGCCGCGTTAGCGGTTTAAAGTGCGTAATAGCGTGTGCTAATTTTCCGGCCGCGCTAGCCGCTACCGCCTCCTCTTGAGCAGGCGGCAGTTTTTCGGCTAGCGCGGGGGTTAGCACGCGCAAAAACGGTGCGTGTGATAAAGCCGTTAACGCGGCTTCGTAAAAGGAGCCCTAAGTTTCAGCTTTATATTAAATAAAATCATTTCATCAGCTCATGTTTAAATAGGGATCTTTAGTTGTAGCAATTTATAGCCCTAGAGTGGCTTTTTTTAAGGAGGACATTGGCTCAATAATAGTGTTACACACACACACACACATATATATATATATATATATATATATATATATACACTTCATCACTTTGTTTATTGATCTTTTTAAAAAAAAATATTTATTAGTCAATAAATAGGCTGTCAGCAATAAAGTGAGGCTTTTGTGAGTTTGGTGAATGGTATTTATGGAGTGAATTTGAACATAAGCACAAGGATAAGATCCTCGTGAAAAAGGAGATCTGACAGGATATAGTATATTGTACCCTGTTTCCCCGAAAATAAGACCTATCCTGAAAATAAGCCCTAGCATGATTTTTAAAGATGCTCCTAATATAATCCCTACCCCCAAAATAAGCCCTAGTTAAGATGACCCCGACACTCCCCAACTCCATTCCTGACACTAATGCTGCCCAATTCGCTGAAAAAAGAGGATGGGTGAGAGGGAAGGAAAGATACTGCCCGTGGAGGGTGGGAGGGGGAGAAGGAAAGAGGAAGAATTGGGGTGGAGGAGAGGAAGGGAGACATGACTGTTGTATATGATAAAAAAATAAGACATCTCCCCAAAATAAGTCCTAATGCATTTTTTGGACTCAAAATTAATATAAGACACTGTCTTATTTTCAGGGAAATACGGTAGTTTGCCCGTCAGAATTAGCTCAAGGGGAGGGTGAGCAGTTAGGACCTGGGGGGAGGGTAAGGAGCGCACCTGCTGGGTGTGTGCTGGATTCCCGCCATGGCAGTTTGAATTGATTAGCCGTAGCGGGAGACTCGGGAGTAGGGGAGTATAAAACCCAGGATTACAGAGAAGTGGGACTTTCCTGTCCTCGAAGGCAGTTTTCCCTTCCTCCCTTGGGTTAGGAGCAGGCTCTTGGTTATGGCATGAGCTCGGGGATGTCACAGCAGTGGCGGTCTCGAGCTACTGAACCTTGGGGTTCATCTGGAGATGAGCAGCTTGAGGGCAGGAAGTTCGAAAGCAGGTGCCAGTGGGGCTAGTGACCCATTCGAAGGGGCACGGAGGCACATGCCACCCCCAGACCCTTGCTGGTAGGGGCGAGGTCACGGGGCTTAAAGCTGCTTTTTGTGTACTGTTTATGGTAGCTCGAGTGTTATGTTAGTGTACACGGGCTGATTGGATTGCTCTAATTATTTAAACTAAAAAAACGAAGAATATGTGGGCACAGTTGCTAGCGGCAGGGAATAGGTAAGTGTAAGATAAAGATATATTGATATGTTCCAGTAAAAATTAAATCAAAGCCTAATCTTAGTATTAATACGTTGATATGTTGGTTATGTTTCTAGGGGTTAAGCCTTGAAAAAGCTGTTCAAGTGAAACATGTCGGCTGTGACATCCCTAACGGCATTGATATCCCTAGCAGAGACCACTAGATTATAAGCTAAGTATCAGCTTACTAATATCTTAAAAAATTGAATAAGAAATTAAATATTAAGCTCTTCATAAAAGATAGCAAAATAATAGATCCAGTGATGAAGAGACACGTAAAGCTTAGAACTATCCTATATAATAAAAGGCTAACTCGCGCATGCGCACTCCTATTTGCGTGTTCCGTGCGCTGTAGGCCGCAGGAGTGCGCATGCGCGAGTCCCCAGTCTTACTTCTCTCTGACTACAGACCCACAAAGCCACCGCCGCGGCTCCTCTCTCATCTTCCGACGCAACTGCAGCGCATGAGAGGAGCCACGGGGGCGCCTTTTAAAACGGCTCCCTTCTCCGAGTGCCCAGCCCCTCCTCCTTTTTTTGCGATCCATCGAGCGGCTCCCCAGCCTTCTTCCACCACCTACCGAGCCAGACCCCGCCTCCCCGGTTCCAACCGACACGGCGCCGCCAGACCCGGACAGCTTCAAATAGGAGGAAATAACTTTAGGGCCCGACACTCACAGACCCGCGAGCAGGGTTGCCATGGAAACCCAGCCGCCATAACAAGACAGCAAGACCGGTCCTGGAAGAGAAAGGGAAAGCGAGGCAGAAAATGGGTGAGAACAGGAGAGCAAAACAGTGAGAGGGGGCAAAAGGGGAAGGGGAGGAAGAGTGGGAGAAACCCCGGCCAAAACCAAAAATAAAAATAACCACTGCCACAGAGAGGGAAAGGGACGCTTCCATTTGGGCCAGGGAAGGGTGGGGCTTCTCGGTGGATTAATAGGCTCCAGGGACATGGGAGAAAAGGGGGCTGGAAGCTGAAAGGAAAAAGATTGGAGAAGAGGGCTGGGGGGGGCTAAAAAATGAGTTTGGAGCTGGGGCTGAAAATAGGGGACATGTGAAGGAAGGAGGCTTTAACAGGCTTAAACACTAGAGGGGATCAGGAGTGACAGCAGGGGCTTAGAGGGCAAGAGAGCTGCAGTTGGAGAGACTGAGGAAGGGAATGTTCAGATAAAGAACAAAGACTGAAGAAGGAATAAAATAATTAAAAAAAAAGAGACACCTACAGGGAAACACAGGATCAGGAGCATACAGAGAAAACAGAAGTTTGAAGGAATCATGAACATATACAAAAAGGAGAGCAGAGACCCCTGCAAGAAGAGAAAAAGAGCAAAGAGACTGGGGATGAGAAAGAGAGCAGAGATGCTTGCAGGGAGAAAAAGCTAAGCAGTAATGTTACAGCTTGCAGACTGAGGAAGAAAGCAGAGACAGCGCTACACAGGGAAATGGAGGGAGGAAAGAGACAGAAAGAAAAAGACAGACAGACATATATTCTAGCACCCGTTCATGTAACGGGCTTAACAACTAGGGAGAAATATTGAGTTCTGAGTGGTGGCGCTGAGGGTCTATAAAATGTTGTTATAGGTCGCTGTACTAGCTAGAAAAAGCAATTCTAGCTAATTTGTGGGTTTGAATAGTTTAAGCTACCTTGGATAATCAAACAGTGTAATAGCTTGCTTGACAGAATAAGGACATACCATAAAGTATTAGGCCACCTAAACAAATATTCCCTTGCTTCCTGAGTGACTGGCCCAAGATCACAAGGTGTGGCAGTGGAGTTTAAACACTGGCTTCCCTTGTTCTCAGTCCGCTGCTCCTCCTCAGGAGCAGGAAACTGCCGTGCATTAAAAAAAAATTAAAAATTAATGTAACTTTGTGATTTATAATGCAGACATACCCTATGTAAATCATGAACTAATAGATAATTAATGCAAGAGCATCTGAAGAATGCTGATATTTAATTATAAGTTATGCTATGTTCCTGATGAGGACTTCATACCTGTTGATTACTGCCAAGATGTTTTAATTAATGAAATTACGCTGTTGTAATTTGGTAGTAATCTTTTGTAACTCATTAAAACGAAAACGCAGAAAGCTAGAGTGCATTTCATTTAGACTTCAGGGTAATATTCCAGGAGCACTAGAACTCATTCTGACTTATTTCCGTAGTCTCTGTCACACTTACATTGATATGATCGTAAACTCTGCATTTCGGGCGATTCGTCTGCTCGACTGTTTCGTGGATTTTATTTAACAGACTTATATCCCACTTAAAACTGTACAACATAAAACATGTAAATCAAAATATAAGTTCAATAACCTGTGAAAATATTATTTGTACACTTGTGTATCATCTTTTTGCAAAGGACTAAGTATTCAAAACAAACACACACTCATGCATTATGAGTGTGTGAATCTAATTGGACTCCTTCCACAGAGGAAATTTGTCTGACTTAAGCTTGCAAAATTAAATGAAATTTAGCCAGGCTTGCTATTCTAGTTCTGGAAAATGTTTCATGTGACCTGTAATGTCTATAGGACCCAGGGTGACACCGGGACATGCCAACTGAAAGAAAACACCTTTGACTGTACAGTGCTCACCAGCACCACCTTAAGTCCAGAGCATTTCCTGCAGCAATTAGGGGAACATGAGAAGGAGCTCTGAGGCTGCCTCTGCCAGCCCAGACAACCCCTGGCTCAGATCCCTGTCAGCGCAGGAGAGGGATAAGAGATTATTTTTAGATCCAAAAGTCCAGCTGCCGTGTAGGCACCCAAAAGGTGATGCCTATACGGCAGCACCTATGCCAAAGGAGCACAGAGAAGCCCAACATGAGTGTATCCACAGACTACCCAATTGCTGGATCTAGCAAGGAACAGGAGAAGCTCAGTGCTAAGCAA
This sequence comes from Geotrypetes seraphini, assembly GCF_902459505.1. Lineage (NCBI taxonomy): Eukaryota > Metazoa > Chordata > Amphibia > Gymnophiona > Dermophiidae > Geotrypetes > Geotrypetes seraphini. The sequence continues at coordinate 166,403,853 of NC_047091.1, read as the reverse complement.
CTTGGACAGTGACTTAATTAGTAGACTCCTTCAGACTTGGGTGACTCAGTGAGGGGGGTCACTAAAGTCCCCTTTGTGTAGCTCAGAGCTATCACTGGATATGCTGGCAGGGTGTTGTAATGCAATGATTCTCAATCAACCCAGTCCTTGAGGAACACCCAGATAGTTGGGTTTTCAGGATTTCCATCATGAATAGGCATGAGATTGTTTTGTATGCATTGCCTTAATTGTAATCAGATCTTTCTCATGCCTATGGAGAGATATCCTGAAGACCTGACTGAATACCCTGAGGACGGGGCTGAGAGCACCTTTGTGGTGGGAGGGGATATGTTAATGTGCTACCCCTCCCTGTGGGAAATGTCTTCAGGGGTTGAAGGAGGGGTTTTGCCTTTTTTATTTCAAACTTCCATGGACGTTCTAGCTCAGTGGTGGCAAATTATGGCACGCGTACTAGAGGGGGCACTCAGAGCCCTATCTGTCGCCCCAGCACAGAATTCGCCAGAGTTCGTTACTAGAAAGACAGGGGGGATACGGGACCAGGCTGCTCCCCTCCCCCTCTCCACACGCACCTGAAGACATTTCTCACATCAACCGCCCCTCTGCCCAGCAGCCCAATGAAAGCGCTTCCTCCCTCCCTTGTCTGGGGTAAGGCAGGTGACTCGCATGTGGGGTGATGGTGCGGTGCGGATGGAAGCCTGTTGAGTCTATGGTGAAGGTGATTCCCATGGTGGGGTTGAAGAGGAGCTAGGTTGGAGCATCTTACATACTGCAGTGAGCAGTAGAACATCAATACACCCATTGTAAAACTAAACAAGACAGACTAGTACTGATTGAGCTTGCACAGTCAATGCTAGCAGACACAGTATGTATCCCCAGGCACCATTAATATGAATCTTGGTTGAAGTATATATTCATAAACCAATACAACAACCGTAAGAAGTTATCTTACTGTTGTGACTAACTTCAATCTGTCCAGTTCAACACTATTCACAGGTCCTCAGCGGGCCACCACATACTCAAACCATTTCATTGTATGTGGCTTTATGCTCCAAATCCTCATCGGACCATGTAATCATTTTTTTAAATTTTTTAAGATAAAGCTTATTATAAATAGAATTTAAATATATGCTAAGAATACTTAGCTCAGTGTGTTCGACGCTAGTCAGGAGGGAACAGATGTCGCCAACATGTTTCGCCCGGTCAATCCCCAGGGCTTTATCAAGGCTCCCTCTCCTAAATAAATATAAGTGTACAATGTACAAAAGTGATATAACCCAGCATATATTCCTCCCTGTCATACTTTAACCTATTTAATATTAAAATTTATTTAACAATAAAATTCACTCACACCAGTCGTTTTAGCTCACTCCACCATTGCGTCGGAACGGTAATGGCGGCCACGCTCTAAGTCAGCTGTTTTATGCGTAACCCCGACTATGACGTCAAGGGGCAACGTCAAGATACTACTAATATCTTACAACCTAACATTATTATACGCTTATATGTTTATATGGATGAAAAAATGTCAAACCCCCGTGGCCATCTATTAGATTAGATTAGCGAGCCCCAATCAAGCTCATTATTTAGGCCGTTCGGGACCACCGTGTTCAGACGGTAAATCCACCGTTGTTCAAGCAGATTCAGTTTGTTCTCCCAATCACCTTCCTGTATATCTTCACTAATGTTATCTATAATCCTCCATTTTAGATGCTGGATATCATGCCCTTTCTCCACCCAATGTTGAACTATAGGGGCCAACATAGCCCCAGTGTTAATCCGCGATTTATGTTCATTGTAGCCACACACTAGCGGGGCCCCAGTGGATGGATCCCCAATCGGGTTTAAGGGAAAATCAAAGGCTGATACAACTTGTAAAACTACTCGGGTGGTTTACAATGTTCCCTCTAAGGATTGATGAGGTGTGTGCAAAAAAAAATATGCATGAGCGACAAGTTACATATTCCACAAATTTATGAGCAGGCACGGAGGATGCATTTTTAAACAAATGTAGTTTATCCTTGTACTCCTTATGTATTTTTAATCATCTATGGATATGTTTGTATGTTTATTGTTCAAATGGTTTTATTTATTTCCCAAAATTTATTTTTGTTATACACATTGAAAATATTTGATATTGCATTTAAATCAAAATCTCAATAAACTTGAAACTTGAAACGAGTGCCCATGAGATTGTGGGAGGGTTAAATACTCAAAACTTAGAAGAATAACAATTTACTTAAAGTTTTTGCTTCGCCAGCTTTCTGGTATCTTTACATAATGCAGTGGTGTACCTAGCATATGTAACACCCGGGGCCCATCATTTTTTGGCACCCCCCCATCTGTCCGAAAAACATGATTTTTAGTAACAAGCCACCCGTCACACATGAGTATCTAAGAAAAGGCAGCATCTTACATATTGCAGTGAACAGTACATCAATACACCCATTATAAAACTAAACAAGCCAGACCAGCACAGATCAATCCTACACCGTCAATCCTAACAGAAAACTATGTCTTTCGAACACACAGAACACACCTTCGCCTATTATGGAATATGTAATCACAAACTAACCCCTCCCTCTTTTACAAAACTGTAGTGTGGATTTTAGCTACGGAGGTAACAGCTCTGATGCTCATAGAATTCTGAGCATCAGAGCTGCTACCACCACGGCTGGTGCTAAAAAACGCTTCACAGTTTTGTAAAAGGGGGGATAAAATAAAAATACATAGACAAAGGTTAAATTGAACCAGCAAGAAGCTGGACTCTGCATACAATGCTCCACAGAAACAGTGACACATGTCTCCTAAAGCAATAAATAAATAGAAATTTTTTTTCTACCTTTGTCTTCTGTGGTTTCTGCTTTCCTCATCTTCTTGTAACTCTCTTCCTTCCATCCACTGTCTGCCGTCTCTCTTCCCCTATATGGCATTTTCTCTCCTTCTATGCCCCTTCCAGAAACTGTATGCCTCCCCCTTTCATCTCTCCTTTCACCCCCATTGGTCTGGCATCTCTCTCCTCTCCTTCCCTCTCCCACACCTCTCCTCTGCAATCCCTTTCCCTTTTTTCCCTCATTTCCCTTTTCAATTTATTTTCTTCATCTGTCTAGATTATGTTCTTACTACCCTCTCATCAATGTCCTTTTTTACTATCTACCTAAAGCTTGCCACCTCTTTCCCTCACCCCAGTGTTTCCCTAACTCAATCCTTTTCTCCCCATCATGTGCCCTCCTTTTATTTATCCCCTCCTTCCATCATGTACCCTCTTTCTCCAACCCTTCCATCTAGTACCTTCTCCTCTCTCTGTCCACTTCCATCCAGCATCTGCTCCCCTCTTTCTCTCCTCCCATTTCCTTCTGGCATTTGCTGCCTTATCTCTCCCATCTGCACTTCCATCCAGCATAGGCTCCCCACTACCATCCAATGTCTGCCCTTTCTCCCTCCATCCACCCCTCTTCAATCAGCATCTTCCCCCTTTCTTTCCCTCCAATATCCTTCCCCCTTATGTCTCTCCCCTTTCTCTGTACATCAATTCCATCAGCACCACCCTTCCATACCACCCTGCCCCTTTTCTTTCCCTCCACCACTCTTCCATTCCAGCAGTCCTGCTCCTTTCTCTCCCTTCATGCAGCAAGGTCCCACGATGGAGACGTCTAACCTCGGCCTGCCCCGGAACTCTTACTGCAGCAGCCGCCCGTCTAGGCAGGAACAGGAAGTGACTGTTGCAGTAAGAGTTCCGGGTCAGGCCGAGGTTAGACGTCTCCACTGATGGATACAGCGCCGCCGCTATAACATTTAAAATAATAGCGATCCGGGGGGGGGGGGGGGGAGTCCGGAGCTGCAGGGGAGAGTGTTGCGGTACCCAGCTGGAGGGAGAAGGAAGATGAGGGAGGAAATGAAAGGAGATGCATCTTAGGCGATCAGGGCAGACCGCCGCCGCTTCGTGTGTGCGCTGTGACGAGAAACTTGTGCGCTGCGATGTAATATTTTGTGCGCCAGCGCACGCCAGCGCAGCTTAGCGGGAACACTGTAATGCCCATGTAACCTTGAATATGTGGGTCGTACCAAGAGGGCCATTAACGTACGACTCAATGAACATAAATCGCGGATTAACACAGGGGCTATGTTGGCCCCTATAGTTCAACATTGGGTGGAGAAAGGGCATGATATCCAGCATCTAAAATGGAGGATTATAGATAACATTAGTGAAGATAGGCCTTCCTGGGGAGAGTGAGCCCGGGGAAGACATGGACTTAGGGGAGTATGAGATATGAGAGGTCCTGCCTTTTTTTTTTCCAGTCTAGGCTAATTGATATATATATTTTTAAAAAATCCGTCCTCCTTACTTCCATTGCTTTCAATGGAAGTAAAAACCTGGATGTTTCAATCCGTCCTCCTTTTTCTGAAGCCATATGGTAACCCTATGCTGTACTTTACTGTCCCTACCTCCATCAACTGTGCTTAAGTCTTCTTCCTCTTTTGAATCATAGCAAAATATTTGACATGCTTATTTCATAGTGTCAAAGCAGCTCTCCATATAAAAATGTCAAAGGGGGGAACAAAGCAAAATAGAATGCGATTATGAGTCAGTAAAATTTTAAGTTGCCTGAGAGAAGTGTATTTTTAGCAAATTCAAAAGCTGCAGAGGAATACCTGGAAAGTCTGGGAACCAACAGAAATGGTGTGCTGTCTTGAAATAATAGAGATTTACTCAGAGAATGGGTATTGAGGTTTTCTCTGCCTGGGAAATGGATGTGCCCTGTTCTCTTATGTTCTCTGCCAGGGAACAGCTTCACTCCACTGAATCCTTGTTCAGAGGTTAAGCGGAGCTGACAGCTGTTTCTGCTGTTACGCCAGATTCCCTGAAACATGTTCTTCCTGCCTATTAGAGGTTCATCCTACCTGCAGAATTCTCTGAAAGAGGCCATGCGGATGGCAGGTCTGGTTAAAAGAGGGGGGAAACAGGACAGCGCTATAGAAATAATAAGTAGCAGTAGTACTGTATATATTTATTTAATTTTCTATACCGTTCTCTCAGGGGAGCTCAGAACAATTTTATATGAATTTATTCAGGTACTCAAACATTTTTTCCTGTCTGTCCCGGTGGGCTCACAATCTATCTAATATACCTGGGGCAATGGGGGGGCATTAAGTGCAGGGTCATAAGGAGCAGCATGGGTTTGAACCCACAACCTCAGGATGCTGAGGCTGTAGCTTTTAACCACTGCGCCACTCTAGAAATCAAAATGTAGTAAAAGTAAGCCAAGTAAAGGACAATCAAGCCATTGTGACATCACTGATGAGGTTGGCTCTTATTGGTGGAATGAGATGTTATGATGTCACAGTACCAGCTCTAGTTATCAGAGGCTGAAACTTTTCACACTATTTATTTATTTATTCAATACTATTCTCCCCAGAAGCTCAGAACTCTTTATATGAATTTATTCAGGTACTCAAGCATTTTTCCCTGTCTGTCCTGGTGGGCTCACAATATATCTAATCTACCTGGGGCAATAGGAGGATTAAGTGACTTGTCCAGGGTCACAAGGATCAGCACAGGTTTGAATCCACAACCTGAGGCTCTTGCTTTTAACCACTGCACTACACTCTCCTAGGACAGTGATTAGAAAATTTAGGTTTAATTAATCAAGCCTAATGGTTCCGTGGACAGCATGTGTTATTGAAAACCCACGAAGCAAAAAAAAAAAATAAATAAATAAATAAATAAAAAAAGGGCCTCTATTACAATCAATGTTCAAAATATATCTAAATGAAAATCCTGCTGCAAGCAGAGGAAAATTTGACTGAAATGTCAACCTAAGTTGATAATGTTAACTGCAGTTTGGTAGAGGACATCTAGATAGGATGTGACATCTGAGTCGGAACATTCACAATTTCCTGTGTATTTTACAAAAGGCACACTGAATAGGAATCTTTCTATTAAATTCATATAAAGACGCCGGAAAATATAAACTCAAGTACAAGAATATCCAGTGGAAACAGTTATGTTAAAGAAACACATTCAGAGAAAGGGCATCATCATTCAAGGATCAGCACTTAAGCACAAAAATATCAATATTATAATACGGGTAGGTGAGTACTGCAGTTTTATATAACTACACATCTAGAAAGAGCCAATCAGGGAACCCAGTAAAAAAAAAATATATATATATATATTTATATATACAGTATATATATATATATACTAGTCTTTAAGCCCGTTACATTAACGGGTGCTAGAACATATGTGTGTGTGTCTGTCTTTATTTCTTTCTCTCTCTCTCCTTAGCCGCTTTTTTTCTTTCTGCCTTTCTTTTTCCTTGGCTGTCCATCACCACCCCTTGCCTGCTCCCCCTGTCCATTTTCCCTTCCTTTTACCTCCCCTGTGTCCACCACCACCCCTTCACTGCTCTCCTTATGCAGCAGCAGCCCTTCTCCCTTTGTTTTACCTCCCCCCTGTCCAGCAGCACCTGTTTCCTTCTCCCCCTGTCCAACATTAGTCCTCCATTCCTTTTTCTTCACCCCCCCTGTCCATCAGCATCTCTTTCGTTCTCCCCCTGTCCAACGGGTGCTAGAGTAGACTGTTTTTTTTTCCTTTCTCTCTCTGTGCTTGGATGCTGTCTGTCTGTCTGTCATTCTTTCTGTCTGTGTCTCTGCCTTGTGCCCTGCCTGCCTGTATTTCTCCATTGCGCCATGCCTGCCTATCTCTTGGTGTGTGCCCCCAGCACACCATTCCCCCCAAAACAGCCCCGTTTTCCAATGCCCCTGCCCCCTTTGGTGCCATGCCTGCCTGCTCCGTGACCCCCTTCTGTTTCCCCCCTATGATTGCTGCTGGCCCAACAAACCCCTCACCTCAAAGCAGCCCCCTTTCCCTCTCCCCTTGTTGAGCCATGCCTGCCTGCTCTGTGATCCCCTGCCCATGATTGCTGTGTGCCCCCAGCACACCCCTACCCCCAAAGCAGCCCCTTTCCCTCTCCCCCTGTTTGCCTGCCATGCCTGCCTGCTCCCTGTGCATCAGCATCAGCATTTCCCTCCCCTTCACCTGTTCCTTCATAGCAGCATGCAGATAAAACGGCTCCCTTAGTTATTTGCTGGATTTTTTTTATTTTAAAGTTTAAAGATGCCAACGCGGCTCCTCTCACGATCCCGCCTGCGTCGGAAGCCTTCTCTGACACAGGCCGGGATCGTGAGAGGAGCCACAGCGGCAGCGTTAAACTTTAAAAAAAAATCGAACAAAGAACTAAGGGAGCCGTTTTCAAAGCCGCCGCCGCGGCTTAAGGGACAGGATTGTACAGCTGGACTTGCTCCTGGGCCCGCGTCTGCCCTCCTCCGATAGCCGGCTCCCTCGAAGCCCTCCTCCCCCCCCTTTCCCTTCCCGCGGTCCGTCTGGCTGCGGTCCGGCCTGTGGAGGCGATTGGCTGGTGACGTACAACCCGCGCATGCGCACTAAAAAAAAACGCGACAGCTCAGGGAACACGATTTTTTTAGTGCGCATGCGCGTCCTATCATTTTATTATATTAGATATATATATATATTTTTTTTTTTTGGTGGGGGGGAGGATTGGATTTTGAGGCAGTATTAAATATTATTACTAGTCTTTAAGCCCGTTACATTAACGGGTGCTAGAATAGATGTGTCTGTCTTTCTCCCTGGCTCCCTACCTGCCTATCTCTCTCTGTTGCGCCATGCCTGCCTGTCTCTCCGTGGCCCCCTTCTGTCTCCCCCCCCAAGCAAACCAAGATTTCTGCCTGCCCCCCAGCACACCTTCCCCCCAAAGCAGCCCCCTTTCCCTCTCCCCCTCCACTTCCCTGTCTGTCTTTCTTTCTGTCTGTCTCTCTCCCTGGCTCCCTACCTGCCTATCTCTCTCTGTTGCGCCATGCCTGCCTGTCTCTCCGTGGCCCCCTTCTGTCTCCCCTCCCCCCGAGCAAACCAAGATTTCTGCCTGCCCCCAGCATACCCCTCCCCCCAAAGCAGCCCCCTTTCCCTCTCCCCCTCCACTTCCCTGTGCAGCAGTAGCAGGTGGATGCCTTGCAGCACCTGCACCCTATCTGTTTCGTCCAGGCCAAAGGACACCCTCCTGCCATTGCTCTCAGCGCCGCAAATCGAACATGGCCACGGAGTCACACAACACGGAGTCAGGTATCATGGCGTTGTAACTGCGCATGCGCGCTTAGGCTTTTATTATATTATTGGGTCTATGATCTACTGTTTTCTGTTGGTTTGACCTACTGCAGATATTGTCTATGCCTTCTTGGCTATACTGCTTTAGACCAGAGAGAGCAAGATATGTGACCTTGGGACGCATGATCTCATTCTCAACTGATTGGAGGCATCATTATGACCATTAGATAAAACAGATATTGTCTTTCAGTGCCAATAACCTCATTTTTTAAATCTGTTTACCCAGAGCACGTTGGGACTTTCCATAACCTGTACAAATGATGGAAAGTTCATTTGGGAGCCCGGACAGTCCTCTAAAAAGTGGACATGTCTGGGTTTCCCCAGCTGCCCCATGCAGCAGTTTGTTTGTGATGTTCAATAGTGAAGGCATGCTTTATGCGGAATCGGTCACTGTGGCTGAAAAGGGACGTTGGGATGGGGAGGCCTCCTGTGGACAAAATTTCTTGTTTGTTGGCCCGTTTGTTGTGGTGAGGTCTCAGCTGTATTTTTTCTGAAATATTTGGTGACCGTTTAATAATGCCATGGCGTTGTTGTTCAGCCTGAATGAGTGTGTAGGGCAGGGGTCTCAAAGTCCCTCCTTGAGGGCCGCAATCCAGTCGGGTTTTCAGGATTTCCCCAATGAATATGCATTGAAAGCAGTGCATGCACATAGATCTCATGCAGATTCATTGGGGAAATCCTGAAAACCCAACTGGATTGCGGCCCTCAAGGAGGGTCTTTGAGACCCCTGATGTAAGGTGATTATTTGTGTGCTACTGGATGCAGCCAGTAGGAAGCAGATTCTTCAACGACAAACCTACATTCTTAGAAATGTTACCTACAGCCTCACTAGGACAGAAATCATCAAACTTAATCAGCTCATTTGACATGACAGTGCCAATAACTTTCTTGACAGGGGGAACAACATTATACTGCACCTCTTTTGCCATGCTGGGAGTAAGGAAAGGTGACCGCACCAACTGTTTGCCAGAGGGGAAGCTGTCAATCAGTGCTAACCTGTGTTCAAGTGCACAGTACAGAAACTCTACTGCAGTCACTACAGTGAAATGGAAATCTGAATGAGACGTGGACAGTCTTGACTTATGCTAAAACTTAGGGTTCCCAGATTTTCCAATTGGAAAATCTGGACTCCCTGGACCCACCCCAGGCCCGCCCAGTTCCGCCTATCATTGCCCTAACCCACCCCCCGTCCCGCCCTAGCCCCACCCCTTGCGGACTGCTCTTGTCGGGCAGAGAGGAAGTCTGTACATGTGCGGACTTTCTCCCTGCCCGACGCAATTTGAGGAGGCTTTTCAAAACCCGGACAAAGAGTCAGCATCTATGAGACAAACGTGGTTATTTTTACTACATAGGACTTTTTGGATCCCCAGTTCGCTTGCAAAAATTAGATAGTTCTAAATCTAATAGATGCTGGCATTGTCATGTTGATTTAGGGACTTTACATCATCTTATTTTTTTGTCCACTGGAAGTCAATTTGGAGACAAATGAATCTTGTTCTAGAATCAGATATTCCCTTAACACATGAAGCCATAATTTGTGGTACTATGTTACACATTAAGCCTTCCCTTAACATAAGAACATAAGCAGTGCCTCTGCTGGGTCAGGCCAGAGGTCCATCATGTCCTGCAGTCCGCTCACACGGCGGCCCATCAGGTCCAGGACCTGTATAGTAATCCTCTATCTATACCCTTCTATCCCCTTTTCCTTCAGGAAGTTATTTAATCCCTTCTTGAACCCCAATCCGTACTCTGTCCTATCACACCCTCTGGAAGCGCATTCCAGGTGTCCACCACTCTCTGGGTGAAGAAGAACTTCCTAGCACTGGTTCTGAATCTGTCCCCTCTCAATTTTTCCGAATGCCCTCTCGTTCTTGTAGTTTTCGGAAGCCGCCTTTTCCTGGTCATGACGGGAATAGCCATTCAACTGATAACGCAAAACTGGAAGAGTCATTTTGGTGGACAAACGTATGTACCACATACAAATACGAAAGAATGAATGCAGAATGTTTGGGATCCAGTGATTCATTTAACAAAGTGTGGAGTCCATTGACTTTATTTGCTACCTCGCACTAGTGGTAATATATATTTCTTTTTTCTAAGTTTTTCCTTACACATCCGGGGGGGGGGGGGGGGGGGAGGGGGGAAGGGAATGGTATTTTGAAAAATTGATATTACTTCTTTAGAACAATGTAATCATTAAATATATTTATTATATTAATAATTGAGAGGAGGGTGGGTGGGTGAAACTGATGATAGTCTATATTGTTTGTATAAAAATAAGTTTAAGTTTATTAGGATTTTCTCCTAGGACAAGCAGGATGAGTCAGCCACATATGGGTGTTGTCCCAACACCTCCCAATTTGCAGATAAGCTCTCCAATAGCTCAGAGAGATTTTTTTTTTTTTCTCTCTGAGCACGTGCAGTGCCCGGGCCCCACTGGGCATGCCCGAGCGCTACCCATTTCCCCCTGCTTCCCCCTAATCCCCAGTCTTTAGTTTCCGCCCGTTCCCATCGGTCGGATTTTTCTACAGCTCTCCATTACAACTTTTCTACTCATCAACTTGAAGATGCCTGAATCATCTAAAGAAACAACTGGGATGCAGGAGGAGGATGAACACACTGGATCCTCATGAATTGTGCGCCCACTGATTGGATCCGGCGCTCGAGGTTTCTGTGTGGCTTGCATTGTGCGCACATGTCACCACGTGCACGCAAGCTAAGGAAGAGGGCACTGAGAGACTTCATGAAGAGAAGTGAGGCCCGAGAATCTTCCTCCAGCAGCCATCCTCATCGGAGCGTAGCAGCGGGGGATCCACAGACGAATCCGGTGAGGAGCCTCCAGGACATCCTAGCTCAGTCAACCCCCCCGACTGCAACTTGCCCGGTCGAGAAATCTCTCCCGGAGGTCCTGCATGCTGTCGCTAGCCGCCAACCCCTGCAGGAAGCCGATAGGAGTCTCACCAGACCGAGAGATCTCTCCAGGAGTTCCTGCATGTTGCTGCTTACAGCCAGCTTCCGCAGGGCATGAAGAGAAGTGAGGCCCGAGAATCTTCCTCCAGCAGCCATCCTCATCAGAATGCAGCAGCGGGGGATCCACATGCTACAGTGGCAAGGAGCCTCCAGGATGCCCTGGCTCAGCTAATCCTCCCGCCTGCACTTGGCCCGGTAGAGAAATATCTCCCGAAGTCCCTGCATGTTGCCGCTTAGAACCAGCCTCTGCAGGGCAGCCGATAGGAGTCTCGCAAGACCGAGAGATCTCTCCAGGAATCCCTGCACGTTGCCACTTACAGCCATCCTCTGCAGGGCAGCCGAGAGGAGTCTTGCATGCTGCTGCGTAAATCCACAGCCTCTGCAAGCAACAGATCGGGGCTTTTACCCTCCAGACGGCATGCTGCCGCTTACAGCCAGCCTCTGCAGGGAGCCGATTGGGGTTCAAAGGTAAGTCCTATCTGCTTGTTTTTGGGAAAACCTCTGATAATCTGTTGCAGCCCCGAGGGCTCTGCCCCACCCTCCTCCCAATCTGAATTTAAGGAGAAAGAATCTCCCATGCTTCTTTCCCTTGGAGGGGACCTGCAGACCTCTCCCCCCAGTAGGAGACATGCTGTCCCAGAGTTCAGCTTATAAAGGACATGCTGGAAAAAAAAAAAAAAAAAACAACTCGATGTTTCTTTCCCTCTTGGGGTCCTGCAGAGTCTACAATTCACACCTTTCCCACCCCGCCCCCCTCCCCCTCTTATGTTGAGAACGAGGAGTCTGCCTTTCTTAGCAGGGTGCTGATATCTTCAGAGATGCGGCATGTCAGACCATGCCTCTCCAAAGGTGGGGGTTTGAAATTCCTCAGTCTAAAAAGCTGTTTGCTCTTCATAAAACCTAGGCAGAGTGCTTTTCCAGCTAGCATGAGGGTCTCTGTACTATTCATGATTTCTATAGCACTGAAAGGCATATGCAGCGCTGTACAGTTTAATATACAATAGGCAGTACAGCAGCAGAAGCCCACTCAAGAGGCATTATCACTCCTCTTTCTCTGCCTCCAGACACAGTGGGAAACGCAGCCATGTGCACTGGCACAGATGAAGGGGTGCATCCTGCCCCTTCTCTGCAGGCTCTCCCCCCCTCTCAAGAAGGACAGAGAAGGGCGGTGGGGTACATGGAGCCACCCAACCAGTCAAGTGGAGCAGCACATGAACCTGCGAACCACCAGGGGTGGGACCAGCAGCCACAGTTAATCCTCCTGCTGACCCACTCCTCTCTCAGCGGGCTACACTCCCCACTATGTCCCCCTTTAGAGGGAGCCACGCACAACAACATGGCGCGGATCAGCGGCATGCCATGCACCCAAGCAACAGAGGAACAAGCTACACACCAGCCTCCAGCCACGCCCCGAGTCACCACCCACAAAAATAAATAAATATTTACTAAAAAAAAAACACAAAAAAACAAAAACCCACAAACGAGGACTCACCCCAAGTCCCTCCAGAAACTCACAGCCTTTCTCAAGATCCACGTGGGTGGACAAGTACCCAAGACAGAGTACTACAAGGCCTGAACTACCAGTACCAGTACTTCACGCAGGCAGTGGTGATTCCAGTCCACAAGAACCTCCTGGACTGCAGAGACGAGATTTGGCTGACTCCCTCTTCAGGGCAACCAACATCAAGGAGACTGGGATTGAAGTACCAGATCTTTCCAGCCCAGGGATTCGACAACCCGCAGCAGCCATACATGGACATTGCGGTAGCTTAAGAGAAACAGGGCAGCACGACCCCCCCTCCAACCCCCGTCAGGGAAGGACCTGAAAAACCCTGGTTTCCACGGGGAAAAAGACCTTCAAATGCTGAGCGCACGAATTGCTGCGCTCCAGTTCCAGATGAGGCTTTATTAGGAGGCCAGTGAGATGAAATAAATAAATAAAATAAAATAGAGACTCCAGCTCACAACTGAGCCAGTCCACACTGGCAGCAGTCTGTGCCCCAGCGCTCGCAACAGTAACATAACTGCTACGCAAACAAGCACCGCCCGAGGGGCAGGGGCATCCAAGGGCAGCCCTCTCCCCAAGACAAAAACAGAACCTTGACCACCCTCCGGCCCAGCAGGATCAGATTGTCTGCGAAGGCTTGGCCCAGGATCACCATCGACCAGTGGGCCCTCAGCATCATCAAGCAGGGATTCCGAATTCGTCTCCACTCCCCCCCCCCCCGAGTGGGCGGGGCACCCTCCATCTGACGACCCAACTTTCCTGCAGCAAGGAGAGGACCTGCTTCGGCAGAATCAATAGAGGCAGTGACGAACAGAGGAGATCACCAAGGGGTTTCTACTCCAGGAACCCCCGCGTCACCATGGACAAGGACAACGCTCGTCCCTGGATCTCTGTAAGCTCAACAGATACATACACAAGGTCCAGATGCACTCTCTGGGTACAGTCTTGGCCCTGTTACAGCCCGAGTATTGGCTAGTATCCCATGCACCCAGCCCACAGGAGGCATCGTCGCTTCTAAAGCCAAGACAGACGCCTCCAGTACAAGGTCCTGCCCCTTGGACTCTCAACGGCTCCAAGAGCGTTCACAAAGTGCGTGGCAGTGGCACATCCTCGCCTTCAAGGGGTGCGCATCCTATCTTATCTCGACAGCTAGCAGCCCCGTCAACCACCATAACCCTCCTCCAAGAACTGGGGTTCCTCATCAACTACATGAAATCCCACCTGATACCCACCCAGGGGATATCGTTCATCTGGGCAGTCATCGACACCACGCAGACCAAGGCCGTCCTACGGGACTACCAGATCGACGCCATGACCCAGTGCATCCCTGCCAGCAGCTCATCGTCAGCACGCTCCGGTCTTTGTTGTGCAGCACACCAGACTACTCAAGTGATCCCTGAAATGGCACCTCAGACGTCACTGGGATCAGTGTACCCAACCTCTGACCACCCACCTACTAGAGCTCAGGGCCTTAGGGAATGCCCTCGAAACCTTCAAACAGGCAGGGCAGTCCTCACCCAAACAGAAAACCAGGTGGCCTCGCACTATATCAACAAACAGGGAGGGACAGGGTCAACCTCGCTATGCAAGGAAGCTTGCCACATGTGGGAGTTCTCCAACTCCATTCAATGCCCCATCCAGGCAACTTACCTCCTGTGGGAGCAGAACGACCTGGCAGAAAGACTCAGCCACCAGCTGGATCCCGATGAGTGGTGTCTCAACCCAGCGGCGATGAAGAAGATCTTCAGCACCTGGGGCACACTGAGCATCGACCTGTTTGCAACTGAACCGAACTCAAAATACTCGACCTTCTGTGCAAAGAGATCAACCCATCGTCGTCTCAGCCCCGACGGTCTGTCTGTGAGTTGGAACACCCTAAGTCCTGCAGAAGATTCTTCAGGACAGAGCAACGGTGATCATGATTGCCCTGTTCGGGCTCCTGCAACCATGGTTCCCGTTCCGGCAAGGGATAGCGGTTCACCCACCTCTCCCCGCTCCCGATCAGTGCAGTTCTCATTACCCCCTCCACCACGACCTGCGTTCCTTAGCCCTGACCGCATGGATGATGAGAGGATGAACCTACCACAAGACGTGGAGCACACTCTTATGGCAGCCAGAAGACCTTCAACCAGAAAACGCTATGGGTTGAAAGGGAGAAGGTTCCGCTACCAGTGCACAGACACGCAGTGAGACCCCTACAACTGCCCCATACCGGACATCCTGCAGTACATACTGAGCTTATCTCAGGGGGGACCTAAAACCCACTTCCATCAAGGTCCATCTAAGTGCAATCACGGCATACCATGCTGGCCTAGACAGCAAACCAGTGTCGAGGCATCCAGTAATCACAAAATTTCATGAAGGGACTGTCCAATCTGCACCCACCGGTCAGACCACCACCGCCCGGATGGGACCTCAACTTGGTGCCGCATCATCTCACCTCGACCCCTTCAAACCTTTGGGGGAGGCAGATCCCGTATTCCTGGCTGGGAAAACCCTGACCATCGTGTCTACCGACACACTCCCTCATGAGAACAGGGTGATACCCAGAACCCACCCCCAATTCTTGCCGAAGGCGGCTTCAGCGTGCCTCCCGGCACTCTACATCTCCCCACAGGGAGGCACACTGCCACCTCAGCAACACCTCCTGGACTGTGTGCGGGCCCTGACTATGCAGCAGATTAGACAAGCCTCAATTGTTCGTCTCCTACGACCAAAACAGACCAGGACTTCCGGCCACCAAACGCAGGCGCTCGCGCTGGATATAAGAGTGCATCCCCTTCACCTATAGAAAAGCGCAGCATCAACCGCAGGTGGGAGCCAATGCTCACCAGCGCAGAACCATAGCCAACACAACGGCACATCTGCACCACACACCAATAGGGGACATCTGCGATGCAGCCACTTGGTCCTCCATGCACACCTTCACCAAGCACTACTGCCTCGACATAGCATTCCACGCTCCAAATGCATTCGGCCGAGCAGTCTTGGAAGTGGCTCTTACCTCCCGGGAGGGACAGCAACCACTAGCACAGCCTTGACAAACACTGTTCAAGTAGGGTGTTATAGATATTGATTAAGTAGGTCTTTACCATTTTGCTTTTGGACTTTATTTGATGTTTCACACAAACGTGGCTTACTTTAGGGTGCAATGGGTTTTTTTCTCTTTTGAAATGCCAACATGAAAACAATTTGCATGCCATCAAGCTGTTTTATTTTTCTTGTACAAATTAGAAATTTAGTTACATAGTCAGGGTTCAGGCCCAACTTTGATGTTAGCCCTGACCCCTGGGGAAAGATATGTGGTTTTCAATGCTCATAGTCAATTAAACTTCAGCAATCCAATCTTCATTTTTTTTTCCTCGAATAGCTACACTTTTTCATTTTCCTTTGCCCAAAGGCGGCCACTATAAAACATATCACAACCGATTACTGTCATTTCAAGCAGCTATTTGGGATGCAGACTTTCGTCATTTTTACATCTACATCATATCAAAACATTAAGAAATTGTTAAAGACTTATTTATTTAGGAAATTTTTGAAAGACTGAATTTGTATTTCATTCTGTCTTTGTAGCAGTTTTCCATTTTGTTAAACAAGTTTCAAGTTTTATTAACGTTTGATGAATCGCTTATACAAATTTTCTAAGCGATGTACAATTTAAAAAGCCACTAGATAGTGGTCTAACATACAATTGGACAAACCAATCACAAAACAAACTACATGGATCAGTTAACATTTTAGCAATTGAATTAGAGACAAACATGAATGAAGAGGAAAGGAGGGAAAAGTTACAATTTACATAAAAGGAAAAATACAATGGGAAGGGAAGGGGATTAATGAGTTTGATAATCGTAACAGAATGTAAGGGGTCCAAGATATGCCATATTACACATCAAAAGCGTCTTGAAACTAAAAGGTTTTTAAAAATTTTTTTAAAGATCTTTTTCATTTCTAATATAACTTGGCAGAGAATTCCACAATTTAGGGGCCATAACGGAAAATATATCATTTCTTTTTGTGCCGATGATTTTCAAGGAGGGAATTGTTAGTAAGTTTGAAGAAGATGATCGTAGAGAGCGTGGGGCATTGTATGAGATAATCATTCTTGACATAAATTGTAGTTCGTTGAAGATTAGTATTTTAAATACTAAAAATAGAAATTTATCCAAACCGCGTTGATCTAAATGTTATGTTAGATTACCACCTGCAAGCCATTGACACAGTATACATTCAGATGCAGTAGCTATTTCCCTGGAGGATTTACAATCTAAGTGTGGGCCTGGGGCAATAGAGAGTTCAATGGCTTGCCTAAGATCACAAGAAGCTGCAATGGGATCTGAACACGAATCTCCTGGTTCTCAGCCCGTTAAGCTAGTCCTCCACTTGAGACTTCACCACCAACACTATGAAGGGCCGCTGAGAAGTTCTAAGCCCAACCAATAATGCTGGGGCAGTCTCCATCGAGGGCTATATAATTAGGCCAGCAATTTTCCACTTTTCTTGTTCCATAGTTTTCCAATGGAACGAAAAAAGTGAAAAATCCCTAGACTAAGTGTATAGCCCTCGAAAGAGACTGCCCCAGCTTTGTTGATTGGGCTGAGAACTTCTCAGTGGCCCCTCATACATTAATTGTTCATGTATCCCTCGTTACGGCTATGATATTATTAATGGCTTCACCATAACAATAACAGCTAGAGATTGATGAACCGCCCACTTTGGTTTGGGGCATTTCCGCTCACGTTTCAAAGTCATCTTCATCTTGATTCTGAGTTTGCCAGGCTAACAAACCTTGACTTGATTTGAAATTTTCAAGCCGATTTGTCAGTGAGGAGTTGATGGACAGAACATTTTTTCCACAATCTAAGCAGCTCTCCTACTTCTACAGCTCTTGAAAGCCATCGTATGATAGGAAAATGGAGGATTAGCAATGACTTCTGTATCATGAGAGTTGGTGAGGCTGGTCTTGTATTTGCCCCATGTTATCTGTGGATTTAGATGTGTAGAACTTCAAGTCCATGCATACAGTTGTGGGGGGAGGGGGGAGGAGGACATAAGAATTGTCAGACTGGGACAGACCGAAGGTCCATCCAGCCCAGTATCCTGTTTCCAACAGTGGCCAACCCAGGTCCCAAGTACCTGGCAGAAACCCAAAGAGTAGCAACATTCCAGAAATGAGATTGTGATGTCACAATGCCTCATTCCACCAATGCCTAAGAGCCAGCCTCATTAGTGATGTCACAATGGCTTGATTGTCCTATATTTGGCTCACATAAGAACTACCATACTGGGACAGACCGAAGGTCCATCCAGCCCAGTATCCTGTTTCCAACAGTGGCCAACCCAGGTCCCAAGTACCTGGCAGAAACCCAAAGAGTAGCAACATTCCAGAAATGAGATTGTGATGTCACAATGCCTCATTCCACCAATGCCTAAGAGCCAGCCTCATTAGTGATGTCACAGTGGCTTGATTGTCCTATATTTGGCTCACATAAGAACTACCATACTGGGACAGACCAAAGGTCCACCAAGCCCAGTATCTTGGTTCCAACAGTGGCCAACCCAGGTCCCAAGTACCTAGCTAGGTCCCAAGTCGTAAAACAGATTTTATGCTGCTTATCCCAGGAATAAGTACTGCAGTGGATTTTCCCCAAGCTATCTCAATAATGGCCTATGGACTTCCCTTTTAGAAATTTATCCAAACCTTTTTTTAACCCTGCTAAGTTAACTGATTTCACCACGTTCTTTGGCAACAAATTCCAGAGTTTAATTATATGTTATGTGAAGAAATATTTTCTCCGGTATGTTTTAAATCTGCTACTTAGTAGCTTCATCCTATGCTAAACTAAACTAAGCCTTAGGCTTATATACCTCATCTCCTCTATAACAGTAGAGCTCGGCATGGTTTACAAGAAATTAGAAAGGAGAACAAATACAATATGGATTTGGGAATAGTATGGAGAAGAGCGGAATTTACAACTTTGCAAAATAGCCAAGTTTTCAGAGGTTTTCAAAATGGCTAGAGAGAGCCCAGATCGTGCCATTGAATAGGAAAATTATTCCACAGCTCAGTAATTTTAAAAAGTAGAGACTTCCCTAGTTGGCCTATGTAGGTTACGCCATTCAACGTAGGAAAAGACAATTTAAATTTTTGAGTAGATCTGGTAATGTCAGATCTTACAGAATTCCAAGACAGGGGAATTTTTGGATCGGTTTAGCTCAGGGGTGAGCAGACATGATCATCAAGGGCCACAACCCACTTTAGGTTTCCAAAATAAATATACATGAGATCTACTTGTATACAATGGAATCAGTAGATACAAATCAATACCATTCTCCCAGGGGAGCTCAGATATTAATTTATTCAGGTACTCAAGTATTTTTCCCTGTCTGTCCCGGTGGGCTCACAATCTACCTAATGGACCTGGGGCAATGGGGGGATTATTTGACTTGCTCAGGGTCACAAGGAGCAGCGTGGGTTTGAACCCACAACCCCAGGGTGCTGAGGCTGTAGCTTTAACCACTGCGTCACACACTCCCCGTTCTAGAAATCTTGGAAACCTGGCTGTCTTGCAGCAAAAGCCCCAAAGCCCTCTATGGTCTTTGGGGCAGTTACCACAGTGGCAGCCACTAGCGCGGATATGTAGAAAGGGGGGGGGGGGGGGGAGACTCCATTAATTCCTTTGGAAGAGTATTTCATAATGAAGGCCCAACAACTATAAAGATCGAGTCTCTGTACATCTCCAGACTAATTTGCTTAAAATCTGGAATGCCAAATAATCCATAATTACTGGAGTGTAATGGAACATACACCCTTAAATGTTGCAGCTAAATATGAAGGTTGTTGATCATGCAATATTTAGAAAATCAGTGTTAAAATCTTAAACTGAATATGCCATGAAACTGATAATCAATGCAATTGTTTAAAGGTTGGTGTAATACGATTAAACAAGAAACAACCTGAAATTAGATGGGCAGCTGCATTTCGGGCCACTTGTTAAGCTCTTAAATCTTTCTTTGGGGAGACTAACTAACAAAGCCTTCCTTCATTCCCACTCCCACCACTGCACCTAGGGGTAATGTGACCATATGTCCCGTTTTGAACGGGATTGTCCCGTTTATAGCTCGCCTGTCCCGTGGTCCCCATGCACAGCTTTAGGACGCCAAAATGTCCCATTTTCAGAAAGAGCGTCCCGAAGCTGTGGCCAAGATGATGACGACGCCTATTTCTTCAAGCCACCACCGCAGTAACAGATCATCTTCGTGCAGCGACTGCACAAGCCTTCCCCCCACGACATCAATTCTGACGTCAGAGAGGAAGTGCCGGTTGGCCCGGAACTTCCTCTCCGACATCAGAATTGACATCGGGGGGGGGGGGGGGGGAGGGAGAAAGGCTTGTACAGTCACTGCATGAAGGTAGCTTGGAGAAATAGGCGGCGGTAGCTGTGGCGGTGGTGGCAGCTTGAGGAGGGCGGGAGAGAGAAAGAAAAACAGAAAGAAGGAAGGGGGCAGGGAGAGAGAAAGACAGAAAGAAAGAATGCACAGTCAGAAGGAAGTGCAAGGGGGGTGGGAGAGAGAAAGAAAGAAAGAAAGAAAGGGGGCAGGGAGAGACAAAGAAAGACAGAAAGAAAGAAAGGGGGCTGGGAGAGAGAAAGAAAGACAGAAAGAAAGAAAGGATGCACAGTCAGAAGGAAGTGCAACCAAAGACTCATGAAATCACCAGACAACAAAAGTAGGAAAAATGATTTTATTTTCAATTTAGTGATCAAAATATGTCAGTTTTGAGAATTTATATCTGCTGTCTATATTTTGCACTATATTTATTGGGTTCCGGGGGCGGGTGGAGGGGGGTCCTATCCCATTTTGAGGAAAAAATAAATGGTCACATTAGGTATGATAGAGGTAAAAATGGGTCTCAAAGGCAGCATCTTCCTTGGAAAAAGAAAGAGTGGGCAGCACTGCTGACACTTAGTAGCAGTGTGCTCAGAGCTCCTGCCATGGTCAAGTTCCCAAACATCACCCCTAATGTTTAATGACATTAGTTAATTGACTGTTGAATACAAATGACCCTTTTTAGAATTCAAGCCAAGCAGCTTCGCCTGCTACAGGGGAAACTCATAATGGGTTTTTCTTGAGTCTGAAAGCCATGAACGGAAGGGGGGCTGTTTTGTTCTCATTTGCAGGAAAAGCTTTTCCACATTTGCTGACGTTTTAGCGGTCGAGTCCTGCTTGCAACAGGGAATTTCCTCCACGATCACAGCCTTCTTGTGGGGCTGGAGGAACGAGAGACAGCATCATCCCTTCCGCTGGCAAACTTTAGCAGGGCTGGTTTTTGTCAGTGTTTACTCATTTAAGGGGACAATTTTCCTCTATTTTCTGTAACAGAAAATCGATATCTTCTAAGTGGATGGTTTTGTTTTGTTTTTTTAATGTGCAAAAAGAAAAAGAAAGAAAAAAAATATGGGAGCTTACGTTTTTGCACGAAGAGGCCCAGTTAGGCCGAAGCAAAAGAAAAACCTACGCTTGAAATCAATGACGATTTGCATTTTAGAAAACATGTGGGTTGCATCCATTCACGTCTCCTGTAACTCTTGCTTTGATTGAGTTTCAAGTTTCAAGTTTATTGATTTTTAATATCCCGATCATAAAACAAATATCTGACCGGTTAACAATAAAATTTAAATAGGAAAGAAAGAAATATTTAATGGTGTTTTAGAGAGATTAGTATGAAAGATAATAACATATAAAACGTATGGACAAACCTGACAGTGAGGATGAGTGGGGAGGAAGGGAAAAGTTACATAATCTTAGAAGAAATGAGATAGAGGGAAGGGATATAACACAAGGGACGGGGGTGCATGGAATAAGAGATATGCGCTGAAGGAAAAAAAAAAATTAAAAAAAAATTAGATTGTAAAAGAGATCTACAAGTAGACAAAGAAAAGATTAAGATTTGGCATAGGCATCTTTAAATAGATAAGTTTTAAGATTAGTCTTAAATTTTGGTAAAATGGGACATGAGGACACCTCTGTGGTTGTGAAAGAAACATTGTGGTCCTCAGGCAAGCATCGCTTTTGGTGCCCATGCCTAAGCTGTATGCGGATTGGGCGTATTCTATAATAATGCGCATAACTTTTAGGAATGCCCGTGATCCGCTCCTAGTCACGTGCCTTTTTCAGATTTGCGCACTGCAACTGGCACATACTTTTTATAGAATTGCGCTGTCCGAGTTCTGCGTGCAACTGTTAATTAATGCAAATTAGCATGGATTACAAGGTGTTAATTGCCAATTATCGGCGCCAATTAGGTCAATTAATCAATTAAGTTGTACATGCACATCAGCTATGTGCATCAGTGTGCGTGCACAATCTTAGGCGCCATATACAGAATTTAGATGACCGTCATCAACTAATATACATAGAAACATAGAAAACGACGGCAGAAAAGGGCCATGGCCCATCCAGTCTGCCCACACCAAGACCCACCCCCCTATCTACCTTCATGAAGAGATCCGACATGCCAATCCCATCTTTTCTTAAAATCTGGCACGCTGCTGGACTCAATTACCTGTTGTGGAAGATTATTCCAGCGATCAACCACCCTTTCGGTGAAGAAATATTTTCTGGTATCGCCATGAAACTTCCCACCCCTGATTTTCCACAGATGCCCTCTTGTCGCCGTGGGTCCTTTAAGAAAAAAGAGATCTTCTTCCACCTTGATACGGCCCGTGACATATTTGAGCGTCTCGATCATGTCTCCCCTCTCTCTGCGTTCTTCGAGTGAGCATAGCTGCAACTTATCCAGCCGTTCCTCATACGGGAGATCCTTGAGTCCTGAAACCATTCTGGTGGCCATTCACTGAACCGACTCAACTCTCCGCACATCTCTTTGATAATGCGGCCTCCAGAATTGCACACAGTGTAATTATTTTGCCCATGTTCATACAGGGGAGCTTTTTCTCTGTTTCTTAGCCTGAGGTTTTCAGGCAGTTCAGCATTAAACTCCAAAATGTATAATTGTCTCTTGTACTATAGTTAGCTCATGGCCTTCACTCCTTCTGTTACGGGGGTAGAGCCTAGCAGCAGAAATATAAAGGGAGCCATGCACAGCTTTGGCCTCTGCCTGGAAATCAGAGACTGTTCCATCTGCTTATAAGTGGATTACAAAACTTTGGTTTATAGCTGATATGGAAAAGATCACAGCACAACATAACAGGACTCTGGCATAAATGGGAGCTCATATGGGAGCCCCTTGCTAGGGTTACAGACATACGGATTCCCCCGGACATGTCCGGGGGGGCCACTCCAAACCTGGCACTGTGTCCGGATTTTGAAATAGAGGTCTGCACAGGAACAGGGATCGCGGAAATCCCACGGTTCCCACAGGAATCCCCCCATAACCCACGGGACTCCCACGGGTATGGAAGGCTTTGGAAGCAGGGTTCGTCCATATAATATAATGGACACGTCAGCCTTAGTAAAAGAGGGGGTTTATAAGTTAATTACCTGAACAGAAAACAAAAAAAGGGTTCCACCAGAGAGATTCCACAAGGAAAACAGCAAAAGAAACTGTGGAATTGATGATCCTGTCAGAAGTAATTGCTGCTTTTTATGGGGACGGGCGGGGATGGAGGTAATTCCTTGCGGGGATGGGTGGGGACGGAGAGGATCCTGACGGGGGACGGGTGGGGACGGAGAAGATTCCTGACGGGGACGGGTGGGGATGGGTGGGATTTCTGTCCCCACGCAACTCTCTATTTTGAAAAGCTTCCCAATGCTTCCCAACAAAATCGCGTCGGGAAGGGGCATCTGCACGTGCGCGGATGCAGCGCGGTGATGTCATGCGCATACACGCATGTGCATGATGTCATTGCATCGTGTCTGCGCATGCGCAGATGCCATCTGGGGGCTGGGCTAGGGTAACCCTAACCCTTGCTCACTCATTGCTCCTAGAATTTGTTTATGGACAATCAGGGCCAATGGTGGGTCAATCATGCAATGGCACCGTTTGCAGAATTGTGGCTTATGTCTAACATAGGCACTGGTAATAAAGACCAGGGTCTTAAAGGCCTACGTTACCAGTACCCATGTTACACGTAAAGCACGTCTACAGAGGCGCCTAAAGGTACCTAAGTTCACTTTTGACCGAAACCACACCTACTGTGACCTTAAGCACTGCTAGACTCCATTTTAGCGCTCTATCGGTATGCGCCTGTGGGCACCTACATTTTTTAAAATGAGTATTTAATTAATATTAAATGGTACGGTCAATTACTGTGCTGATTAAAATTTAATAAACAAATTAAACTGAAAAAAATTAATTAAAAATGCCGCCTAACTTACAGCACTGTTTTGAGAATCCGGGCCTCATTGCTTATTTGTTCGTTTTTGTTACATAGTCTGGTGGGAGAAGGGGGTTTAAGGAACAAGTGAAAGACTTATATAGATCTCCTAACAATTGGAGATTCTTGTCTAGGCCTTTATGTTTGAGAAGGAATTCTTTTTCCATAGTGAATATTTTGCTTCTTCTGACTGGTGCATATTGCCGTTTATTGTAAAGTTGACTTAAGCTTCTAATAAAAAGACCTCTAAAAATAAAAAAATAAAAAAATAATTTAAAACTGTTTGAGAGGAAAACTAGAAAAGTAGGATAATTAGCAAAAGGAACTGGTTTTTCCCCCCAGATACATAATATTTACTTGTTGGTTTCTTTCCTGTCAGATATATAGTAAAAATGTAGAAATGCATAGCTTTATTTTAAATTAATCATTTTTTTTAGCAGCATGCCATCATTGAGAGGTAGCTGACCCCTGTTCTAGGGGGTACTGTGGATCTGAATCAAGGCTCAAGGGTCCATGTATCCTCTATAATAAAACCCTAAGTGCGCATGAGCACTTAGGGTTTTGTGATCCCTGCCATTGTGCTGTGTCCCTCTGTGCCGAATTCCATTTCCGGCGCGTGGGGCGGCTTGCGGTGCGTGGGGCGACTTGTGACGGCGATTTCAGCGGCAGTTTGACTCCTGCGCTGCCGGGATGCCTCTTCTCAACTCCTGACCAGCAAACGCAGCAGCCGCGGGGCATTTGCTAGGCCGAACCACTTCGATAATGCGAGGTGGGCTGGCCTACCAAAAGCCCCTGAGGCTTCCCGGGCTAGCAGATGCTGGACAGGGGGAGCAGAGAAAGGAGAAGGCCTACTGCTGAACAGGGGGATCAGGTAAGAGGTGCTGCTGGACGGGGGGGGGGGGGTGTAAAAGGAAGGGAGAAGGCCTACTGCTGGACAGGGGGAGGAGGGAAAAGGTGCTGCTGGATAGGGGGGAGGTAAAAAGAAGGACAAAGGGCTACTGCTGGACAGGGGGAGCAGCCAAGGGGGGTGGTGGACAGCCGAGGAAAGAGAGCGACAGAAAGAAAGAAAGACAGAAAGGGGCCAAGGAGAGAGAGAGAGAGAGAAAGAAAGAAAGAAAGACAGCCATCTATTCTAACACCCGTTAATGTAACGGGCTTAAAGACTAGTCCCACATAATGGGGAAGATTCATGTTGGGACAGACTTTCACTAAGCCAGCTTCATCAATCAGCCTGATCTTTTTTTTAACATGTTCACTCTGTCAGAGATATAGATCCATAATCAAGTTAGAATCACGTTGTTGGGGGGGGGGGATTGGGGGGAGGGGGGCCTTACTAGGACTTTCTGTTCAATCACAGCTCAAATGGCCGTTTGAACACAAAATCACACAATTATAGTTCCTGCAGTTCAAGATCGAGTTACAGCTAGGGAAATCATACTTCCCACTCCTGGTATAATCATCATTTTTCTAATTTCTGCAAATTCATGTATTACTGCATGATTACCACAAGGAGATAATTTTCACAGCTATAAAATGAGAAACAGAGAAAATGATGACCTAAAGACCAAACAGCCTATCCATGTTGCCCAGCCACCCATGCCAACTAATAAGCTCTTCAATCATCTCCTCTCCCTTGGAGCTTATCTGTACTTACCCTATGCTGTCCTACATTCAGAAAAAGTCCTCTTCTCCATCACCTTCACCTTCACCAGGAGGCCATTCCATGAATCCACCACCTTCTCCATAAAGAAATATTATTTTTCCCCCCTCTTCCTTTGATCTCTTGTTCCAGAGATTCTTTTCAATTGAAAAGGCCCGCCTCTTGTGAATTTATACCACAGAGATATTTAAAAGGCTCTTTCATGTCTTCAAGTCTGTCCCCACAACTTTATGATGAACATGAAATGTGTTGGAGGTTCTTCTCGAATATGCCTCGCATCTTCCGTTACTTTTTCTTGCGGAAACTATGTCTGCACCGGACGCCATGCTGCAGCAAGCTATGTATTAAAAGTAGACTAAATTATAATTTCAGGGATGAATGGAATGTCTTCCATCTGCAAAGCATTGTTCCCTGTAATTCCTCTGGAACTTCGGTGACTGTATGAAATTGTGTGCACATTCGCTATTAATCCTCCAGATCAGAGGATTTCTTAAATATGAAAAGAGGTTTGATTTACTGCATGTAACTACTCTACAATTATTACCAAAAGAGACCTCTGCTCCTGCTGCAGAAACTAAATTAAGCCTACTTTGAATTGGTGAGGGAGGTAATGGTGCTGGGACCGCTTGATAACAAGATCAGATTTGATATAATCCCTGGAATAAGTTCACACAGGAAATCCAATACAACAACATTTAACTTAAAAAAAAGAAACTATGATAACATGAGAAGAATGGTGAAAAAAAAACTTAGAGGAGCAGCTGCAAAGGTCAAAAATTTACATCAGGTATGGATGTTATTCAAAAATATCATCCTGGAAGAAGCCCAGATTAGATATATTCCATGTATTAAAGGAGGAAGGAATAGCAAATGGCAACCGGAGTTGTTAATGAGTGAGGTGAAGGAAGCTATTAGAGCCAAAAGAGAATCCTTCAGAAAGTGGAAGACGGATCTGATTGAAAATAATTGTAAACGGCACAAGGAATGGCAAGTCAAATGCAAGGTGCTAATAAGGAAAGCAAAGAGACATTGAAAAGAATATTGCACTTGAAGCAAAAACACACAATAAACTTTTTTTTTATTAAAAGCAAGAAGCCGGGACAAGAATTGTTTGGACTGCTAGACAACTGAGGGATAAAAGGAGCTCTCAGAGAAGACAAGGCCTTAGGAGAGAGATTAAATGAATTCTTTGCTTCAGTCTTCACCAAAGCAGATGTGGGGGAGTTACCAGTTGCCAGAAATGGTATTCAATTCTGCTGATGAATCAGAGAAACTCAAACAGATCGCTGTAACACTGGAAAATGTAATGGGTCAATTTAACAAATTGAACAGTAGTAAATCACCTGGACCAGATGTTATACATCATAGAGTGCTGATAGAATTGAAAAATTAACTTGTAATTTTTCTCTAAAATCCAGCATAGTACTGGAAGACTGGAGGGTGGCCAGTGCGACGACGATTTTTGAAAAGGGTTCCAGAGGTGATCTGGGAAATTATAGACTGGTGAGTCAGATGTCGGTGCCGGGCAAAATGGTAGAGACTATTATATAGAATAAAATGATAGAATATATACATAAGCATGAATTATTGAGAGAAAGCCAACAAGGACTGAGTCAAAGGAAATCATGCCTCAATCTACTGCATTTCTTTGAAGGGGTGAATGAACATGTGGATAATGGTGAGCCAGTTGATAGCGTGTATTTGGATTTTCGAAAGGCATTTGATAAAGTACCTCATGAAAGACTTCTGAGGAAATTAGAGAGTCAAGGGATAGGAGGTAATGTCTGCTTGAGTACCTGAATGTAAACCACATGGAGGGACATAATCAAAAAATACATCTAAGTCCGTTTTGGGCCTAAGTCGCTAGTTGCCCAAAGTTGGCAGTGTCTAAAGTCCATTTTCAAAAAATACGTCCAAAATAATAATAATTTTATTTCTTGCATACCGCCCTGCCATTAGTTCTAGGCAGTTCACAACAGTAGATAAATACAATCGTATACACATTTCGATGAGCAGAATTATACATCATAGTTTAAAAAACAACTTAAACATGCTAGAATTAATATCTCAATTAAAAATACAACCTAATTATAAAAAAAATGTACAAACACGGCATGATAAAATCATTAAGAAGCTTGAAGATCAACATTCTTGGTTATCAAACAGATGAGTTTTTAATAATTTCCAAAATATAGGATAAGAATACGCCTGAGCAATCAGCGGGCTTCTCCAGGAATCCGCTTTCCTCGCCTGATATTCTAAAGTCCTGTCAAAGAAGGTTTCATAGCGACAACCCCTAGGGGTGGGGAAAACAAACATGCCCAAATTCCTGGTATGCTTTTTTGAATTAAACCATTTCAGATATGATACCAAATAAGAGAGTAGTAGTCCAACAAGTGCTTTATAACAAATACACCCGAATTTAAAAATACTCTGGCCCCAAACGGCCGCCAGTGTAGTTTTGCATAAAAAGGACTTACGTGATCATATTTTTTAAGACCAAAAATTAAACGAACGGCAGTATTTTGAACCAATCAAAGTCTTAATACAAGTTTCTTCAAAGTATTTTTTCAAAAATCTTCTAACTGTGCATCCAGCCGTTTGATCGTCCAGAATGCTAAGTCATCTATCTTTATACCCCATTCTTGTCCAAGTCAAAAACACCTAGAGCAAGTCCTTTTGGACATGGGAGGGGCCAGCAAAGTGATGGACTGGCTACCCAGACATGGCAACAGAGTAGTGGGGCACCTTACAAGGCACTGCTGAGAACTTCACATAAACATCTCACCAAAACTCCCTTATAGGTCATGGTGAGCCCCCCCAAAACACCCCCAAAACCTGCTAGACCCACCTGTCTACTACCCAGGTGGCACCTATATGGCAGTACAATAGTGTTTTGGGAGGTTTTGTGGGGTGCACGTTTCACCATGAATGCAGTGGTTAGAGTGGCTTATGGGCCAGGGTCCTCCTCTCTATGGTTCACTAGCCCAGCCCCCAGACTACTTAAGCCACTTCTGTGCAGCTCTACTAGGCTTTCCTATGCCAGGTGCTGATGTTCGGAGGCAGATATGTACGTTTTTATTCCGATTTTTATGATGTTGGGTGGGGGTCAGTGATCACTGGGGGAGTGTGTAGGGGTCTGTAGTTTGTGTCTGCAGTGGTTATCTGGTTACTTTGTATACCTTCTGGGCACTTAGACCTGTTTTTACAAGGCCTAAATCACAACATACAAGTTCCGTCTAGGCAGTCTCGTTAAACTTTTGGTTATACTTGCAGTACGACTAAGTCTAGCTAGGAATAACTAGTGAGGTAATTAAATTTGCTGATCACACAAGGTTGTTCAAAGTTGTTAAATCACAAGAGGATTGTAAAAAAAAATTGCAAGAGGACCCTGTGAGTGGTAGACTGGGCGTCAAAATAGCAGATGACGTTTCATGCGAGCAAGTGCAAAGTGATGCATGAGGGAAAGAGGGACCCGAACCATAGCTATGCGATGCTGGGTTCCATGCTAGGAGTCACTTCCCAGGGCAAGGATCTAGGTGTCGTCGCTGAGGATACACTGAAACCCTGAGCTCAATGTGTGGCGGTGATGACTAAGAAAGCAAATAGAATATTAGGAATTATCAGGAAAGGAATGGAAAACAAAGATGAAAATGTTACAATGCCCTTGTATCGCTCTGTGGTACGGCCAAACCTCCAATACTGTGTGGAATTCTTGGTGGCCGTATCTCAAAAAAAGACGTAGTGGAATTAGAAAAGGTACAGAGAAGGGTGACGAAAATGGTAAAAGGAATAGGACGACTTCCGCGTGAGGCAAGGCTAAAGTGGATATGGCTTTTCAGCTTGGAGAAGAGATGGCTCAGGGATGATACGATGTAGGTGTATAAAATACTGAGCAGAATGGAAAGGGAACGTTAGACATGAATCGCTTGTTCGCTCTTTCCAAAACTACTAGGACTAGGGACCATGCGATGAAGCTACTAAGTAGTAAATTTAAACAGACTGAAGAAAATATTTCTTCACGCAACATGTAATTAAACTCTGGAATTTGTTGCCAGAAAATGTGGTGAAATCAGTTAGCTTAGCAGGGTTTAAAAAAAGGTTTGAATAATTTCCTAAAATAGCAGTCCTTAGGCCATTATTGAGATGGCTTAGGGAAATCCACTGCTTATTCCTAGGATAAGCAGCATAAAATCTGTTTTACTACTTGTGATCTAGCTTGGTACTTGGGACCCGGGTTGGCCACTGTTGGAAACAGGATGCTGAGCTTGATGGACTTTTGGTCTGTCTCAGTATGGCAATTCTTATGTTCTACGTGTATCAGATATATTCTTTTACTTGGGACTATTATTTTCCTGGTGTCTTCCTTAAGTATTGTTTTTTTTTTTTGCCAAACACCTTGAGAAAGACTTAAAAGGATGCTGATCAGACCAACCAGGGATGTATACATTCAGTGAATCTTTATTGATATGTTTCCGGCAAATCCATAACAAGAATATATAGATTCCTGGCTGGTCTGATCATTTCTCCACTTTTTGGCTTTTTTTTGTCTCCAGAAACCCATTTTTCCAATGTGACACCTTCCCCGATAAAGACTCTTGAGGAAACGTGGCTTAACACTTTCTTGATTTTCAAGAGCCAGGCTTGCACAGACGCCCCAGCTTTTTAAGAGAGTTCTCTAAACGCCATTATTCATGAGGTAAAATGTATTACAATGGCTCAGAAAACGCCAATGATCGTGAAAATTAGAGTCGGTGTCACGCAGCCATTACGGCTTGGCAAATGAGGTTCCAAATACTTCCAGAACGCTGCTCATTTTCATAGTCTGCAGACCAAAGTTCAGAGGTCAAAGGGCCATTTCCTGAGCAGGTGTTTTTTTGTTCAAAAATTTGCATCGATTGATGTGCAGGGCGGAATCTGCATAATGTCATATATTTTTTTTTTTTTCTTCTCATATCCTCTACAAACAAGGAGATGTCATGTCAGCCTCAGAGTTCGGTTGCCTCCATTTCGTGTCACGTCATTTAGAATGCAGATGTCATGCGCAAAAGAGGCTTCAGAAGGTAAAGTCACTTATTTATGCCATTTCCAATCTGCCATTTCCAATCAAAGGAGCTGACACGCCTGCTGCAGCCCATTCTTCAAATATCACTCATAGCATTTGCACGCTACATTGTGACAATAGGGTATAATTAAGGTGTCAGCATATCATTTAGCCTTTTCAATATAGAACCCGGGAGACGGGGCTGGGAAATCAGTGGTGTTCTTTAAAAAAAAAAAAGAAATGCCAAGCAAGACAGAAAAAAAAAAAAAAATGAAAGATGAGAACTTGGCAAGAGAACAAAAAGACAGTTGTTAGCCCGTAGATCAGGGCTTCCCAAAGCTGTCCTGGGAACCCCCAGTCAGTCAGCTTGTCAGGATATCCACAGTGAAGATGGTCTCTAATATATGCAAATATATCGCATGCATATTTATATTGGATATCCTGAGAACCCACTAGCAAAGGGTCAGTCAACAGGTCAGGTTTTAGGAAGCTCTACTATAGAGTCTGGTCTGAATAACGATGATATTTTGGGGCGTATCACGCTGCAAGTTAAAATGAAGATACTGGCAATTAGCACCCAGCCGTACTGTAAAGTCTTGCTTAGCTGCGGAGTTTCAGTCTGTCAAGGATATCGTACACCAAAAAGGTTATTGATTTTCTTCTTTTTTTTAATGAGGAAATTTTTTAACCACATACAAATCCATTGTTTTCTCAGTACTGTCAAAGCAGTATTTTTTTTAGATGGATTTGTGTGACATGGTAACATAGTAGATGATGGCAGATAAAGACCCGAATGGTCCATCTAATCTGCCCAACCTGATTCAATCTAAAAATTTGTTGGGTTTTTTTCTTCATCTTCTTATCTATTTCTGGGCAAGAATTCAAAGCTCTGCCCGGTACTGTTCTTAGGTTCCAACTGCTGTAGTCTCCGTCAAGGCTCACTCCAGCCCATCTACACCCTCCCAGCCATTGAAGCCCTCCCCAGCCCATCCTCCACCACACGGCCATATACAGACACAGACCGTGCAAGTCTG
This sequence comes from Geotrypetes seraphini, assembly GCF_902459505.1. Classification (NCBI taxonomy): domain Eukaryota; kingdom Metazoa; phylum Chordata; class Amphibia; order Gymnophiona; family Dermophiidae; genus Geotrypetes; species Geotrypetes seraphini. The sequence continues at coordinate 166,372,117 of NC_047091.1, read as the reverse complement.
CCCAGTACTGGCCTTAGTTCTTCAATATTTACTATTCTTTTCTGATTCTAGATCCTCTGTGTTCATCCCACGTTTTTTGAACTCCGTCACTGTTTTCCTCTCCACCACCTCTCTCGGGAACGCATTCCAGGCTCCACCACCCTCTCCGTATAGAAGAATTTCCTTACATTGCTCTTGAGTGTCCCACCCCTCAACCTCAAATTATGTCCTCTGGTTTTACCATTTTGTTCTGTGTTAATATCTTTCAAGTATTTGAACATCTGACTCATATCTCCCCTGTCCCTCCTTTCCTCTAAAGCAGGGGTGTCCAACCTGCAGCCCAAGGGCTGCATGCGGCCCCGTCAAGTATTTTGTGCGGCCCTGGTCAAGGGCGATGCAGTGTTTTCCTCTGCAGCCCCCGGGTGTTTACTGTCTTGCCGACTCCCTCCTCTGTCTTGCTGCAGCGTTTGCGCATTTGTGCGTCCCCAGAAACATTTTTTCGGCCAATGCGGCCCAAGGAAGCCAAAAGGTTGGACACCCCTGCTCTAAAGTATACATATGTGTGATAATGGTGCAAACCTTTTATTCAGATATTAGGGGCCTTCTACTAAAGTTTAGTGCGAACTAACAGAATTATCACACGCTAAATGCTGAGAGGCCCATTTTATACGTATGGGCCTTTTTCTAAAGCTGCGGCAACAAATAGCCATAGGCCCAAAGGCTCGGATTCTGTATAGGACGCCAATATTGGCAGCCGCCTAAAAAGTGGCTGCTGATTTTGTGTCAATCACGTGATGGTATCCTATAGAGCAGTGGTTCCCAACCCTGTCCTGGAGGACCACCAGGCCAATCGGGTTTTTAGAATAGCCCTAATGAATATGAATGGAGCAAATTTGCATGCCTGTCATATCCATTATATGCAAAACTCTCTCATGCATATTCATTAGGGCTAGCCTGAAAACCAGATTTGCCTGGTGGTCCTCCAGGACAGGGTTGGGAACCACTGCTATAGAGCATTGCGCACCCCCCTCCCCCCCCCCCGTAAAAGATAGGCAACGGAAATGTAGGCTAGGATTTTCCGGGCCTACATTCCCGGCACCTATCTTTGTTGTGAATCACGCCTACGTAGGCGCTTAAGGCCGCCTAACGCCACTTCCGACGTTAGCCAAGCCCATAGTGGCCCATTATGGCATGTATTTAGGTGCTAGTAGGCGCTTTAACAGTGCGGGGGGGGGGGGGGTTGGCCATTTTAAATGGTGTTTGTTAATTAACTTAGGTGTTGGTAAGCTGTCTATCAGTGCCTAAATTTAGGCATTGTTTCTAGAATTTTCCCCAAATTCTAACGTAATCGTTTAACAAGCTTTCTCAAAAGGAGACAAGGCCAAGGGCAGAGCATGGGCAGATTGTGGGTGTTCCTTAAAGTTAGGCACACTGTTTTAGAAAATGCCCAATCCATGCACAGCCTTCCTTCTTTCCTTCCCCCCTTCCCCGAAGCCTGCCTGCCTGCCTTCCTCCCTGCCGCGCAGATTCCTCCTCCCTGATCCACCGCTTGCTCACTGCTGCTGCAACTCCACGAAGGGAAGGGACGACGGTGTACATTCAGGCCCACAAGCCTTCCCCCGATGTCAATTCTGATGTCGGAGATAAGGGCTGGGCCAGCGATTGGCTGGCTTGGACCTTCTCTCCGACGTTAGAATTGACGTTGGGGCCAGACTTGGGGGCCTAATTGCACGCAGCGGGGGGCAGGGGGTGGGGAGGGGGGCGACGAACAGCAGCAGAACGCCGGGAGGGGAGAGGGAGGAGGTGTGTTCATTCCATAAGACCCATTTTGGGGGCGTGTGTGGAAAAAGTGTGTCTTATGGAGCAAAAAATACAGTAGTTTTCCTTGGCCTAAATGGGTGTGTCTAAATGTCATGCCACGCACCGCCACTAAGCACGATTCTCGTAAATGTAGCAGAATCGTGCTAAGGGCTGTTCTGATTGGTCCCAATTTTTTTTAGTTGCCGGTTAGTAATGACATTCCTAGCCGAACTGGAAATGCCTTCTGAATGCACTTGCTGGACTGGAGTTATATCACAGGAAACCAGTGCATGATGGCTCTGTTCCGTGGCAAGGGAAGAACCACCGGAAAGAGAACTTGAAAGAGACGCAGGAGGAAGGGGGAGATTTATTGTGATGGCTGACCCTCCTCCGACTCACCAAGGTTCTAACTTGGGGCTCAGAAAGATTAGCAACTTGCAAAGTTTGCAGCAGGGATGAGCGTTCATTTTGCAACCATACGGGAAATGAAAATGAGTAGAAAAATACAAAAATCCGTGGAGTTGGCAGTAGAGAAGAAGGGCACACATAGGAGGGGCCTACTGGTTGAGCAGAGCTCAAGGGTGGGGGGGGTAGGACATAAAGGAAGATAATTGAAGAGAGATGCTGAAGGGCTGCCGAGTGAATGCAAATGCAAGCAGTGTCTCACTTCCGGTTCACCAAACAATTGTTTCCCACGTACTCACCTTTATAGGACCCCCCAGGGACCCCTGAAGAAGACTTTTTGTCGAAACACGGACCGTGTTGGGTCCTGTATCCCTAGCGGACTAGGTCCTTTAAGGCTCTTATGTGGATGATTTACTTTTATGTGGATGGAATTATTTTATGTGGATGATTTTAGTGTACCTTTGGAACTTTGATACTTTCAAATAAAGTCCATTTGGGAACATCGTCACTCCACAGAGTTTTTTTGGTTTTCTTTGAGTGAATGCATTTGTAAGACAGTAAGAGGCATTTGAATTGTACTCAGAAATGGATGGAGAGGTCTGCACAGGAACGGGGATCACGGGAATCCCACGGGAATCCCCCCAACCCACAGGACTCCCACGGAGATCCCCCTGTAGTCAACGGGACTCCCACGGGGATGGAAGGCTTTGGAAGCAGGGTTCGTCCATATAATTTAATGGACACGTCAGCCTTAGTAAAAGAGGGGGTTTATAAGTTAATTACCTGAACAGAAAACAAAAAAAGGGTTCCACCAAAGAGATTCCACAAGGAAAACAGCAGTGCAAACACAAAAAAAACTGTGGCATTGATGATCCTGTCAGAAGTAATTGCTGCTTTTTATGGGGACGGGTGGGGATGGAGGTAATTCCTTGCGGGGATGGGTGGGGACGGAGAGGATCCTGACGGGGACGGGTGGGGACAGAGAGGATCCTGGTGGGGACGGATAGGATCCTGGCGGGGACGGGTGGGGACGGAGAGGATCCTGACAGGGATGGGTGGGACGGAGAGGCGGGGATGGGCGGGGGGGGTGGGATTTCTGTCCCCGCGCAACTCTCTAAATCAGGGGTGTCAAAGTCCCTCCTCGAGGGCCACAATCCAGTCGGGTTTTCTGGATTTCCCCAATGAATATGCATGAGATCTATTAGCATACAATGAAAGCAGTGCATGCAAATAGATCTCATGCATGTTCATTGGGGAAATCCTGAAAACCCGACTGGATTGCGGCCCTCGAGGAGGGACTTTGACACCCCTGCTCTAAATGGATGGAGAGCCAATGAAATGACTTTAGGAGAGGGGTAATGTGAGTACAGTATTCCCCCGAAATTCAAGGGAGTTAACAATCCTGGAGCCCCCCCGCAAATTTTGAAAACCCGCGAATACTGTAAATTACCCTGTAAGTATTTTCTCGTCCCGAGATTACCCACGCCATTCCCTTCTCCGGGGTCCCTCCCTCTTCCGAGGTTGCTTCCTGTTTCCGGCAAGGCATGACATGAGATGGGCGGTGAAGGAAGGGGGTGTCTGAAGGAGAGCTGGCAGATCGCGTCTGGCGGTCCGGGAAGGAGACCAGGAAGCGATGGTGGACCAACAGGGAGGGGAGAGTGGTAACGCTAGCATGGAAAAAAACCCGCTTATTACTGAGTCCGCGAATTGCGGACCGTGAATTTGCGGGGGTGTACTGCATAGCAGATGTCGCGGAATACGAGTCGTGCAGCTGAATCTTGGAATGGACTGAAGGGGAGAAAGACGGCTGAGTGGAAGAACCTGAGAGCAGCAAACTGCTGGAATCTAAGACGAATTTAAATCCAGCCTAAAAACCATGCTTTTTGAAGATGTTTATGCAGTGCAACCGTCCTTTTTAAGAATGTTTTTCTTCCTTTTAATCAATCAGTAGAATCTTCTTCTGACCAGTCTTTCTGCTCAGGAAAAATCCAGCTTCCACCTAACCTATTCTTCTTTTCCATCATTGTTCTTTCCTTTCAAAAAGTGTAGATCTTCCACTTCCCTTTTGTGCCAGTCTATACGTCTGTCTTAAAGCTCAGGTGTGGTTTTGTTGTTTGTTTGTTTTTTTTATAAATTTTGATGCTAACTTGTTGTTTTGTTAATTAGTTAGACGCATGTCTTAGAGTCCAGTTTTTAAAATTCTGATATTAATCTGTTACTTTGGGCTCCTTTTACTAAGCTGCGTTAGGGCTTTAACGCGCGGAATAGCGCCCGCTAAATTGCCGCCCACGCTAGTCACGTAGCGCGGGTTTAGCGCGTGCTAAAATGCTGCATGCGCTAAAAACGCTAGCGTACCTTTGTAAAAGGAGCCCTTTGTCTCACATGCATTCACCCTTCCAAACGTATTTTGAATGTAAGCCGCTTTGATATTTGAAAAAGCGGGATAACAAAATTTTAATAAACTTGAAACTTGATGAGGGCGTGGACAAGGGTTTTGGTAGTGCGCTCGGAGAGGAGGGGTCTGATTTTGCTCATATTTTAGAGGAAGAAGCGGCAGATTTTAGTGGTATGTTGTATCTGGGCAGAGAAGGAGAGAGGGGTGTCAAAGATGACCCCGAGATTGTGAGCTGACAAGCATTTCAGTGTGGAAAAGGGCCTTATAAAATTCAGCTGCCGAATAATTTTTGTTGTTTACCTGCAATTACATCACTTTCTTTTCCCGAAATAAATATATCCTATATAATAAAACCCTAGCCGCGCATGCGCACTCTGAACTGCGTGCTTCCATGATCCGTAGGTCTGTGGCCGCAGGAGTGCGCATGCGCGAGTCCCCAGCCTTACTTCTTCCCAGCACCTACCTACACTCGCCGACAGGACTGGCCGCCAGCGCTGAACTCCCTGCTCTCCACAATATTCGGCTCCTCTCACCAGCCACACCAGCGTTGGAGAAGGCTTCCGATGCTGGCAGGGATCGAGAGGAGCCGCGGCGACACTTCGTGGGAAGGGAAGTGCCGACAAAACACTCCAGCCGCTACGTTCTTCGTGGTCCCAACTCCAAACCTGCCGATTCCAGCAGCGTGTGCAGCACTCTACACACGCTGCTTTGGGGCCTTCTACTGCCCTGATTTGCTATGCCGCTATGCTATGCTGATTTACTCTGGCACGTCCCTGATGATGTCATCAGGGACGTGCCAGAGTAAATCAGGGCAATAGAAGGCCCCGAAGCAGCGTGTGTAGAGTGCTGCACATGCTGCTGGAATTGGCAGGTATGTCGGGATCGCGGGAAGGGAAGGGAAGGGAAACGCTACTGCTGCACAGGGAAGTGGTGTGGGCGGAGGGAATGCTGTTGCTGTGGCTGCTGCACAGAGAAGTGGGGAGGATCGACATGCTGCTGTACAGGGAAGTAGGGTGGGGGGAAATGCTGCTGCACAGGGACATAGAGGGGGAGGGAATGCTGCTGTGGCTGCTGCACAGGGAAGTGGGGGGGGGAAAAAAGACAGACAGCGGGAGGAAGGCAGACAGAAAGAAAAGAAGAAAGACACAGGGGCAGGAGAGACACAGAAAGACAGACAGACAAAGGGGGCCAGGGAGAGAGACAGACAGAAACAAAGACAGCGGGAGGGAGAGAGAGACAGAAATAAAGAAAGACAGACAGACATATATTCTAGCACCCGTTAATGTAACGGGCTAAAATACTAGTATATATATATATATATATGACATCAATATGTTAACATTTCTTAAGAAATGTCCTAACTTTTTCACATGATTGTATGTTTCAATTTCTGCATCAGGGCAAACAGACTCCTGGAAAAACAGCATATCAAAAATAATCAGCATAAGTTTAATATTGTCATAAATCAGTTTCAAAAAGACCTTTATAATACCTGACAAACCAAAAATATGCTCCCTCCTTGGCACATCACTCTCAAAATGGCGGCAGCAATCCCCCCCCCCTCCCTTATCAGCAAGGGTAGGTTGGCGAGGTAAGTGCTCCGATGCTCACAGGAATTCTATGAGCATCGGAGCATTTACCACTTCGGCTCAAGCTAAAAAAAACCTCTGGCACAGCTTGATAAAATTGACGGTAAATGCCTGAAATGAATCAAAATATTCCCAATAATCAGGAAAATGGTCAAAACAATCTGAAAATGAACTAACCAACCCCCTCTTCTATGAAACTGCACTAACAGTTTCTGGCACGGGGAGCCGCGCTGAATGGCCCGCGCTGCTCCCGACGCTCATAGGAACTCTATGAGCGTCGGGAGCAGTGCGGGCCATTCAGCGCGGCTCCCCGCGCTAGAAACTGCTAGCGAAGTTTCTTAGAAGAGGCCCTAAATGGTTTTTTTTTTTTGCCTGTGTACATTCCTCTTGTCTGCTCAAGAAATCTTTCTTCGCTTACTGACAAGCTCGCGTTAAACCCTCTAACGAAAACAGTGTGAAAAGTTGGCCCTTATCAAATGCTCGTGAAAGTATTCATGAGGTGAAAAATTGATGTTTGTATGCCCTTATTGGAGGTAGCTCAGTGTTTGCAATTCAAGGTTAAACCAAACACACACCGTTATAGTCATATTTGCGAACATTTTGACAAATGATATGTTAGCTCGGAAGCAGAGGCTTGACAAGTCTGGGGTGTTTTTGAGAAGTTTGGATTTTTTTTTTTTCCTATAAGCAATTCACCTTCTTTTCTAGAAATTTGCACTATGATAAATGCAGATAAGAAGTTTTCTTTCCTTTAGATTCTTATCAGAAAAGCACCAAGATCATTTGTTGTTCTATTGGCCTTTGATACTCAACTTTTGGAAACCAATATGGGGACAAATCAATTTGATACTGGAGTAAGAACATAAGAATTGCTGCTGCTGCTGGGTCTTGCCCAGCAGTCCACTCACGCGGCAGCCCCTAGGTCAAAGACCACTGCCCTAGCTGATACTAGCCACGTACGTTCCGGTTTAGCAGGAACGTCTAACCTTGTCTTGAATCCTTGGAGGGCGTTTTCCCCTATAACAGCCTCAGGAAGAGCATTCCAGCTTTCTACCACTCTCTGGGTGAAGAAGAACTTCCTTACATTCATACAGAATCAATCCCCTTTCAACTTTAGAGAGTGCCCTCTCGTTCTCCCTACCTTGGAGAGAGTGACCAACCTGTCTTTATCTACTAAATCTATTCCCTTCATTATCTTGAATGTTTCGATCATGTCCCCTCTCAGTCTCCTCTTTTCAAGGGAGAAAAGGCCTAGTTTCTCTAATCTCTCACTGTACAGCAACTCCTCCAGCCCCTTAACCATTTTAGTCGCTCTTCTCAGGACCCTTTCGAGTAGTACCATGTCCTTCTTCATGTACGGCGACCAGTGCAGTATTCCAGGTGAGGGCGTACCATGGCCCAGTACAGTGGCAGGATAACCTTCTCTGATGTGTTTGTGATCCCCCTTCTTAATCATTCCTAGCATTCTGTTTGCCCTTTTCGCCGCCACCACACATTGCGTGGATGGCTTCATCGACTTGTCAACCAGTACTCCCAAGTCTCTTTACTGGAAGGTCTCTCCAAGTACCGCACCGGACATCCTGTAGCTATGTTTAAGATTTTTGTTACCGACATGCATCACCTTACATTTATCCACGTTAGACCTCATTTGCCATGTCACGGCCCATTTCTCGAGCATGTTTATGTCACGTTGCAGATCTTCACAATCCCCCTGCATCTTCACTACTCTGAATAATTTCGTATCATCTGCAAATTTAATCACCTCACTCGTCGTACCAATTTCCAGGTCATTTATAAATATGTTGAAGAGCTTGGGTCCAAGCACCGATCCCTGCAGCACTCCACTTGTGACGTTTTTCCAGTCCGAGTATTGTCCATTCACCCCCACTCTCTGTTTCCTACCTGTCAGCTAGTTTTTAATCCATGTGAGTATTTCACCCTTAATTCCATGGCTCACAATTTTCCAAAGTAGTCGAAACCTTGTTGAACGCCTTCTGAAAATCCAAATATACAATGTCGACCGGGTCACCCTTGTCTATCTGCCTGTTTACTCCCTCAAAGAAGTGCAGCAAGTTTGTCAAGCAAAATCTTCCTTTGCTGAAACCGTGCTGGCTGGTCCTCATCAGATAGTGTCCGTCAAGGTGATCAATGATGCGGTCTTTTATCAGTGCCTTTACCATCTTTCCGGGTACCTAAGTCAGACTCACCGGTCTGTAGTTTCCCAGATCTCCCCTCGAACCTTTCTTGAAGATCGGTGTAATATTCGCCACTTCCCAGTCTTATGAGGTGGTTATCTGTGGTACATTGTTGTCACCTAAACCTGCATTAGATAGATATAAAAGCAGACTATTTGCCAAAATGACTGGGATAACCATGCAAATGGTTACTAAGAACTGGAAAAATTTGGGATAGACTTAATTTCTCCTTTTGGTGGGATTCTTTATGTTTATGTTATAAGTATGAAAAAATGAATTCAGAAATTTCGGGTAACAATATGCTATTTAAATTAACGCGGGGGGGGGGGCGAAGGGGGGGAGGGTCCATTGATTATCCCCTTATTTCCTATTTGATTTGCACATCCAGAGAGGGTGGGTAGGTGGGAGGGAGGGGGGTATTATATTTTGTTGTATTAATTGACCAAATGAAAGTGCTGTTTAGGATTTTAATTGTATGTATGAAGTAATGCACTTTGTTTTTGTTCTTGAATTAGGGTGGGGGGAATGTTTTGTAGTATTTCTTTGATCGATTGTAAGTGCTGGCTGGAGACAATTGTATGTATATTTTAATGCACTGTTTTCGAATGGAAAATTAATAAAGATTAAAAAAAAAAGCACCAAGAATCCCCACAGAATTATTGTACTTTTCAAAATGTATTATGGAAGAGTATTATAACGTAACTGGAAGAGTTATGATCGACTGAATTACACTTTTTGTTGGGCAAACTGATGTTCTAGTTACAAGTATACGAAAACACCAAAAAGTCCAACAGGACAGAGAACCCACGGGTATACACAGTACAAAAGGAAGTGGGAACGGATAATAAACACTCCACTGAAGATCCACAGTGACCTTCAGTGGAGTGTTCATTGTCCGTTCCCACTTCTTTTTGTACTAGTTATAAGTATGAAAGAATGAACGCGGAATGTTTGAGTTATAGTTACATATTTAAAATGGTGTGGAGCCCATTGACTGTATTTATTGAGTCACAATAACTGTCGTGTATCTTTCCTTTTATTAGATTTCCTTACATATCCAGGATGGGTGGGGGGGAGGGGAATGTATTCTGGTTTGCTATACTTACTTATCTATATTATTGAAATTACATATGTACTTCTTTTTGTATAAATTATGGGGAGGAGGGGGGAGAAAAAGATTGTTTTAAGAATTAATTGTGTATTTAAAGTGCGTTCTGTGTAGTGTTTATGTTTAAATTAATTGTATTGCACTGTCAAAGTTTGAAAATCAATAAAGATTTATTTAAAAAAAAAAAAAAAAAAAGAGTATTATATTACCACTGCACTCCTCTGTAGTTTTCAATGTTACTTCGGCTGCCGCTGGCTCTGCCTCCAATGAAGGCGGCAGTCGAAGGAATATTAGAAGCTACAGAGGAATGCAATGAGGAGATGGAAACCACCTGAGCTGGCGAGAGAGGTGCTGCTCTACGCAGTAGTGAAAATCGTCAGTAAGGCTCCCGAGGCAGGGCCACTGAGGCCGAAACATGCGCGTGTCGAGCCATGGCGCTTTTAGGCAGAAGTTTGGAGTCAAGTCGCACATCAGGAACTTTGAACGTCTCCACTGTTGCTTTGTTCAAGAACATAAGGAAAGCCGTATTGGTTCACAGCGGCGTAGCGAGGGGGAGAGGCGCCTGGGTCAGCGGTGCCCCTCCCCTGCCCATGTCTCCACTTCCTGCTCCTTCCCCAGTCCCCTCTGCCACACGCGCACCCCCTTCCCTTCCCCCATACCTCTAGTTCACCGCCATGAGCACCAAGAACGTCAATGTGCTCCTCACGACCCCTTCGGCTCTCCCTCTGACATCATTTCCTATGTACAGCACCCGGAAGTGACAACAGCGGGAGAGATGACGTGGTCGCGAGGAGCATGTTGAAGTTGTTGCTCATGGCAGTGAACAGCTAGAGGAACGGGGGAAGGGAGCACACGTTTGGCGAGGGGAGGAGTGAGAAGTGACAGGAGGGTAGAGGAGGAGTGCCTGCGACCCCACCAACATGGCCCCTTCTGTGCCCCCCTCTTAACTATGCCACTGCTGGTTCAGACCAATGGTCCATCTAGCCCTGTATCTTGTTCCCACAGTGGCCAAGCGGTATATAAGAAATAAATTACATTACATTACATTACAAGTAGAGAATGACACAAGGACAAATTTGTCCCCATCCCCGCAGGAACTCAGTTTCCCCGTCCCGTCCCTGTGAGTTTTGTCTCCGTCGCTGTCCCTGCCCCATTCCTGAAAGCTCTGCCTTAACCACACAAACCTCGAACACTTATGATTTTAAAGGGTTTGAGGCTTGTGCAGATGAGGACGGAGCTTAGGCATTGGTGGAATGAGGTATTATGACATCACAATCTGAGCTCTAGAATGTTGCTACTTAGGATTGTAAAGTGTTTGAGGCTTGTGCAGATGAGGACGGAGCTTAGGCATTGGTGAAATGAGGCCTTATGACATCACAATCTGAGCTCTAGAATGTTGCTACTTATGGTTTTAAAGTGTTTGAGGCTTGTGCAGACGAAGACAGAGCTTGCAGGAATGGGGCAAAGAACTCATTGGGAAAAGAAAATGAGTTCCCATGGGGACGGGGAAAAATTTGTCCCCGTGTCATTCTCTAGTCACAAGTACCTGGCAGAAATCCAAATAGTAGCAACATTTTATGCTACTGATCCCAGAAGGCAAGCAATGGCTTCCCCCATGCCTGTCTCAATAGCAGAGTATGAACTTTTCCTCCAGGACTTTGTCCAAACCTTTTTTTTAATGTGTGGAAGAACTTTATTAAAGCAAGCAACCAAAAAGTAATTGTCAATGACAAAACTTTAATCAACAATATTCAGCAAGTACAAATACATTAGTACTGTACAATGTTAACAAGAATAAATATTCCAGGATATAGAATTTTTTCACACCCCTCGTATTTATTTCTGAATTTCATGCGTCTGTGCAAAATTGTGACACATACCACCATAATGAGAACAGAAATGAAGTTCTCTCCTACGGAAAACTACAGAGGCTGGCACTGGACACTCAGAGCTAGTTCACAGCACAAATGAGATTTGGGAGAAGGGCGAACAGACATTCAGGGCTCCTAAATTGCTGCACACGCTAGCCGCTACCGCCTCCTTTGGAGCAGGCGGTAGATTTCCGGCTAGCATGCGCTAATCCGATGCGTGCGTTAAAAACGCTACCGTGGCTTTGTAAAAAGAGCCTTCAGGCTAATGGTGAAAGTTTCTCAGGAACTATATCAATTGGTAAACCAGTCTTATCCTTTCCCTGGATAAGCTGAGTGAGCACAAAAGTGGGACCTTGAACATCTCCACGATGAGCACGAAAGATAAATCTCCAATCGGAGCAAAAAAAATGCTTCACATCTGCAGAATTTAAATGACTGTCCGATGGCTGATATGAAAGATTCATTTCCTCTACCTGGCTTTTGATATTAAACAAAAGAGTAGTGGAAGATTCTCCATCACTGCGGTCTCTGGAATTTGTAGATTGCCTACTTTTAGACATGATGACAGTCTCTCTTCTGTTTCCTAACCTACTTCCTGGCTGCTTTTTTTTTTTCTCCCCACCACATTTCTGTCTTATTTTGGTTGGATAACGCTTGGGGGTGGCAACGTAGTTTCAAGTTTAAGTTTCAAGTTTATTAGCAAAATTTGATTGATCGCCTATTAGAATCACTAAGCGATGTATAAATCAAAAATAAAAGAGGTTCACATTTAACAATTTTATGACATAAACATACAAGAAATTGGGAAGGAATGGATGAAAGTTACAATTTTCAAGTAGAGTAGAAAAAGGGAAAGAACAAAAGGAAAAGGGTGGTAAACCACAGCATTTTTAGCAAAACATACTCTGCTTTTAAATATTGAAAGCATCTCTAAATAAATAAGATTTTAAAAGTTTTTTTGAATGTTAAAACATCTTTTTCCTGTTTCTCCATAACTCTCTTAAATTGCCCTGTGCCCAGGAATTGCCATCACATCGCAATTTTGTGTGATAAACTAGTGGTGTGTGTTTAAGGCTGCACATCTTCTCAGCGGCCCTCTGATAGACGATGCAGCGGGTCGCACTGGGAATTCTTTCTGATACAGAGCAGAGGCATAACTAGGCAATGGATACCATAAGATATTGAAAGCTCGAACATTTGCTTTCATGCATCCTGCGGGTCAATAGGGTGGGTTATTACGCTCCTTCCCTCTCCCATCACACAGAGGGTTTCAGAACCGTACAAATGATATTTTGTCAAAATAGTGAGGCCGCCTCGCTCTTGCTTCTGTCTTATCTTCTTTCGTTTTTCTTCCTAGACTTCCATTCTATGATTTCATGGACCTAATATGCCACATATTTAATTGCATATAGTAATATCGGTACTGCCCAAAAAATTACCTAAATAAAGCTATACATATGTAAAGATCAGCTCAGAGGGAAAACAAACAAAACTGCAGACTGGGTACAAGATGCAGTCAAAAATTTATTGTACCAAAATTAAAATGCAAATAAGTAAAATAAAACCCTTTTACCAAACAAGGGACCCGAGCCTCTTTTTACTGCTTCCTTGAGACGCTTTACTGTTTGCAGCAATCCTCGGCGAACACAATATACAGGCACTTTGTTACTTATCTTCATTTTTTTTATGGTATGTCCCAACCTTTTTCACCATGGACCCCTGACGAAGGTTTGTCCGAAACACGGACCGTGTCGAGTCCCTTGATTGGTAAAAGGGTTTTATTTTACTTATTTGCATTTTAATTTTGGTATAATAAATTTTTGCCTGCATCTTGTACACAGTCTGCAGTTTTGTTTGTTTCTCCTGCTTGGTTTTTTCTGCAGACAAAGTTGGACTTTCTCCTTTGTTTTGAAGATCAGCTCAGAGACATGGAGGGGCTTTTTCAGAAGGTAAAAAACCCCTATTTTGCTACCTCACCACCCAATCATTGCTGAATCTTTCATACTTTAAAGCAATAAATAGTGCCAAATTTGTGCCAAATTCATACCAAATAAATATTAGAAAACAAAAAATTTGGCACTATTTATTGCTTTAAAGTATGAAAGATTCAGCAATGATTGGGTGGTGAGGTGGCAAAATAAGGGGGTTTTACCTTCTGAAAAAGCCCCTCCACGTCTCTGAGCTGATCTTTACATATGTATAGCTTTATTTAGGTAATTTTATGGGCAGTGTTCCGATATTACTATATACAAAGGGGTCCTTTTATCAAGCTGCGATAGGGGTTTAACGTGCGTTAAACCGCCTGCCGCACTAGCCGCTAACGCCTACTTTGAGCAGGCGTTAGTTTTTTAGCCGGCCGCGGGGGTTAGCGCGAGATGAAATGTCCGACGCGCTAACCCCGCTAGCGCGGCTTGATAAAAGGACCCCAAAGTTTTTCACTGCCTGTTTTCTTCTTGAGGCGTCTTTACTTTTTCACCCTGAATCTTTTTTGACTGAAGTATATTTCATTGCAGCCTATTTACGCAGGTTTTATGCTTCTGTCGTCCTGGCTGCCTTCCTTGTCTTAGAACATCCTTCTGCTCAAGGCTGCTCTTTTGCAGTTTCCACTACAGCTTTACACTTCATGGATCAGGGGAATGTCTCCCAGGGGTTGTGATGTAGAACAGGCTGGCATTAGGGATGCGCTTCTCTTCGAAATCCAATGAAAGGAAAAGAGGACACCATTTCTTTTGGGTTTAATTTTGTTTCCCCAAAGTAATAGCCACCAACGCTAGGCAGGCCCGCTTCAGCCGCCCAGCACTGACAAATTAAAAAGAAAAATTGCTACCTCTATGGGCCTGCAAACTCCCCACACCCCTATTATCCTATCTGTGGTATTTGTAATGGTATCAGTCCATGTGGACTTGAGAACTTCTACAAATGGGGAAGGAGGCCTCCAGGGTATGGGGGATGCAGACAGGCCCTTAGGGGGGATAGGAATAAGCTTGATTTTTAAGAATTTGGTTGCCCTGGGGGTTTTCAGAAGGAAGAAAGTACCCTGGACTTTATGTTTTGCTGAGGGGGGGGGGGGCATTTTCTTTTATAGTTTATTCCATTTCAACTACATTTTTTTTTTTAAAACTGTAAGTGCACATTTAATTTGGAATCTACGTGACCTGCTCATGATCACCAGGGTGGTTATGTCCTAGCAGGAAGAATTGTGCAAGACAAGTAAAGCCCTAATGTCTCCTGATCAATTAGATGAGTCGCAGATAAAGGACTCCTATTGATTCTGTATTTCAAAGGGGAAATTCTATTTATGTCACTGAAAAAAATCCACACTTAGGGGCAGATTCTATAAACGACGTCCTGACAGTAGGCAGAGATAGGCGTCCTACTGCTGTCCAACCAGCCAATCAGGATGCATGTTTTATTAAAAAATAAAACCCAGAGGCAGGCTACCTACATCTGTCGTAGTTGAAGGAGATGCATCGGGACACTTAAGCTTGCCCAAGGTTGGATGTGGGTGTGGTTTTGCCCAAAAGTGATGTTGGGCAAGCTTAAGTGACCCTAGGTGTCTCCCTAGGGCTGTGACAGATGCCTGAAATGTAGGCCAGTAAAATGCTGGCCTACATTTCATACAAACAGATATGGTCGCAGAACTGATCGCGGCAAGGAAATCTTCCTGCCACGATCAGCAGAGCAACTATGGCAGGGAAAAAATCCTACCCCCATGAAGTCCCCTGGCAGGAGGGATGCCCACTCCCACTTGCCGGAATCCCTCAAGAACTTCCAACCCCCCAACTGGCAACATTCCCCATTGGTGACACCCCCCATCCAGATTCCCCCAAACTCCCACAAAGCTTCTAGATCCCCCACCCACCCACCCCCGTACCTGTTTGTAGAAAGTCCAGCTAAAGGGATGTTTACATCCTCTAGCCAGCAAGTCCACCACACCAAAAAGGCAGGTTTTCCCCTTCCCGATGCATTCTGGGATGCACAGGGATGGGACTTAAGGCTCTGATTGGCTCAGATGCCTAATGGGGGAAATTCAATATAGGACACCGGTCTCAGAAGCTGCCTAAGAAGCAACTGAGAATTACACACAAGCATCTTCTACAGAATCACAGGAGGAGGGGGGGGGGGCATTCCAGTGGGAAGGAGTGGGCATCCCTCCTGCTGGGGGAATTTTTTTGGGGGGGTGAGTTGGGAGTTCCTGCTGGAGGGAATGGGCATCCTTTCTGTTGGGGGACTCCACGGCCGCTCAGTTAATTGCAGTAGAGGGATTTCCTTGCCATGATCAGCTGATGGCAACACAGTTCTCTAACCAACGCCTGTGACATGGGCACCAGTTAGAGAATCGGGGTGGTTAGGCAGGGTTAGGCGTCTGTCTGTTAGGGCAGACGCAATTCTGTATAGGACACTGGTATGCGATTCTCAGCTGCTTCTTAGGCAGCTGCTGAGACCGGTTCCTATACAGAATTTCCCCCATTAGGCATCTGAGTCAATCAGAGCCTTAGGCCCCTTCCCGGTGCATCCCAGAATACACCGAGAAGAGGAAGGCCCACCATTTTGGTGTGGCAGGCCTGCTGGCAGAGTGTGTAAGAATCCCTCCAGTCAAACTTTCTTCAAAGAGGTATGGGGGGTGGGGGGGGTCTAGAAAATCCCTTCTGCCAGGGGACTTTGCAATGGGGTTCAGGAGTTCCAACGGGATGGAGTGGACATCCCTCTTGCTGGGGGAATTCTCAGGGGCGTTCAGGGGTTCCGGCGGGAGGGAGTAGGCATCCCTTCTGCCAGGGGACATCGTGGGGGGTGGGATCCCTGCTGCAGCTGCTCAGCTGATCACTGCAGGGGTGATTTCCTTGCTGCCAGCAGCTGATGGCAATGTGATTCTGCCTCATCCTGCGATATTGCAGGGAGAACGAGAGGGCACTCTCTAAAGTTGAAAGGGGATAGATTCCATACAAACGTAAGGAAGTTCTGTGGTAGAAAGCAACATATTTATTTGGCTCATAACTTGCTGGCGCCCGATATTTTTAGCTCACAGTGAAAAAAGTTTGCTCACAACACCCGCCCGCTTAGAGGGAACACTGGGATATCAGTCTGTATATAATGTAATATATTTTTGGGAACTTGTTCATCTGACATCTTTTTGGATGACCAGAGTAATCCCTGGTGTGATTTCAGGAGATATGTGAGGTTGGGGGTGTTTAATGGTTGCTATTCTCTATTGTGTGTACTGGATTTTTCATGGATGAAACTGGAATTTCTAGACTTTTGCTTTGATGATTTCTCCTAATTGGTGATATTGGAATCTCCAGACTGTGGACGTTAGCCTTCAATTCTTTATGTCTTGCATTTTTCTTAAATTTTAGTTTCCTGTTATGGGTATGGATTCCTGCTTTTCTGTACAAGTTTGGTTTGCTTGATTTATATCTTGAAATTGCATAAATTAAAAAAAAAAAATTCCTTCCATTTTCTATACCAGGGGTAGGGAACTCCGGTCCTCGAGAGCCGTATTCCAGTCGGGTTTTCAGGATTTCCCCAATGAATATGCATGAGATCTATTTGCATGCACTGCTTTCAATGCATATTCATTGGGGAAATCCTGAAAACCCGACTGGAATACGGCTCTCGAGGACCGGAGTTCCCTACCCCTGCTCTATACACTCATACATATTGTGATGACACCCGCTGCCTTCCCAGCATCACAGAGGACCTTATTTGCTCAGTTTACTTCCTGTAAGGGTTGGTCTTGGACTTTCTTTGCACTTCTTAAATTGGATTCTTCATTATCATTACTTTAAAAATATGCTAAATCAGATTTTAGGGTATTATTACTGCATTCTGATATTTTATTGATTATCATTAAGCAGTTTTCACGTATTGTACAGGCAGTCCCCAGGTTAAGAACAAGTTATGTTTTTAAAGCTGTTCTTAAACTGGATTTGTATGTAACTCAGAACTTGTAGATTTTAAGATTCTTGCTGTTTTACCTCTGCTCCTAGCTGACAAAAGGGCCAACTGTCACTACCAGTGTTCCCTCTAAGGTACGCATGCACAACCACACACTATTCTTAATGTGGCCGTGCATCATTCCTGAATCTGCCGCAGGAGAAGTGTAGGAGTCTTTGCCCAGTGAAATCAAATGAAGCCACAACCGCATTCGTCATACTTAAGTCGGGAACTGGCTGTACTTGACTCACATAAGAGTTGCCATATTGGGACAGACCAAAGGTCCCTCAAGCCCAGTATCCTACATGTTCGGAGTTACATACAAATCTGACTTAAGAGCGGCTTTAAAAGCCTAACTTGTTCTGAACCCGGGGTCTTCCTGTACAGAAATAATCAAGCCATTGTTTCCAACAGTGGCCAACTCAGGTCACAAGTTCCTGGCAGAAGCCCAAAGAGTAGCAAAATTCCAGAGCTAAGCTGTGATGTCATAATGCCCCATTCCACCAATGCCTAAGAGCCACCTCATCAGTGATGTCACAATGGCTTGATTATTTCTGCACAGGAATTCCCCGGGTTCAGAACAAGTTAGGCTTTTAAAGCCGCTCTTAAGTCAGATTTGTATGTAACTCCGAACATGTAGATTTTAAGATTCCACCCTAGCCCCGCCCCTGCTGCCTGCTCTCGTCGGGCAGGAGGAAATCCGCACATGCGCGGATGCCATGCAATGATTTCACGCAAATGTGTGTGTGCGCATGACATCTTCGTGTGGCATCCAAGCATGCACGTATTTCCTCCTGCCCAACGCGATTTAGAGGAGGCTTTTCAAAACCCGGACAACGTGCCGCGTTTTGAAAAGCCATCCAGACCCCCGGACATGTCCTCAAAAGGAGGACATGTACCGGCAAGTCCGTACGTCTGGTAACTCTACATTTACATACAGGGAAACTCAATGTATGCAAATTTATCTCCTGCAAATTCATTACAGGCGTTCTGAAATTCGGACAGGTTGCATGTGCCTCAAGGTCCTCGTTTGGATCCCTGCTACAGAGGAAAATTAATGGTGCAGGAAAAGTGTATCTATATGAGCAGATACAGTAAATTAATTTTCGCTTTCTAAGCCTAAAACATTAATTAAACCACAGTACAAATTATTTACAGTATGAAAACAAATTTTCACAGGAAACGATCAATGGTGAAAATAGCTAAAGATTTATGTACAATAAAAACAAACTCTATTATTACCAAACTGTACAATACTTAGGGCTCCTTTTACGAAGGCGTGTTAGCGGTTTAATGTGCGTAATAGTGCGCGCTAAACCGCCAGCCGTGCTAACAGCTACCGCCTCCTCTTGAGCAGGCGGTCATTTTTCGGCTAGGGCGGGGGTTAGCGCGTGATTAAAAGTTGCACGCGCTAAAGCCGCTAACGGGGCTTCGTAAAAGGAGCCCTTAGGTTCACAGAAAGCAAAATGGACTTCCATACAGGGTGTTAACTTCCATGAGCTCTGTCCCTCTACATCGGTGGTGTCAAAGTCCCTCCTCGAGGGCCGCAATCCAGTCGTATTTTCAGGATTTCCCCAATGAACATGCATGAGATCTATTTGCGTGCACTGCTTTCATTGTATGCTAATAGATCTCATGCATATTCAAGAGGACATAACCTGAAACTGAGTGGCAGCAGGTTCAGGACAAATGTCAGGAAGTTCTGTTTCATACAGTGCGTGGTGGATGCTTGGAATGCACTCCCGGAGGAGGTGGTGGAGGAGACTACTGTACTGGGATTCAAGCGCAAGTTGGATGCACACCTTCTTGCATATCATATTGAGGGATACAGTAAATCCGGGTTTCTAAATAGGTGTACCTAAATGGGCCGCCACGTGTGCGGATCACCGGACTGGATGGACCTCGGTCTGATCTGGTGAAGGCGTTTCTTATGTTCTTATGTTCATTGGGGAAATCCTGAAAACCTGACTGGATTGCGGCCCTCGAGGAAGGAACTTTGACACCCCTGCTCTAAATGAAGGATAACAGGAGGAAAAGAAGCATCTGCTATCTGCCCAAATATTTAGAAATAAGGATCAGCCAGACAAAAAGCAAGCCAAAGTTTCTCAAATAGTTTTTGAGTGTGCCATTAAAAATTCATTTTGAAGTGAAAGTGAAATATTTTAAGCCTTTCTGCCAGAAGTCACACAGAAGGATATAATTTGCATTTATAATTGACATTAAGGGCTTTGTTCGTCAACGCCTTATGGCCTCGGCAAGCTCTAATTTTGTGTAAATTATACTGAAGACTTTGCCGAATGGGTCACCTCTGTGTAACTAGCACAGAACACGTACATTCATGGGTTTCCCTGGATACAGACACCAGACCAATTAGCTTAGGCAAAAAGATCATAATCTAGAGGGGCCCTTTTTGCACACAGGAGTCTAGTTTACAAAATTCCCGAGCCACCTCAACAAAAACAACAATTTATTATTTCCATAGCGCTGCCAGGCGCATGCAGCGCTGTACATTGTACATTTAAGAGACGATCTCTGCTCAGAAGAGCTTACAATCTAATTATGACAGACACACACAGAGGGGGGCTAAAAGGTGGTAGGGGACGGTGTCAGGTCAAAAGCGTGCCGCGACAAAGGCGTGCCCAGACAATTGAGCGCAGCGCGTGCCGCCGCACCGCTCTAAATTACTGTTTTTAGCGCTCTGACGGGGGGGACATGGGGGGGAACCCCCCCACTTTACTTAATAAACATCGTGCCGCGTTGTGGGGGCGTTGTGGGGGTGTGGGGGGTTGTAACCTCCCACATTTTACTGAAAACTTCACTTTTTCCTGTTTTTAGGGAAAAAATTCAGTTTACAGTAAAATGTGGAGGGTTACAACCCCCCAAACCCCTCATAACGCCGGCGCGATGTCTATTAAGTAAACTGGGGGGGGGGGGTTCCCCAACAAAAACACCTGTCAGAGCCCCTAAAAACTGTAATTTACAGCGGTGCGGCGGCGCGCGCTGCGCTCAATTGTCGGCACGCGTTTTTGTCTTTCACGCCGTTGTCTATGAACCGTAGGGGCCTGTTAAGGGAATGACACAGACAGATATGTTGGTTGGATCAGTATTTAAACGCAGCTTCAAATAAGTGGGCTTTTAGTCTGGCTTTGAATACCGCCAGAGATGGAGTCTGACGTACCGAGCCAGGCAGGTTGTTCCAAACATTTGATGCAGCAAGGTAAAAGGGACAGGAACTGGCAGTAGAGGAGAAGGGTACAGAGGGGACTTGTCTGATGAGCGGAGTTCCTGGAGGGGGTCTGTTATATATCAGCAAATATTCTGCAAAATGTTTGAGGCCATTCTGCGATGACATTTATCTCTTTGGAGATTTCAGCAATGTTTCTATGGAGGCAACGGGGTTGGTGTTAAAAAAAGACTTAACATGTTCGCCCTAGTGCTGATCGCATATGTGGTCTTATAAAATTTTGCATCAGTTGCATAAACCCTTTATGTTGCGTGAAAGTCGGTGTTTATGGCAGGTCAAGAGGAGGCATGAAATTTGCATATAGAGGAATTGATAAACAAGGTCAATTAACTGGGGCCCCCCTCTTTCCCCCCCTTCTCCCTTGATGCTCAAAAGCTTGCCCTAGAAGTAGGACTGGTTGTCGCCAGTCTCACTTGCAAGGTTGTAAGGCAGCTCAGTCTGTGATACACAAAAGGGTTACCAACGGTAGCAGTCGCTGAAACCCTATGCGAATGCATTACAAGGAGCTCCTTATTTCTTTATTTATATATTTAGTGGGATGTATTTACTGCCTTTTTGAAGGAATTCACTCAAGACAGCAAGAATAAGTCAAACATAAGCGATAGACAATTATAGCAGTAAAAATATTCAAGTTACATTCACAGTATGGCATAGTATGCTACATTAGGGGCATTTTCAAAATCTTAAGACGTCCATAAAAACGTCATAAATTGGCATTTGGACATCCTGATCACCAGAAAGAGCTAAGAAGAAAAAATTTAAAAATTTAAATTGAATTAGGTTGGGCAGACTGGATGGACCATTCGGGTCTTTATCTGCCGTCATCTACTATGTTACTATGTTACCATGTTCAAAATCGTCTTTTGATACGACAGTGAAAGTTGTGATTTGAAACATACTACAGTACTCCCCCGATATTCACGGGGGTTCCGTTCCAGGAACCCCCACGGATGTTGAAAAACTGCAAATACGGAAAGAAAGCATGACAATAATGACAAGTCAGTTTATCAGCAGGTCATGTTTTCTTTCATAGATCAAAACCCCTCATATATAAAGTTATTCAAACTGTTGTGCCGATTTTTAAACTCGTGTAACGTTCAAAAATAACCATGAATAAAGAGTGCAACTGAACACCCGCACTTATCTTTAAGTGGCCTGTGGCCCGACGGGACCCGTTTCACCAGAATTTCTTGGCTTCTTCAGGGGGTCTTTAAATGCTACAAACCGAAAAAGTGCAATTTAAAACTATTTATAATAGCTGTAAAATACGTTTAAACAAGACGTACGTACTGCGAGGAGCTATGCTACTACTTCAATTTCATTCAAAGATGGCGCTGACGCAAGACACATTCACACAAAACGCACACAACAGCTGTGTCCATGTCATGTGTAAGCAGAAAAAAAACGAACCCGCTCAAGAGCTACGACTGTGCCTACCGCTCAGCTCTTGTACGCAGACACCAGGATAAATTCAATTTCTTTGATATATCGCCAATCAAAAAAAACAAGATTAAAATCTAAGTGGTTTACAGTATAATAAAAACGAATAGACCAGTGGTAGGCAATTCCAGTCCTCAAAAGCCGGAGCCAGGTCAGGTTTTCAGGATATCCACAATCAATATGCATGAGATAGATTTGCATCTCAAGGAGGCAGTGCGTGCAGATCCATCTCATACATATTCATGGTGGAGATCCTGAAAACCTGACCTGGCTCCGGCTCTCGAGGACCGGAATTGCCTACCCCTGGAATAGACGAACACTGACAAGACAGACATCACCGAAAGATGAAGGAAAACCAATAAGGAAAGGTTGCAGTAAAATTAAGGGCATAGGAAAAGAAAACATGAAACCGCATCAGTGGCGTAGTAAGAACATAAGAAAAGCCCTCACCGGATCAGACCTAGGTCCATCCAGTCCGGTGATCCGCACACGCGGCGGCCCCTTTAGGTACTCCCGAATGGAGACCCAGATATACCGTAGCCCTCAATATGATTTGCAAGAAGGTGTGCATCCAACTTGCGCTTGAATCCCAGAACAGTAATCTCTGTCACAACATCCTCCGGGAGAGCATTCCAAATTCTCACCACGCGCTGTGTGAAAAAGTACTTCCTGATATCCGTCCTGAACCTGCTGCCACTCAGTTTCAGTCTATGACCTCTTGTCCGTGTCACATCCGAAAAAGTTAGTAACGCTGCTTCTTGGTCTATTTTATCAAAACCTTTTATTATTTTAAAAGTCTCTATTAAATCCCCTCTCAGTCTTCTCTGCTCGAGAGTAAATAGTCCCAATTTCCTAAGGTGTTCTTTGTAGCTCAAATTCTCCAATCCCTTGACAAGTTTCGTGGCTCGCCTCTGTACCCTCTCCAGCAGAGTTATATCTTTCTTGAGGTGAGAAGAAATACGTATTTTCTTTGGTCTGTCTTAAATCTACTACTTAGTAGCTTCATCACGTGTCCCCTAGTCCTAGTATTGCTGGAAAGAGTAAACAAGCGATTCATATCTACCTCTTCCACTCCACTCGGTATTTTATAGACGTCAGTCATATCACCAGGAGCCATCTCTTCTCCAAGCTGAAGAGCCCTAGCTAGGCCTGATAACTGGGTTCCAGGTCACATGCCAGAGAGTGCACCCCAAAACGAATCAACATTGAAGTGGCATATTGTACCGGGGTCCTCCTTTATTACAGCAGATGTATCGCATTGAATCCGATCTGTCCACCGTTGACAGAATGGGGAGGGCAGTCGGAGAATGAAGCTTCTCCATGCCGATGCTTGACCTGTTTAAGGCAATTGCTTTCTGCAACGTTTTAGAATCAAACATGTTTTCTGTCAACAGCAAATAGAAAACATCTTGTTCACCTAGAGATTGTTCTCGCTGAATTTGCATATTTACAAGGCAAAGTGAATCCCCCTGTCAGTTTATTTCCTTCTCGTTATCTTTTGTGATGTCCTGGACTGTTGGTAGTCTCCCACTCTGGCCTTTAGGGCTGGTGCAAGGGGATTAGGTGCCCTACGCCAGTGTTTCTCAACACACAGTACGTGTATCCCTGGAGGTATGCAGGCCGCTTGTTGGGGGGGGGGGTACGTGGCACGGCTGCCACGGAGAATATTTGCTGCCCGCTTGTCCGTCAAAGCCACACTACCGCCACCAGGGATCTCTCCGTGCTGCCCGCTCCACCCACTGAAGCCACTGCCGGGGATCCCTGCCTGCCCCCCCTCCCAAAGCCGGCCCACAGGGCTTCCCTACGATGTCAGAGCTGATGTCCGAGGAAAGCCTTCCAGGTCAGTGGGGGAGGGAGGTTCTCAGTTACCTCCTTGACGCACTTGCTCCTTCAGTCTTTAGCAGCTTGTTGGGGGAACGTACAGCCGGCAGCAGTTCACACGCTGCACGTAGCTGACCCAGAAACCTTCTCGCTGATGTCGGAGGGAAGGCTTGTGGATCAGCTGTGTGCAGCATGTGAATCGCTGCCAGCTACGCGTCGCCCCAACGAGCCGCTGAAGGCAGATGGAGCAAGTGCAACTCGAACAAGTCAGGGGACACGATCTTTCTGGAACAAAGGGAGAAAAGAGGGTGGGAAGGAGCACATTGATGAACTTCTATCTCGCTTGCAATGGGCACACCCGGCTCAGATGCACTTTCGATACATGCGCTTAAGCTGCTTTTTTAACACTACCGGCAGCCCGGACCAGCCGGTAATTTTGGAGCGCTAAAAGCCAGAGCTTCATTTTGTGCATCAACGGGTTAAGCCAGAGCATCGCTGGGAATGCTAGTTTTAATATTGAGCTAACAAAAACCTTATAAACCCTCCCCCCGATCCCGTCGCTCGTGCTGGTCTTCAATTCGTGTAAGCTCACTCTATCTATCAACTCTGTAATCGCCCTGGGAATGCCCAGGCCAACTCTTTTTGTAAACCGCCTAGAACTGAAAGGTATTGGTGGGATGGAAAACACTAACATAATGTAATGTAATTTACATAACAGAGTCGGGGGCTGCTAGGAAGATGGAAAAGAACATGGTGAGCCCTTATGTGCACCGATAGGTACAATAGTTCGATGCTAACCCAGTAAGATCTGGTTTAGCATTGATCATTAAAGGCAAGGTCATTTTTAGAGCATCTGGGCCTGTCAAATGCAAATAAGCATGGGAATATGCAAGGCATCATAATTGTAGGCCACATCTACAGGAAATTAATCTTTGGCATTCACGTGAAAACATTAGAAGGCCCACGCTGGTTTTTATTTGCAATATATCACGTCAAAGAATTGAGCTGAAAACCAACTTTGGAATTTCTCCTCCAACCTCCTCCATCAAAAACATCTCTGGTTGTTCCCAAATATAGGTTTTTATGATGTCAAAGTGTTAACCACTGTTAATACTAATGCTTTGCCGTTGTTTTTATGCTGGGCTTGTAAATTGCTCATGTTGGCTATTAATTAACCCACCCGGATGGTCTTTTGTCCCTTCTCCCCACTTTCACTTAATGAAATCCTAGGTGAATGGAATCTCAGAGGGAAATCATTTGACACGTGGGCTGGAAAAATGCAGCTCTCCTGACCCAGGAAGAGAGAGAGGGAGAGAGAGAGAGAGAAAGAGACTCCTCTGGTGCCTGGAGAGGTGGAACAATACCATCGTTATGCAAATTCCTTTCCATTCTTGTGAAGAGATTTAATGGAGCTCGTCAGAGGAACTGGAGCGCTGTAATATTTAAGTGTTCCAGGGAGAGTCAATCAGTACCTTGTTAGCACTGCAACTCTTCTCTCTCTCCAAACCTGGCACGCAGGCTGTGCGAGAACTAAATGAAGTGAGAAACAGTTAAATAAAGAAGGCATTTCATTTACTTTCAGGCTCTCTTTCTTTATTTAACTTCCCATTAACATATCCAGCTGATTTCAGTTTGGTTTTTTAATATAGTCAGTGAATATGAAAACCCGGAATGGAGCGTCCTGTAAGCTTTCATCTTGCCTAGATTGGTGTACTACTGTCTAATCCAGGGGTGGGCAACTCTGGTCCTCGAGGGCCGAAATCCAGTCGGGTTTTCAGGATTTCCTCCATGAATATGCATTGAAAGCAGTGCATGCAAATAGGTCTCATGCATATTCATGGGGGAAATCCTGAAAACCCAGTTGGATTCAGGCCCTCAAGGACCGGAATCCAGTCGGGTTTTCAGGATTTCCTCTATGAATATGCATTGAAAGCAGTGCATGCAAATAGATCTCATGCATATTCATGGGGGAAATCCTGAAAACCTGGCTGGATTCCGGCCCTCGAGGACCGGAATCCAGTCGGGTTTTCAGGATTTCTTCTATAAATATGCATTGAAAGCAGTGCATGCAAATAGATCTCATGCATATTCATGGGGGAAATCCTGAAAACCCGGCTGGATTCCGGCCCTCGAGGACCGGAATTCAGTCGGGTTTTCAGGATTTCCCCCATGAATATGCATTGAAAGCAGTGCATGCAAATAGATTTCATGCATATTCATGGGGGAAATCCTGAAAACCCGGCTGGATTCTGGCCCTCGAGGGCCGGAATCCAGTCGGGTTTTCAGGATTTCCTCCATGAATATGCATTGAAAGCAGTGCATGCAAATAGATCTCATGCATATTCAAGGCGGAAATCCTGAAAACCTGGCTGGATTCCGGCCCTCGAGGACCAGAGTTGCTCACCTCTGGCAATCAGTTTGGACTCTCGTTTCAGTGTTTGTTTTGTTTTGCAAGTACTGTACAGCTGAAAGAGAAGCACGCTTAGCTGTTATGCCCTCAACATCCTGCAAATTTATTTTTTTTCACAAATCAGGTGCGAACATTACTAAGCTGCTTGTTTTGCCCACCTTTGCAAATCCCTCTCTTTTTATCTATTTGCATTTCGGGGCATGTAGTCCTACTCTAGCTAATATTCAAGCACTGTACTTTCTTTTAAGTTAGTCCTGGTATTTTTCTAACTCCTGTTAGGACAGTGGTCTCAAACTCACGGCTCACCAGGTACTATTTTGAGGCCCTCAAAATATGTTAAAATATGTTTATGTGAGTATGCTTATCATAATCACAAAAATAAAATAAAACTGTTTCTTGATCATATGTCTCTTTAGCTATAAATTACAATATTATTATTAAGACTTAACCAAAAGGAAAGATTTCTAAACTATAGTTTTACCTCATGAAAAATTGTCATTTCTTTAATAAGACATTAACTTTTTTTTTTTGAGGCCCTCCAAGTACCTACAAATCCAAAAATATGGCCCTGCAAAGGGTTTGAGTCCACTGCTCTAGGAGTATCTATCATATTTTCATCTTTGCTTACACCTGGTGCTATTAAATGTTTTATTGGGTATTGCATTATAATGTAGCATAAGGGCACCTGACTCACATTGAGGCACCTAGCTCGAAAGCACGCCCATGATCTGCCCCCTAACCATGCCCACAGCACTTAATTTTCAAAAGGGCAACTACGATAAAATGAGGAAAATGTTTAAAAAGAAACTAAAAGGATCTGTGGCAAAGGTTAGGACTATAAACCAGGCAAGGAAGTTATTTACAAATACCATTGTGGAAGCCCAGACAAGATGTATTCCACGTGTTAACAAAGGTGAAAAAAGAGGAAATGAAAGCCAGTATAGCTAAAAGGTGAAGTGAAAGAGACTATTAGAGCCATAAAAACATCCTTTAAAGAATAGAAAAAGGATCCAAATGAAGAAAATAAGAAGAGACATAAGCACTGATAAAGAAAGCTAAAAAAGAATATGAAGAGAATCTTGCTAAACAGGCAAAAACTCTTTGTAACAATTTTTTTAGGTACATCAGAAGCAGAAAGCCTGTGAGGGAATCTGGGGTCCATAGGATGATCAAGGAGAAAAAGGGGCACTCGGGGAGGATAAGACTATAGTGGAGAGACTGAACTAATTCTTTGCTTCAGTCTTTACAGAAGAAGATGTAAGAGATCTACCAGAACCAGAAATGATTTTCAAGGTGATGATGCAGAGGAACTGAAAGAAATCATGTTGAACCTGGAACACTAAGTAAAATTTACATGTTAAAGGGGAATGGGACGATTCAGCATAGCCCTTTCAGCACTGGACAGTTCATCGCAGCTGTTTCATCACAGCCCTTTCAGCGCAGGCAATTTCATCTCTTAATATTAAGACGCCCTCTCAAAATCAACCTTACAGAGATCTCAGTCATGGCGGGAAAGCAGGAATCTTTCCATAGGCACCAGCTCTATGGATGCTAGAACATCCCCAACACATCCTGCTTTTCCCTACGGCCTATTGGCTGGCTAAGGAATGTCTGACCAATGGTGTCTCAAGTCCTGCTTCCTTTGCAGCTTATTGGCTAGCTAAGGAATGCCTGACCAATGGGCTGCAGGGGGAGACGGGAGCAGTAGCTACACAGACACTGCCTTTCTTTCTGCTTTCCTTTGCAGCTCTACATTGGGAAGATTTCAATTCTGATGTCTGGGAAATGCCGGAAAGAATATTGGGGGTGTTCTAGCACCCACAGAGCTGGTGCCTATGGGAAGATTCTTGCTTTCCCTCCATGACTGAGATCTCTGTAAGTTTGAGCTGAGCAGTGCCATAAGTTTGGATTGGTCTCGTGAGACTTAAAACAATGAGACCAAACTGAACTTCCAGCACATGTACGGCGACCAGTGCTGGACGCAATGCGTCCTCACCTGGAATACTGCATCCAGCACTGGTCGCCGTACATGAAGGACACGGTACTACTCGAAAGGGTCCAGAGAAGAGCGACTAAGATGGTTAAGGGGCTGGAGAAAAAAGAGGGAAAAGAGGAGACTGAGAGGAGGACATGATCGAAACATTCAAGGTACTGAAGGGAATAGACTTAGTAGATAAGGACAGGTAGGGAGAACGAGAGGGCACTCTCTAAAATTGAAAGGGGATAGATTCCGTACGAACATAAGGAAGTTCTTCTTCACCCAGAGAGTGGTAGAAAACTGAAATGCTCTTCCGGAGGCTGTTATAGGAGAAACACCCTCAGGAATTCAAGACAAAGTTAGACAAGTTCCTGCTGAACCGGAACGGGCTCAGGTAGGGCTAGTCTCAGTTAGGGCGCTGGTCTTGGACCAGAGGGCCGCCACGTGAGCGGACTGCTGGGCACGATGGACCACTGGTCTGACCCAGCAGCGGCAATTCTTATATTCCTTATGTTCACATGCAGTTCACACTTGCAGAGACCCAAGTCATGCTGGGGGAAGCAGGAAGCCCATTGTTTGTTCTGCAACTGAAGCCAAGTGAGGGGAAAGAGACTGGGTATAGCCTAGAGGGGTACATGAACGAGAGCAGGTAGACTGGATGAAGGCTATGGGTACATGAAACAGGTAGAGAGAGACTGGCTGGGAGGGGACGACACACTGTTGTATTTTTCCACTCTTTCGCAAAGCATGGCAAATTACAACGATGCGTGTTGGGGAGACAGGGCCAGGACAAACGTCAGAAAGTTCTGCTTCACACAGCGAGTGGTGAAAGCCTGGAACGCTCTCCCGGAAGAGGTTGTGGAGGAAACCACCATTCCAGGATTTAAGGGCAAGTTGGATGCATATCTTCTTGAAAAACACATTGAGTAACTAAGGCATTCGCCAGGGTAGACCTGGCTGGGCCTCCGCGTGTGCGGATCGCCAGACTCGATGGACCCATGGTCTGTTCCGGTGCTGGCATTTCTTATGTTCTTATGCTCTTATAAAATGTGGCCCTTGATAGAAAAAGGTTATACAAGGTATATACAGTGGTGCCTCACACAACGAACTTAATTCGTTCCAGGAGCAAGTTTGTTATGCGAAAAGTTCGTTATGTGAAACGCGTTTTCCCATAACAATACATGTTAAAAAAAATAATTCGTTCTGCAGCATAAAATATGCTAAGATGACATAAAAAAAGATAAATTTGTCAAAATGGTGAAAATGGTGGTCTTGCTGAGGCCAAACTCTTTGACGAGGTCACACTGTTTTACCCCACATTCACTCCTTCTAATTATTTCCCGTTTCATTTCAACAGAAATCACCTTCCTGCTTTTTTTAGAAGCCATGATATATAAAAAATATTGAGTTTATCTTAAAAGGACGACTGTATACAGTGAGAGAAGGCAGTTAAGCGCAGTGACTAACGACTGCCTGCAGTGCCTGCGCGGAAGGATGCAATACATCGGCAGCTCGGGCGACTTCGTTGTGTGAAACGAAGTTCGTTGTGTGAAACGAAGTTCGTTGTGTGAAACGAAGTTCGTTGTGTGAAGTTCGTTGTGTGAAACGAAGTTCGTTGTGTGAATCAAGACATGAAGTTCGTTGTGTGCAGCGTTCGTTGTGTGAGGCGTTCGTTATGCGAGGCACCACTGTATACTTAATTGAAGATGTCATTTTCATCTTTATCAAGTAGGGGATCATAGATAGATATACAACTTTTACATCAGACCCGTACTTACGAATGCGGTTGCAGACCCATTTGATTTCATTTCTGGTGCGCTTCGGAAATGAAGACATTTATTTATTTATTTAAAAAAATGATATACCGTTCTATTCCAAAACGGTTTACAAATAGTTACACACATAAAATATTATAAAATTCAGAACGCGGTTAGAACGAAACAAACAGATTCAATCCTTACATAAAATCAATTTCTCAAAGAAATGCATCTACAAATAGTTGCGTTATCAGCATCTTCCTAAATGAGTTCTTGTCTCTACTTTTTCGGATTTGACCAACCAGGCTATTCCACAACGTAACCCCTGCACGTGTAAAAGTCATGGCATCCGTTTCCACATATTTAGGGTTAGCCTTCGTTTTCAGCAATGCGAAGTTTTCAGAGCGCAATGTAACATAGTAACATAGTAGATGACGGCAGATAAAGACCCAAATGGTCCATCCAGTCTGCCCAACCTGATTCAATTAAAAAAATTATTTTTTTTAATTTTTCTTCTTAGCTATTTCTGGGCAAGAATCCAAAGCTTTACCCGGTACTGTGCTTGGGTTCCAACTGCCGAAATCTCTGTTAAGACTTACTCCAGCCCATCTACACCCTCCCAGCCACTGAAGCCCTCCCCAGCCCATCCTCCACCAAACGGCCATACACAGACACAGACCATGCAAGTCTGCAATGATCTTAATAGTTGATACTCAGACATCAAACCTTTAAAATAATTCAGGGATCGTACTATATAAAAATTGGTGACATATCATAATTGCTTTGTACTGAATTCTGAATGCAACTGGCAGCCAATGCAATTGTCGGAGATATGGAGCAATATGCAGATATCTTGAGGTTCCAAGTTATCAATCTAGCCGCACCATTCTGTGCCACCTGCAAAGCCCTGCACCTGGCCTTAGTTATTCCCAGGTATAGGACGTTGCAGTAGTCCAGACGCGACAAGATCATTTGCTTGTACAACAGCACGAAAGTCAGATGGTAACATTGGTTTTAAACGACACAATAAATGAAGTCAGACGAACGTTGCCACCACCGACTTCGCCACCGCTGAGCGCTCATGTTATTCAAGTTTCAAGTTTTATTTTAGTTTGATGAATCGCTTATTTAATATTACTAAACGAAGTACAAAATTGATAAAAATATAAACATATATTTAGACATACAATTTAAAATTTAAAATAATGGGTTAGACAAATAGACTTACAGACCAACTAAGACACAAGGTAAGAAGGAACAGAACTACAATTCAGTGTTTTAAAGTACAGAGGAGAACCATGTATGGAGAAAACACTAGGGAGGGAAAAGTGCAATCAAGGAAGAAAACTAATATAAAGTTTAAAAAATAATTTTTAAAAATTAAAAGCATCTTTAAAAAGAAAACTTGTCTCCCTTCTCGGTTTCCTGGAGGAGCTCAGCTGTGGATGCTTGTGAGTATAATAGGGAAGAGCAGAGAACAATGCATATTCTAAAGGCTCATCTTGCCTCAATCAGAAATTGTGCGGGTTTTTTTTTTTTAGTTCCAGTTTTATGGAATATTTTGCCTGTAAAATTGAGAAAGGAAGAATCTTTCCAAAATTTTAAAAGACATTT
Source organism: Geotrypetes seraphini (assembly GCF_902459505.1). Taxonomy (NCBI): domain Eukaryota; kingdom Metazoa; phylum Chordata; class Amphibia; order Gymnophiona; family Dermophiidae; genus Geotrypetes; species Geotrypetes seraphini. The sequence goes on along the minus strand of NC_047091.1, from coordinate 166,340,577 downwards.
AAAGGCATATTTTTTTTTTTTTACTTCAACTGGCCTTTTTAAACTGATAGTATGTGAATTTGGGGCTTCAATCTGCATTTATATATTCTTATATTTTTATTTTCATTAATTAATTAAATTTTCATTTTATTAATTTACCCCCTCCTTTACTAACACGTAGCGTGGCTTATAGCGCCGGCAGCAGTGGTAACCGCTCTGACGCTCGTAGAATTTCTATGAGCAGCGGAGCAGTTGCCGCTGCTGCCGGCGCTAAAACCCGCACTATGCGTTAGTAAAGGAGGGGGGTTTAGATGGTTATTAGAGAATGACACGGTGACGGTTTACCCGCGGCCACCGCATTTAAGCCGCGGGTCACCGCCGAAAACGGGGAAGAAAACTAGCAGTCGCTGCGGTGACGGGGACAAGGCCATTCACCGACCGCGGAAACGGTGAACAGGTTTGTCCCCGCGGGCCAATGTACCCCCTTCTAGGAACCGCTATTTACCGCCCGAAGCCCGATTCACCCCCCCAGCAGGACCGCTCGCACCCCCACCCCGAACGACCGCTCGCACGCGCTCCCACCCGCACCCGCGATCGGAGCAAGAGGGAGCCCAAGCCCTCTTGCCCGGCCGACTCCCCGACGTCCGATACATCCCCCCCCCCGGCAGGACCACTCGCACCCCCACCCCGAAGGACCGCCGACTTCCCGACAATATCGGGCCAGAAGGGAGCCCAAATCCTCCTGGCCACGGCGACCCCCTAACCCCACCCCGCACTACATTACGGGCAGGAGGGATCCCAGGCCCTCCTGCCCTCGACGCAAACCCCCCCCCCCCCCCAACGACCGCCCCCCCCAAGAACCTCCGATCGCCCCCCCAGCCGACCCGCGACCCCCCTGGCGACCCCCCCACCCCCCTTCCCCGTACCTTTGGTAGTTGGCCGGACAGACGGGAGCCAAACCCGCCTGTCCGGCAGGCAGCCAACGAAGGAATGAGGCCGGATTGGCCCATCCATCCTAAAGCTCCGCCTACTGGTGGGGCCTAAGGCGCGTGGGCCAATCAGAATAGGCCCTGGAGCCTTAGGTCCCACCTGGGGGCGCGGCCTGAGGCACATGGGCCCAACCCGACCATGTGCCTTAGGCCGCGCCCCCAGGTGGGACCTAAGGCTCCAGGGCCTATTCTGATTGGCCCACGCGCCTTAGGCCCCACCAGTAGGCGGAGCTTTAGGATGGATGGGCCAATCCGGCCTCATTCCTTCGTTGGCTGCCTGCCGGACAGGCGGGTTTGGCTCCCGTCTGTCCGGCCAACTACCAAAGGTACGGGGAAGGGGGGTGGGGGGGTCGTGGGGGTCGCCAGGGGGGTCGCGGGTCGGCTGGGGGGGGCGGTCGTTGGGGGGAGGGGGGTTTGCGTCGAGGGCAGGAGGGCTGCAGTGCAGAACATAAGCCTTTCATTAAGACAATCCTGGTTCGCTTTTCCAAGTTAAAACAATTAGAAAAATATTTCTGGAGTGCTGTAATAAATTAAAATTAATAGTGCTCAGAACCCCCAAGGTAACTTCAGGCATCATTTTGAAGCTGGGGGGGGCGGTCGTTGGGGGGAGGGGGGTTTGCGTCGAGGGCAGGAGGGCCTGGGATCCCTCCTGCCCGTAATGTAGTGCGGGGTGGGGTTAGGGGGTCGCCGTGGCCAGGAGGATTTGGGCTCCCTCCTGGCCCGATATTGTTGGGGAGTTGGCGGTCCTTCGGGGGGAGGGATGTATCGGACGTCGGGGGGGGGGGGCATCAGGCTTTCAGGATGGGGACAGACCTTCAAGGGGGGACAGTGCAGGGAAGTCAGGGAATTTATATTAATTAATTTTTTCTCTGCGTGTTTTGTTTTTGTATAGTTATTAACTAATATTTAACTAAGTTTTAAAGAATGTTTCCTTTATACGTAAATAAAGAAAAGTGAATGGGATTGCAGTGGCGGTGACGGGGCGGTGAATGGGGTGGCAGTGGCGGTGACGGGGCGGTGAAGAGGATGGTGAGACGGGGACGGGGCGGTGACGGGGATGGTGAGACGGGGACGGGGCGGTGACGGGGATGGTGAGACGGGGACGGGGCGGTGACGGGGACCAATTTTTTCACCGTGTCATTCTCTAATGGTTATATAATATTATGTATTAGTCTTTAAGCTCGTTACATTAACGGGTGCTAGAATAGATGTGTCTGTCTGTCTTTCTTTTTGTCTCTCTGTCTCCCTAGCCGCTGTCTGTCTGTCTTTCTCGCTCCTTGGCAGCTGTCTGTTTATCATTCTTTCTGTCTGAGTCTCTCCCTGACCCCTTGTCTGTCTGTCTGTCTTTCTGTCTGTCTCTCTCCCTGGCCCCCTGCCTATCTCTCTCTGCCCCCCCCCCCCTGAGCAAACCAAGAATGCTGCCTGCTCTCCAGCATACCCCTCACCCCAAAGCAGCCCTTTTTCCCTCTCCCCCTCCACTTCCCTGTGCAGCAGTAGAAGCCAGATGCCTCGCAGCACCTTGAAAGACACTCTCATGTCGTTGATCTCACTGCCGCAAGCTGCCACAAGCCGCAAATGGAACACGGCACAGAAACACAAATCACGGCGGCAGGGATCACGCCATTTCAACTGCGCATGTGCGGGCAAGAGTTTTATTATAGAGGATTAGAAGTGTTACTTTTTCCTTCTTTTCCTTTTCTTTTTTTATTTAAATGGAGTGCTTTTCATAATTCTGATTGAATTATAGTGTAAACCGCTGTGATCCTTTTTTTGGCTGTATATACGGTATATAAAGATTTTAATAAACATAAACAAAACAACCGGTAGGGAAAATGGTTTGGGAGGGGGAGTCCCTGAGCTCTCTCTGTTTCATTGGCATGGATGGAGCTGGCTTGGTGCTTCTGCTGGGTTCCTGATGAACAAGAATATCTCATCACAAACCTGTTATGGTTTATTTAGCTTTAATATACCACCATCTCTGCTAATCATTTGTATAACACTGCTGCCGTCGCTGAGAGCTAATTACATTACATTAGGGCTTTGTCTACTGTATTTTACATTGTTAGTCTTGCGTTCTCTGTCAACTGAAAATTCTATTCTCGTTAAGGAAAGAGCATAATAGTACTGTGTTGAAAATGATATTGTGGCTCGGAAGCAAATGCTCTCAAAATCCGGGGATGTACACTGTGCCTATATACAGAAATTCACACAGATTCTTAGTTCCATACAAATCCAACTTAAGAACAGCTTTAGAAAGGTAACTTGTTCTTAACCCGGGGATGGCCTGTTCTGAAAACCTCTTCTGCTCTTTTGAAAGCTTTGATTCCTAAATTGTTCATTTGTACAAATTACTGGGAGTGTCCCCTCTCCCCCCCTCACCCCCCCCCCGGCCACCTATTTTTGAGAGCTAGAGTACAAGGCTATTTTTCTATGCCTGTATGATAATTCAGAAAACACACAAACTTTCTGAGTGTGATCCTTAGACTTGGTTCTCTCTAAGGAAAATTACGTAAGCAGTCCCGGCTTTCCCGTTTGCATCTATTTTCTAGTATATTTCAATGCAAACTCAGCATCACAATTAGAGATTGATACGGGGACAAATTTGTCCCCGTCCACACAGGAACTCAATTTCTCCGTCCCGTCCCCGTGACTTTTGTCGCTGTCCCTGCCCCATTCCTGAAAGCTCTGCCTTAACTACACAAGCCTTGAACACTTATGATTTTAAAGTGTTTGAGACTTGTGCAGATGAGGACGGAGATTAGGTATTGGTGGAATGAGGCATTAGGACATCACAATCTGAGCTCTAGAATATTGCTACTTATGATTTTAAAGTGTTTGAGGCTTCTGCAGATGAGGACAGAGCTTAGGCATTGGTGGAATGAGGCATTATGACATCACAGTCTTTGCTCTAGAATGTTGGTGCTTATGATTTTAAAGAGTTTGAGGCTTGTGCAGATGAGGACGGAGCTTAGGCATTGGTGCAATGAGGCATTATGACATCACAGTGTTTGCTCTAGAATGTTGCTACTTATGATTTTAAAGAGTTTGAGGCTTGTGCAGATGAGGACAGAGCTTAGAGGAATGGGGCAGGGACAGGAAAAGAACTTGCGGGGTCAGGATGGAAAAATGAGTTCCTATGGGGACGGGGAAAAATTTGTCCCCGTGTCATTCTGTAATCACATCAAAGTTGAGTGTAAATAACACGGATATAGTGAAAATCAAATATCACAATGAATAGCACTTTCACATAGACAATGCACAATAAGGAAACAAAGCTACAGCACGAGCCAGAAATAAACCCAAACAGGAGGAAAAAGCCTCAGAAAAGAACCCTCCCACCGCCACAAATGTGGTTTAAGATGTTCAGGCAAACCTCATAGGCATTAAAAAAAAAATCTCCCCATGAAAGATAAAAAGCTCTGTGTAGTGCAATGAAAATTTAGTGTGGTCATAGAAACAGAGGGGACGGGGAAAGAAGGTACCAGGCCTCGAGGCAAAGCAAAATCAACAAAGAGAGGCACTGGAGAGGTCACAACCAACCTGTGGACACTGAGCCTTTCTTGTATCAAAGTTTCATAACAAGAAAAGTTCCAAAAACAAGCAACGAGATCCCAACTAGGATCTGAGTTTCGGCAATACCATCGCCTTCCTCAGGGGACAATTTCATACGACCTTGCAAAGTTCTGTAAACTATGTGTGTGAACCCATTGGCGTCTCTCCATCCAAAAAGCCCATCCAGTCTGCCCATCCGCAGTAACCGTTATCTCTTTCTCTCTCTGAGAGATACCACGTACCTGTCCCACACTTTCTTAAAATTCAGACACAGCCTTTGTCTTCAGCACTTCTACATTACATCTACTCCCTTTCTGTAAAAAAGTATTTCTTTAAATTATTCCTCAGCCTATCATAGAAACATGACAGCAGATAAAGGCCAAATGGCCCATCCACAGCATCCACTATCTCCTTCTCTCCCTATTGGCTAAGGCTCTTAACATTTGCATCTCTTCTTCCTATAGGCTAAGGCTCTCTACATCTGCATTGTGAGGTCATAGAGCTGCTCATCCACAGTCACCATTATCTCTTTCTCTGAGAGATCCCACGTGCCTATCTCAGGCCCTCTTGAATTCAGACACAGTCTGTTTCCACCACCTCTTCCGGTAGACTGTTCCACGCATCTACCACCCTTTCCGTAAAAAAGCATTTCCTCAGAGTACTCCGGAGACTATCACCTCTCAACTTATCTCAAACAACGATCGGTACACCAATGATGGCCAGTGTTTCACATTTCTGCTGTCTAAGGGTGTAGCCAGTCTGATCGTAGACTTCCAAATGGGACTGGTAAAACGTGTCTCCCTGCACATAAAGATGGCGCCTGATCAGAGTTGAGGCAGCTCTCATGGCTGGAATCTTGCAGATCCTCAGTAACACTGAAACGGCCTGTTCTTGCGTTTCCTGCAGTTGTTTGAAAATGCCCGGGGTAAGTGAACAGATTGCAAGAAGGCTCCCCGGGCTTTAGTACGTAGCAGAAAGCTATGATGTACCAGCCTGTTTTCTGTATGTGCAGAGCAAAATCACCAGTGACCAGTATGTGTGACATACCAGGCTGCTCCTTATTTGCAGCCGCTGTGGCCGAATCTCCAAGGTCTGGCTGGCAGCCAAAGGCAGAATTTTAGAATGTCTCCACTGGTTCTGCAGCAGCGCACTTCCCAAGATCCATGTGCATGTTTCAAAAATACTCTCACTCCTCTGTTAATGAAGCAGCAAGGAATTCAAGATCCGTAGTCAGGGGAATGCCAGTTTCTCTCACATCAAGTCTATCGAGGATGTTTGTCAAAGCCAGGTACATATTAAATTAAATGAATAATGATATTTATTTAGTGCATCGGCACACAACACACGCTCTACGCTCGAGCCAAAATCACCTGCTGGAAATTCCCTCATTCAGAGACATCAAATACATAAGCGTCAGAATGTTCTCGATGATGGCTCCAAGGTGGTGGAACGCCCTCCTGAAGGAACTCAAACTAGAATCAGATACCGGAAAGTTCAAGAAAGGGATAAAGACCATCCTCTTCATAGACTACTTTAGCCAATAAAACAGGAACTCGATCAGGAACTCAATAGGAAGAACACAATAGGATATAAATAGACCAAGGGATGAAGCCCAGAAAACTAGACTCCGAGGAAGATAATACTTCAACGATAAACATAAAACAAGATACATGTATATAGACTATATTTCGTTGACTAGGCCAAACTCCTTAGGAGGTGTGTATATATTGTGTACTTAGCTGCAATAGTAAACCTACTACTACTATTACTATTACTATATTGCTAAAAGGCATATGCAGCACTGTACATTTTAACATACAATAGACAGTCCTTGCTCAGAAGAGCTTACAATCTAATTTAGACAGGACATTTCAGGGATGGGGAGATAATGGAAGAGGAAATGATACAGTGGGTCTTGGTATCAGACAGCAGTGAGTGGGAGTTAAGAGTTGACAGCAGTTTCAAAAAAGTGAGCTTTTAGCTTGGATTGGAACGCTGCAAGGGAGGGAGCACGACGTATTGAATCAGGCAGCCTGTTCCAGGTATACGGTGCCGCAAGAAAGAAGGGACAGAGTCTGGAGTTGGCAGTGGAAGAGAAGGGTACAGATAAGAGGGGCTTGCCCGATGAATGGCGATCACGGGGGGAGCATACGGGGAGATAAGTGGGGAGAGATATGGGGGGGGTGGGGGGTGCTTCAGAATGAACCTAATATTAGATGAGAAGATAGGTAGGATGACTGATTTGGTATGAACACATACGTATAAATAGGACGATCGATGTGCCAGTAACATAAGTAGGATGATTGGTTATGCCATAATTATGCTGGTATTAACAACTCTGTATTGTAACACCTCAACAGATGCTCACGCAAACCGCTATGAATTGACTCCCCAGTCATTAGTAGCGGTCTAGAAGCTCAAAATAAACAATAACATCTTAACATAGGCATTCACATACCAGCACCCACCATCAAACTCTCAAAAATAAATATAGACTCAAAGGGCCTGATTCTATAAACAGCGCCACTCAGCGCAGTTGTCAACCACTAGGCACCATTTGCAGAATCATACCTACCGGCACCTATCTTGACGTAGGCATCGCTAGGTGTCCTAATGATAAACGCTGGCTCATTAGGCCTGGGATTTCCTGTTCTAATTTGCTGGCACCTAACACAGACACCTAACAATGCCTAAGTCAAAGAACATAAGAATAGCCTTACTGGTCCATCAAGACCAGAAGCCCGTTCTCACGGTGGCCAATCCAGGTCCCTAGTACCTGGCAAAAACCCAAAGAGTAGTAACATTCCAGCATCTCAAAGAATAGCAAGATTCCGGAACCCCAATGAGAGCAACATTCCAGAGCTGAGATTGTGATGTCATAATGCCTCATTTCACAGTGCCTCAGAGCCAACCTCATCAGTGATGTCACAATGGCTTGATTGTCCTATACTTGGCTCACATAAGAACATAAGAATAGCCTTACAGGGTCAGACCAATGGTCCATCAAGCCCAGTAGCCCGTTCTCATGGTGGCCAATCCAGGTCACTAGTACCTGTCCAAAACCCAAGGAGTAGCAACATTCCATTCAGAATCCTAGAGAATAGCAAGGTTCTGGAATCCCAAAGAGTAACAAAAGATTCCGGAACCCCAAACAGTAGCAACATTCCATGCTTCCGATTCTGGGCAAGCAGTGGCTCCCCCCATGTCTTTCTCAATAACAAACTATGGACTTTTCCTCCAGGAACTTGTCCAAACCTACCTTAAAACCAGCTATGCTATCCGCTCTTACCACATCCTCTGGCAACGCCTATTCTCCACCCCTAGCCAAGCCCACTTTTGAGACAGGCATCAGTAAGTGCCTCAGGTTAGGCGTTGATAGGCGCCACGCTGAATTACACGCTCAACTTCAATACAAGTTAAATTAATAGTTTTAATTGACTGCTAATGGCATTTTCAATTAAAACACCAATTAAAGTCAATTAACAAATTTGGAGTTGCGCATTAGAGAATGACACGGAGACAAATTTTTCCCCGTCCCCACAAGAACTCAATTTCCCCGTCTCGTTCCTGCGAGTTTTTGAGGGTTTTCTGTGGTTTTCTCAGGCTATTTGTACTCAAAACAGGCCCTCAGTGGCCATCTTTGATTTTTTTCCAGATTTGATTGTACAGTTATTTTTCATACATGCCAGATTCATTTTTGAAAGAAAACCACATAGGTGACCTCCCCAGGGCAGGATGTCATAGTTCATGCCTCATATGTGGTAGATAGCTATCGGATGTGTGGCCATGTTTTACGTGCACTGTGGCCCATGAGGGGGGCGAGGTTTGTCCAGATGCAGTGCCTTCAGCCTCCAGGGAGGATTTTTATGTACCTTCTGCCCTGACACCCACAAAAATGGTGTCAGGGGTCCTAGGCGAGTGCGCTGGTGATGTTTCAGTGAAACGCAAGCGCATCTCTTGCGATAAACCTCACAAATCTTCCAAGCACTCCAAATCTGAGGTGCATAGGTCGGCTCCCGCCAAAGAGGACGATTTTCCCCCAAGAATTTGTGAATATGCTTTATCAGGCATACTTAGTTAAAAAGTATCTGTCTGTTTCCCTTCCACCGGCCTCATAACACTGATCTTACCCTAGATACCAGCCTGCCAAAAACTTACTCTTCAACTCTTTGCCCATATAACAAATGACTGGTGCTCAATTTGCCTTTGAGCACCAATTAAATCCTTCTTCCCACTCGAACTTGCTACACCTGAGCTGCTACCAGCCCCCAGCCCGTTCCCCCAGTATGCCTCACTTAAATCCCTGACTGTCGGTAACAAAAATCTTATACATGAATACAGGATGTCCAGGGTGGTACTTGGAGAGACCCCCCAGGAAAGAGATTTGGGAGTACTGGTCGACAAGTCGATGAAGCCGTCCGCATAATGCGCAGTGGCGGCGAAGAGGGTGAACAGAATGCTAAGAATGATTAAGAAGGGGATCACGAACAGATTGGAGAAGGTTATCATGCCTCACCTGGAATACTGTGTCCAGCACTGGTTGCCGTACATGAAGTTGGACACAATACTACTCGAAAGGGTACAGAGAAGAGCAACTAAAATGGTTAAGGGGCTGGAGGAGTTGCCATACAGCGAATGATTAGAGAAACTGGGCCTCTTCTCCCTCAAAAAGAGGAAACTGAGAGGGGACATGATAGAAACATTCAAGATACTGAAGGGAATAGATTTAATAGATAAAGACAGGTTGTTTACCCTCTCCAAGGTAGAAAGAACAAGAGGGCACTCTCTAAAGTTAAAAGGGGGATAGATTCCGTACAAACGTAAGGAAGTTCTTCTTCACCCAGAGAGTGGTGGAAAACTGGAACGCTCTTCCGGAGGTTGTTATAGGGGAAAACACCCTCCAGGGATTCAAGACAAAGTTGGACAAGTTCCTGCTGAACCGGAACGTATGCAGGTAGGGTTGATCTCAGTTAGGGCTCTGGTCTTTGACCTAGGGGCCGCCGCGGGAGCGGACTGCTGGGCACGATGGACCACTGGTCTGACCCAGCGGCGGCAATTCTTATGTTCTTATGGTCTGTGAGACAAAAGAGTGTTTAGATGGCTCAGCCATTAGAAGAGGTGCCAGGCATTACACTTGTGCGGTCATTCACAAATATTCAGTCGCTTAGGTTTCAGACAGACATGGCTATGTGATATGAACATAAGAGTTGTACTGGGTCAGACCATGGGTCCATCTAACCTAGTATCCTGTTTCCAGCAGGGACCTGCAGAGTCTCATAACGTAGCAAGGTCCCATGCTACTTCACCCCAAAGATAAATGTTAAGTTGTCCAAATCTTTTTTAAACCCGGCTACACTAACTGCTTTTACCACTTGCTTTGTTAAGTGTTCCCTAATCTTTTATTTTTTTCATAGAGTAAACAATCCATTCACATTAATCCTTTTCTTCCATTCAGGATATTAATATAGACCTCAGTCATATCTCCCTTCGGCCATTCCTTCTCCAAGCTGAAGAGCCCTAATCTCTTTAGCCTCTCCTCATGTGAGAGTCAGTTATTGCAGAACTCACAGCCTGACAGACCATCCCCGTGGACCTATGAGTATATTTATACCTTCATAAAAGGTAGAACATTTTTTTTTTTTAAAAACCACTTCCACAGGTAAATCACTGTTCTAGACATGGAAACTGCTTTGAAAATTTCCTGCTGTCCTCTTTGGACCTAATACAGTAGTATATCAATCCTTTTTTTGTTTTCTACTAAACACCAAGCAAGAAACAGCCTTTTGAAATGTTCAGTTGCTCTTTCTTATTTATTGAAATTTTGGAAAGAAGTAGCCCTACTAAGTTTATAAGACTGAGTGGCACATTTGCCTTTCTCGAGCCTGAAAGCTTGTCACAAATTACCAACCACCTCTTTCATAGGCCATTATCTTCCTGCCATCTCTCTCCCTGGGCCCTGCATTATAAGCAGAGGAAATAAACACCAGAAGAAATACTTTTATTATAGCAAACACACCTCATTACATTGTGTCAAAAACCTTAACCCCTGGGATATGGAACATAATGAGTCGGGAAGGCATGTACTGCGTGCTGGAAAAAGGAAAGCTCACGGAAGTAATTTTCCCACAATTGTTACATGCACCATGTCACACTAACAAAGATAGTTGGTTCAGGAACTTTTATTGTCATTTAATTTTCAATCCTGGGTTTTGAAATAGAAATGTTGGTGGCAGCAGGCTCTATAGGGTAAAATAAATATAAAACCTTGAGTCACATAGAGACTGAGTTTGAAAACCATTTATGAGGGTCAGAAGCGATTTCTCTGCATAAACTGGCTGCCTGGAAGCTGCTCTCTGTCAACATGGCTGAGAGTGGGTGCTTTATTCCTTAACACACGTACTTCCAATTGCATTTACAGAAGGAACTCCTCGGGGGTGTTTAGGTTAGGGAAGGAAAGCAGTGTGTGTAAACTGTGTTTTTATTTCTGCACAAGTTATTTTTCATGCAGGAGGTACCAAGACAGGGGAACAAGATTATCCCAGGCCCTGTATCCAATGGGAGCCCAGCACCAGCCATAAAAAATCTGTCCTCTTTGAGGGCGTAGCACGGGCCCACTCAGCAGCTGTACACCTGCAAACTGGACTCCATGGTCCTGCAAGCTCCCTCTCATCCTTCCCTTCACAAACTTCTCTCTTTCAAGGGGTTGACAGCAATGGTTCTCACAGGCTGTTTGTTGTTGACCCAGAAACCTCTCCTCTGCTGTAACCAACCCCCCCACCCCCCCGATGCAACTTCCTGACATGGCAGAGGGAAGGGTTTTTTTTTTTTGGTGACCCCTTGAGAGAGAGGCTTGTGACGGGAGGTGTGGGGAGAGGAGCAGAGACCCCCGAGAGGTTTTTTGGCCAATGATTGGAGCAAGGAGCAGCTATGCTGAAGTTTCAGTCTGTGATGGGACTGTGCGTAGGCTCCTATTCTGAGGCCTTTTCCTGAGTAGCTAGAACTATTGGAGAATATATTTTGGATACATACTCTCTGGAAGTGGTATTTGTTATCATTTTTCATGTAATGTAGAACATTTTCAAAAACCCCACTTCCTTATGGAAACAGCTTTGGCAATTACCTGCTGTCCTTTTTGGACCTAGGTCTCCTTGCATAAAATAGGACCTGTGCTAAATAACAAAAATGACAGATAAAATAACATATCTTAATGGTAAACCACATTCGTAATTCCCCTCCCCCCCTTACTGTGAAGAGTTTCAGTCCCTGGTAACCAGAGCTGATATTGTGATGTCATAATGTTTCATTTCGCCAATTCTTAAGAGCCAACCTCATCAGTGATGTCACAATGGCTTGATTGCCCTATACTTGTCTCACTTTTATTACATAGTGCAGTGATTTTGATTCCTAGAAAGATTTCATTTTTTAAAATAAGGTGTGGGCTACCACTAAGAAATGTTATGTTACTGTTAACCCCGTTTATTAGTAACTAGGCCTCATTGCATAAAACGAGGCCTGTGCTAAAATAACCCATCTTAACTGTAGTTGATAACGACACCCCTAAATGTTTATATTTGAGATATTGTATCATGTTAATCCTAGAATTCAAGTTGCCATTTCCAAATTTACCTCATTGATTGTATTTATGCTTATATTGGTCATTCTACTGTTGTTCTGTTGCTAACAAAATTGTAAGTTGTTTTTTTTATATCTCAAGTGCACCTGCTGTACACCAATCTCTTCATAAAGATGGTTAATGAATCCCAAGATATAAATAAATTATCTGCCATATACTTTTATTTGTATTGAACTAATTCAATGTATCTGAAACTAGCTTTTAGAGCTGTTCTCCATCAACAGTTTTAAATCTAATTGATGCTGGCACTGTCCAATAGCTAACATTCCCCTTCTTACCAAGATGCTAGAGTCCATCATATCCACTCAACTATCTTCCTACCTTGAGAAATTCACCATTCTCAACCCTACCAATACGGCTTCCGTCCCAATTTCAGCACCGAATCCCTTCTGACCTCCTTAATCTCAAAAGTTCAATATCTCCATTCTCGCAACAAGTTCGCTGTCCTTCTTCAATTCGACCTCTCTGCAGCTTTTGATGTCGTCCATCATGATATTCTAATTTACCAACTCACCGAGATAGGCATATACTCCACAGTCCTTGACTGGTTCTCGAAGTTCTTACGCTCCCGCTCCTACATAGTCAACATGAAGGGCACTTCTTCCTCCCCCTGGAACCCGATCTATGGAGTCCCGCAAGGCTCACCTCTCTCTCCTATCCTCTTCAACATTTATATGTCCTCCCTTAAACTCCTCCATCTCTCCCCCCTTGAAACACTCTACACTTACGCAGACGACATCTTTGTCCTCCTTGAGACCGATCGGAACCTCACCAACCTCTCGGCGAACATATCCTCATGTATATCGAACCTTCAATCCTGGGCCCACACTGTGCAGATGAAACTGAACGAATCTAAAACAAAACTTCTCTGGCTCGGCCCAAAATTGGACCAACAGCCCACCTCCATCCCACTGTCCTTTGGCCCCACTCTGCATCTTGAATATTCTAGTAAAGTTCTGGGAGTCATCATTGACTCTACACTTTCCTTCAACGACCACCTCAACTCCCTAGTAAAAAAATGTTTCTTCAGCCTTCACATGCTGAGAAAAGTGAGATCCTGTTTCCATCAAAAACACTTTGCCGTCCTTGTTCAATCCACCATCCTTTCCAGACTGGACTACTGCAACTATATCTACCTTAGCCTAACAAAGAAAAACCTTCAAAGACTCCAGCGAATTCAGAATACCACTGCTAAGCTTATCTTCACAAAAAGCAAATTCAACCACGTCTCACCGCTTTTATCCAAGCTCCATTGGCTCCCGATTATCTCCAGAGTCCACTTCAAATGTGCCTGCCTCACTTTCAAGATCCTACACGGTATCCTCCCTCCCTTCATTCCTCTTTCTTGGAACTCCTCTAACCCCAATTCTGCCAGATCCACCCAAAAACTGAAACTTTCCTTTCCCTCTCTAAAAGGCGTTTCACTTGTAGGAAAACTAGGTTCTTCCCTCCCTTTCAGAATCACTCAGCTCTGGAACAACCTTACCTCCCCTCTTAGGAATCTGAGCTCCCTCCAACTCTTCCGTAAACATCTGAAAACCTGGTTATTCTCAAAAATGTAACTCCTCCTCCCTCTCTGGTTATTCTAGTCCTCTAAATTTTCTCTTCATTTTGCCTCTTCCCTCCACTGGAGTTCCTTTCTACCCTAACTCTTGTTAACCGTGTCGAGCTTTACGAATGTAGAGATGATGCGGTATACAAACCTAAGGTTTAGATTAGATTAGATTAGATCTAGACATTGGGACACTGGATCATCTGTTGTTCTATTGTCCTTTGATACTCAACTTTTGGAAGTCAATATATAGAGCTTGTATAGGTAGGTATAGGTATGTGCGACAAATGGAAGAAATAAAATAAAATAAATAAAAATATGGGGACAGATTAATAAAATAAGAATTGCCACTGCTGGGTCAGACCAGTGATCCATCATGCCTAGCAGTCCGCTCACGCGGCGGCCCTCTGGTCAAAGACCAGCGCCCTAACTGAGACTAGCTCTATCAGCGTATGTCCTTGTTCAGCAGGAACTTGTCTAACTTGAATCCCTGGAGGGTGTTTTCCCCTATGACAGACTCCGGAAAAGCGTTCCAGATTTCTACCACTCTCTGGGTGAAGAAGAACTTCCTTACGTTTGTACGGAATCTTATCCCCTTTCAATAATTCTACTGACATATGAGGTAATTATATGTGGAACATTGCTGCATATTAAGCCCCCCCATGGACCGCTATAAATGCAGGCTTTTCTTAATTATGACAGGGATAGCCATGCAAATGTTAATTCGCAATTGGAAAATTGTGATCGCCTTAATTTTCCTTTTTGGTGGGCAAGTGTATGTTTGTTCTATAGATATGAGAAGATGAATGCTGATATGTTGGGGCATAGTAATTTATTTAAACTGGTATGGGGGCCATTGACATCTTTCATTACGTCATTATAGTTGTCTTTTAATTTATTTGCATACACATCCAGGACAGGGTGGGGGGATATCTCTTTGGTTTATTCTTTGATTAAATGTGCTGGAAGGATGGGAGGGATAGTTTTCTTCTGCATTGTTATTGATTGAATATAAGTGCTTATTTTGATTATTAATGTTTGTATAAATCTTGGCACTTTGTATTAGTTTTGGAAAATTAATAAAGATTAAAAAAAAAGAGAAACAGTTCAGCAATATTAGCTTTAAATATAATTTTATGGGTTTGCAGGGGGAGGGGGAGGCATCATGGGATTTTATTTCTAAGGAAAAATGATTAGCCCCCCTAAAGCTCAAACTGCAGATGAAACTAGAAGTTTCTAAGTAACTAATGCTCTAAATTCCAGCCAATTGAAGTGCTTGGAATGAGTGCGAACGTTCTACTTATTTATATGAAGGGAGCAGCCGCCCACCATAACTTTAAATCAGCTTTCTCCTAATGATGGGAATGAAATGAGCCCATTGTCACAGAGCTATTCAGTTGCATAATCAGGCACCTGCATAATTATAAAAACTAGTCCAGCTGTTAGATTGCTGGAGAAATTCAGCCCTTCACATTGATAACGAAGGCCACCGATGAATAAAAGTCATTTTGTAAAAATGAAAACGTTGGGTTTCCTGAATGCAGCTGTTCTATTACTTGTGGGCCACATCTGCTCAGTGTTGTGGTTACAATCCCTTTTTATTCCGACGCATCTCATTAGGGCTCGGCAACAGTGGACCAAAATGACCAACGTGTTTCTTGCCTGAACCAAGATGACATCTGCTAGAAGGATGATATGATCTGAAAAGAGTGTCCTTTGCCAGTGATATAATATGAGCATGGAATTGCATCACATTCTTTCTAATCTAATCTGGGTATTTGTGGGTCGGGCAATACCTATACGGTACTCCCCCGAAATTCACGGGGGTTCCGTTTCAGGAGCACCCGTGAATTTTATTGGTTTGTTGGGGTTGTTTTTTTTTTTACAAATCTTTATTAATTTTCAAATGTTAATAGTGCCATACAATGAATTTAGACATAAACACTACACAGAACGCACTTTAAATACACAAATAATAAAAAAATAAAAAATCATTTTCTCCCTTCCCTCCTCCCCATAATTAATAGAAGAAGTACATATTTAACTTCAATAATATAGATAATTAAATATAGCAAACAATAATACATTCCCCTCCCCCCACCCACCCACCCTGGATGTGTAAGGAAGTCAAATAAAAGGAAAGGTACATGACAGTTATTGTGACCCGTGAATTTTGAAAAACCGCAAATGTGGTTTAGAAGCAGATCAGAGGCGGGAGAGGGCTGCAGGGGCGGCGGCGGGTGCTGAAAAAAAAGGCTGATGTCCCGTGGGATCATTCGTAATATTTTCTGACCGCCTCTTCCGGGATCTAAAGTCAGGCTACACCAATCAGGAGCTACTTTGACACGCTATCTGGCGCGTCAAAGCAGCTCCTGATTGGTGTAGCCTGACTTTAGTTCCCGGAAAAGGCAGTCAGAAAATACCGCGAAAGACTGAGTCCGTGAACCGCAAATTTGCAGGGGTATACTGTAGGATCAAGGCGACTTACAGCGAGAGAAGGAAAACTTAAGAAAGACTTAAGACACATAAGAACATGGAGGGTAAGAGAGGGATTTAGTGGGAGATTGCAAAGGACAATACATAGAAATTACAGTATGAGAATTCTTAATACTAAGGAACTATTTCTAAGAAGGGTAGTGTTACCTTCTTAGTAATTCTCTGCACTCAATTTAAGTCTTTAAAACATAAAAGCATTAGAAAAGACCATCGAACCATCCATCTACCATACCACGAGTACTAATCACTATTGTCCTTTTCTTGCCTTTAGAGAAATCCTCAGTGCTTGTTCCGTGCTTTTTTGAATTCAGATAAATCTTTATCACCACCACCTCCACCAGGAGGCTATTTCTTGCATCCATACCCCTTCCTATAAATAAGTACAAGTATTTCCTTAGATTACTCCAGAGTCTTCTCCCTTTCCCCTTCATTCTATGCCGTCTTGTTCCAGAGCTTCCTTTCAATTAAAAAAGGCCCACCTCTTGACAGATGCAGAGGGCATGACGTCCAAATCTGAGTTTGGATGTTTTGTGGAACACGCACAAAAATTCAGTACCAAACATGCCCATTTTCAAAGCTGCAAAACATCTATCTTGGGTTTTGTTTTTGTTTTTTCAAAAATTACCTTTTCAGATGTGTGTCTATCTTTTTGAATCATTTTCTTTTGGAAAACCACACATTGGGATGGAGGAGTGGACAGCATTTTTAGTTGACCGGCCACATAGACATCCCAGCAGAGCAGTGGAGTACTTTAAGGCAGTGGTTCCCAACCCTGTCCTGGAGGACCACCAGGCCAGTCGGGTTTTTGGGATAGCCGTAATGAATATGCATGGGGCAGATTTGCATGCATGTCACCTCAATTATATGCAAATCTCTCTCAGCCCATCCTCCACCAAACGGCCATATATAGACACAAACCATGCAAGTCTGCCCAGTACAGACCTTAGCAGTGGCGTACCTAGCATATGTAACACCCGGGGCCCATCATTTTTTGGCACTCCCCCCCCATCTGTACGAAAAACATGATTTTTAGTAACAAGCCACATGTCGCACATGAGTAACTAGGAAAAGGCAGCATTTTACATATGCAATGAGCAACTACATCAATACACCCATTGTAAAACTAAACAAGCCAGACTAGTGCAGATCAATCCTACACCGTCAATCCTAACAGAAAAGCATGTCTTTCGAACACACAGAACACAGAAAACACCTTTGCCTAGTATGGAATATGTCATCATAAACTAACCCCTCCCCCTTTTACAAAACTGTAGTGTGGATTTTAGCCACGGTGGTAACAGCTCTGACGCTCATAGAATTCTGAGCATCAGAGCTGCTACCACCACGGCTTGCGCTAAAAAATGCTCCACAGTTTTGTAAAAGGGGGGATAAAATAGAAATACATAGACAAAGGTTAAATTGAACCAGCAAGAAGCTGGACTCTGCATACAATGCAACACCACAGAAACAGTGACACATGAAAGGGTGGTTGATCACTGGAATAGTCTTCCACTTCAGGTTATTGAGGCCAGCAACGTGCCTGATTTTAAGGCCAAATGGGATAGACATGTGGGATCTATTCACAGAGAAAGGTAGGGGAGGGTCATTGGGGTGGGCAGACTAGATGGGCCGTGGCCCTTATCTGCCATCTATTTCTATGTTTCTATGTTTCATGTCTCCTAAAGCAATAAATAGAAAATTTTTGTTCTACCTTTGTCTTCTCTGGTTTCTGCTTTCCTCATCTTCTTGTTACTCTCTTCCTTCCATCCACTGTCTCTCTTCTCTCTGCATCTTCCATTAGCTCTGTTACTGTGCCTCTCCCTTTCTCCCTCCTTTCAAATTGGTCTGGCACCCATCTTCTTCCCTCCGCTCCTCCCATAGTCTGACAACTCTGTCTTCTTCCCTGCCAGTGTCTTCTCCCAACTCTCTCTTCCCCATTTCCCTTCAGCGTCTTCTCTCCACTCTCTCTTCCCCATTTTCCTGCAGCATCTTTTCCCCACTCTCTGTTCCTCATTTCCCTTCAGCATCTTCTCCCCACTCTCTGTTCCCCATTTCCATTCAGCATCTTCTTCCCACTCTGTCTTCCCCATGTGCTTTCAGCGTCCTTCTCCCCTCTCTGTCTTCCCCATGTGCTTTTTCAGCATCCTTCTCCCCCCTCTGTTTTACCCTGTTTTCCTCTCCACCCCACCTTTTCTTCCTTTCTCCCTCCCTGCCCCTTACCTTCGTGGCGCTTTCTCCCTTCCCCCCCTCCGGCCCGGACAACAGGCCTGGTCTGACAAACCTCTCTGCCCTGTGGCCGGTGATGTCTAAACTGCCTTCTTACAGCAGCCGTTGCATCGTCGTTGCATATGGCTACCGTAAAGGTCGTCTCTGATGCAACTTTCGGTTGCGTCAGAGATGACCTTTATGGCAGAAACACGCAGCTTCAACGCTCTAGCTCAGGGGTGCCCACACTTTTTTGGGCTTGCGAGCTACTTTTAAAATGACCAAGTCAAAATGATCTATCAACAATAACATTTTTAAAAAAACACAAAGTACACTGTACGCTGAGAAAATATTAATTATCATTCCTATTCTGGGGGGTTTTCAAAGAGGTCAAGGCAGATGACTCTATGCACTGTCACCTCAGTAACAACCATACAAAAATAGACAAATACCCCCCCCCCCCGCCCTCCCTTTTTACTAAAGCACAATAGCAGTTTTTAGCACAGGGAGCTGCGCTGAATGCCCTGTGCTGCTCTCGATGTTCATAGGCTCCCTGCGCTAAAAACCGCTATTGTGGTTTAGTAAAAGGGGGGCCATAGTGCAAAATATAGACAGCAGATATAAATTCAGACACATTTGGATAACTAAATTGAAAATAAAATCATTTTTTCTACCTTTGTTGTCTGGTGATTTCATGAGTCTCTGATTGCACTTTCTTCTTCTGACTGTGCATCCAATTTTTCTTCCCTTCTTTCAGCCTGTATGCTTCCTCTCCTCCACACCTCATTCCCTCTCCCAACTTTTTCTTCCTCTCTCCCTGCCCTTTCTTTCTCCCTGCTTCCCTTTCTTTCTTTCTCCCTGCCCTCCCCCAAGCCATTGCCGCCACCATCGGGGAACAGCTCCCCAAGTCACCGCCATCGGGTAACATGCCCCAAAGCCGCTGCTGCCCCAAGCTCATCATCCTTGCGTCGGGCCGACCAGCATTCCTCTCCCCGACGTCAATTCTGCTGTCAGAGAGGAAGTTCCGCCCAGCTAGGCAGCGATTGGCTGGCCCGAACTTCCTCTCTGACGGCAGAATTGACGTCGGGGAGAGGCAGGCTGATCGGCCTGGTAGAATTTTCCGGACCTGGCCGGCTGTGCACCCCCCTAAGGCTGCACCCGGGGCAGACCTCCCCCGCCCACCCCCCTTTGGTACGCCACTGTACCTTAGCTCTTCAATATTTACTATTATTTTTTGATTCTAGATCCTCTGTGTTCATCCCACGCTTCTTTGAACTCCGTCACCGTTTTCCTCTCCACCAACTCTCTCGGGAGCGCATTCCAGGCATCCACCAGATTCAAATACTTGGAGTAACAAGTACAAGAAAAGATTCTTGGGAAGTCATGGAGCCCAGCAGAGGTCCAGATGAAATGAAGGAGGGGATGCCTGAAGAGTGTCTAAGATAAGATCAGGAATGTTTCCCTGATTTTATATATTCTTATGCTGTGAAGCTGCCATTCACACGGTTACCACGGAAATACTTGCTTTTCCTTCTACGCTCTTCCCGACGGTGCTCTAATCTCCTCCCAAGGCTTTCAGTATCACCTCTATGCCAACGATT
Source organism: Geotrypetes seraphini (assembly GCF_902459505.1). Lineage (NCBI taxonomy): Eukaryota > Metazoa > Chordata > Amphibia > Gymnophiona > Dermophiidae > Geotrypetes > Geotrypetes seraphini. The sequence goes on along the minus strand of NC_047091.1, from coordinate 166,320,570 downwards.
CGCAGATCTATCTCTCTAAACCTGAAATCTCGACAGACATTCAGTCCTGGTTTTCAACCTTCTTGTCTGACATCACTACCTGGATAGCTCGTCACCATTTAAAATTTAACATAGCCAAGACTGAGCTCCTTCTCTTTCCATCTAAACCTGTCTCCTTTTCCCCCGTTCTCTATTTCTGTGAACAACACCCTCATTCTCCCTGTCTTGCCGGCTTGCAACCTTGGGGTTATCGTTGACTCATCTCTCTCCTTCTCTACACAAATCCAACACACTGCCGAAACCTGTAGACTCTTTCTCTACATCACTAAAATTAGACCCTTCCTTTCTGAGCGCACTTCCAAGACCCTTATCCATACCCTCTTCATCTCTCGCCTAGACTACTGCAACCTGGTTCTCACTGGCCTTCCGCTAAACCATCTCTCTCCCATTCAAGCGGTTCAGAACTCTGCGGCACACCTCATATTCTATCAGTGTTGCTATGCCCACATTACCCCTCTCCTCAAGTCACTTCATTGGCTCCCTATCCGTTTCCACATATAGTTCAAACTCCTCTTACTGACCTACAAGTGTATTCACTTCACAGCTCCTCAGTACCTCTCATCTCTCCCCACACTCCCTCCCGGGCACTCCACCCATTGGATAAGTCTCTTTGTTCTGTACCCTTCTCCTCTACAGCCAACTCCAGACTCTGTATCTTCTACCTTGCTGCATCATATGCTTGGAACAAACTGCCTGGCTCGATAAGTTAGGCTCTGTCTCTGGAAGTATTCAAATCCAGACTTCTTTGAAGATGCTTTCATTTCCAAACTCCAAACTTTCTAAGCACCAGCTTCTGTCTTATTCTCTCTGTATTTCCCCCACCTGAGCACAGTGTATTGATGCACCTTCTTGTCCAGTGGATAGCGTAGCTGGTTTTAAGAAAGGTTTGGACAAGTTCCTGGAGGAAAAGTCCATAGTCTGCTATTGAAAAAGACATGGGGAAGCCACTGCTTGCCCTGTATTGGTAGCATGGAATATTGCTACACCTTGGGTCTTGGCCAGGTGACCTGGATTGGCCACCGTGAGAACAGGCTGTTGGGCTTGATAGTCCATTGGTCTGACCCAGTAAGGTTATTCTTATGTTCTTATGTCCAGTTTATCTGTCTTGACTAGATTGAAAGCTCTTTTGAGCAGGGACTGTCTCTTTTCTGTTTTGATGTAAAGCGCTATGTAAGTCTAGTAGTGTTATAGAAATGATTATTAGTAGTAGGTTGTAGGGCCTCTTATTTTGCAAAACCAGTTCTGTGGCTGACCTGTCTTTTTGAGCTTGGTAGCAATTAGAGAATGACACGGTGACAAAATTTGTCACCGTTTCCTTCCCCGCAGATAACCACGGGAAATAATCCCATATCATTTTCTAGTGTCTCTTTCAGCCTCAGTCCTTCTAAACCAGCATTCTTCAAAGCAAAGCTTGCGGGTCAGTGATTGTGGCCATTCGTACTCTGATTCTTATGTGAGCCAAGGATAATGAAGGAAGCCACTGTGACATCACTGATGTGATTGGCTCTTAGGCACTGGTGGAATGAGGCATTATGACATCACAATATCTGCTCTGGATACCAGAGACTGTCATTCTTTAGTGTCTGTTTCAACCTCAGTCCTTCTACACCAGCATTCTTCAAAGCAAAGCTTGCGGGTCAGTGGTTGTGGCCATTCATACTCTGATTCTTCCCTCTCTCCTTAAAGAATGACATGAAGATGGTTTCCCGTGGTTATCCGCGGGGACGGGAACAGTGATGAATTTTGTCACCGTGTCATTCTCTAGTAGCAATACACCTTAAGTCATGCAGTAGAGGATCTTTTCCCATCAGAGAGAATCCACACTAGGATTTGAAAAAGGTCCACAGGACATGAATCTAGACTAGAGTGAGCCCTCTGTCCAAGGCTTGTACAAGAAAAAGTATCCTATACTTTATAACAGAGTGGACAGAGAAAGAGAGGAGGGACTTACGGTTGCATTCTATAATGGCCGTTGCAAGGCCATCATAGAATTTGCGCTTAGCACATGTCATCTCAGCGCCAAAACTTTTTGAGAATTTGCCCTTTGTTGCTAGGGGTTCAGCAGATGAGGGAGATTCTTAGCGGGGCCTTTTATTTAGACTGGATTTTCACCCCCCCCCCCCCCACCCCCACTAGGTTTCCCATTATTTAATGACAGACTTTCTCCACTAGTAGGTGCATAGATGATTTCTAATCTTAACAGGCAAGAAAGTCAAAAAGAGGGCTTTACAGTAAATGTGCTTTTGTGTCATCCACACAAGCCATGAAAGTCTGAAGACTAAATCTATATTGTAAGAGGATTGTAGCAAAGAAGGGAAAGGAGCTTAACCCTGGATGAGGTCGCCTCTTCTTCTAAAGGCTAATTAAGTACCAAACATCAGAAGAACACATGTAGGGAAAATGAATTATTCATAGGAGTTTGTGCCGCTAAATAGCAAATTCAAGTCCTGACTGGTTGCATGTTGAACAATAAGATGATTAAATAGCTTTCCAGAAACCTACTGACTCTAAAAGCCTGTGATTGCCCAAACCAATAATTTCACAGCTCATCATTTCCAGGCTTCCTGTCCACTGATTTCAATGTTTTCTGTATGAGCTCTATTTCATAGGGCAATAGTTCTTGTTTGTAAGAAGTACAGCTACAATCAATAGAGGTCTTGGGATTGGTCTGTATACCTATCTTGAGAGTATGCAAATGAGCTCCTTCAACAACCCATGTTTTGCTGTTTTGAAGAGTCGGCTCCCAAGACCCTGCATTAAATTGTTCCATTTTGACTTTATGGTCAAGTTAGTAATTTAACTGAGTCTAAAACACGTCTGGACATGTTCGAGAATGCAACTCTGTTAGCTATTATTTAGGAAAATAGCCTTAGGTATCTGCATCTCGCAGTATGGAGAAGGAGCAACATGACATGGCCTTTCCTGTTTGAGATCCAGCCCAAAGCATCTTCAGGGCAATTTGGACTTTGGAAAAAATCAGCATGGAGTACTATTCCTTAAAGGGCATTCTAAGCACTGTTCCATCTAAGCCAGTGGCCTCAAACTCGCGAGCCGCCAGGTACTATTTTGAGACCCTCGGTATGTTTATCATAATCACAAAAGTAAAGTAAAACAATTTCTTGATCATATGTCTCTTTAGCTATAAATTAAAATATTATTATTAAGACTTAGCCAAAAGGAAAGATTTATAAACTATAAAGAGTTTTACCTCATGCAAAATTGTCATTTCTTTAATAAGACATTAACTCTTTTTTTCTGAGGCCCTCCAAGTACCTACAAATCCAAAATGTGGCCCTGCAAAGGGTTTGAGTTTGAGACCACTGATCTAAGCTGAGCGGAGTCCTCCAGCTACATTGTACTAGAGGGGGGTGTTGCTTCAATATTGTATTTTCAGTCACTAGGGACAGGCAGATTCCTTGCAGTCCTGCCCAGCTTGTCTGTCCCTCACTATTAGAAATATGAAAGTGAAACAGCGCCCTCCACTGGTAGGTCTATAGCTAGAGGACTCTTATTCAGTTTAGAGCAGTGGTCTCAAACTCGCAGCCCATCAGGTACTATTTTGAGGCCCTTAGTATGTTTATCATAATCACAAAAGTAAAATAAAGCAGTTTCTTGATCAAATGTCTCTTTAGCTATAAATGACAATATTATTATTAAGACTTAGCCAAAACAAAGATTATAAACTATAAAGAGTTTTCCTGATGCAAAATTGTCATTTCTTTGATAAGACATTAACAATTTTTTTCTGAGGCTCTCCAAGTACGTACAAATCCAAAATGTGGCCCTGCAAAGGGTTTGACTTTGAGACCACTGGTTTAGAGGGAACAATGGTTCCAAGTTGAGCGCTCTTTATAGAGGACATGTCTGGCTAAATCTGAATGTCTGGTAACCCTATGTAAAACCAGGGGATATCCATTGGTGTTCCAATAGATGGATAGTCTGAATGTTATATGTGGATCAGTTAATAGTATGTTTGATGACTGAGGTGTCTTTTGTCTTCCTCATCTAGTCTTTACTCTTTTTACAACTGGCGTTCTTTTCCTTTTCTGACTTCAGTAAATCGCTTTGATGTTAAAGCAAAGGGCAGTCTGTAAATCTCAGTAAACATAAATATTTGAAGTGGGATTTGTATAGCTCAAGCAGGGGAGAAACCAGCCAGTAAAGGGTGGACGGGGACGTGGGTTGGGGGGATTGCTGGCACCTCGTCTTCTCTCCGCTCCTCACCCCCGCATTCCTCTTTAAATGTTCATCGGCATGAACAGCCTCTTCCAATTGTTGCTCTTGCCGGCCTTGGTTCCCTTCTGACATCATTTCCTGGTCGCGGGAGCAGGACATGATGTCAGAAGGAAGCCAAGGCTGGCATGAGCAGCCCGTGGAAGATGCTGCTCCCTCTGGTGAACATTTCAAGAGGTACCCCGAGCCCTGCCAGCTGAAGACCTCTTCCAAAGGCATCCAGAATTCCCTTCTACCAAACTTGGCAGTCGGGGGCCAGTGCTCCTAAGCCAATGATGCAACACCCTGTGCTAGCTCAGTTTTCATGTAATCAGTTCATTATCAGCTTAGCAATGCTCCCACTGACTGCTGAGCTTGGCAAAAGGGAATTTTAGGTTCATTCTGGGTTCTTCAGCTGGCATGGCTTCAGATTACCTGCTAGCCAAGGTATTTATATTTTAAGTTGAGCTGAGGGGACTTTACACCAATTTTCAAAAGGAACCACCTCTCTTTAAAAATTGACTAGAAAAATATGTACTTAATTAATCAAAAGGCTTAATCATCATTGATAATTAACAATTAACACCTCATGGTTGCACTTAACTGGCTGGTAGGCACATAGGGCCAGATTCACCAACCTGCCCGATCGGGCTCGATCCGGGCAGGTCCGACGAATTCAGAAAAGAAAAATATGCAGATGGGGCAATCGGAGGAACGCCCCCATCTGCCGGCACGGATCACTTTTCTGCGATCCCCACGCATGCGCAAACCATCTCTAGATGGTCTGCACATGCCCGTCAGAGCCGCAATCTTTTTTTTTTTTTTTTTTTACTTTTACCTTTAGCCCTGCGAGTCCATTGCAGGGAAGAGCAGGAGCAGACAGGAGAGATGGGGGAAGAGCAGGCGATCGAGGTAGAATAGGGCGCAAGCAGGAGACAGATCGGGGCAGAAAAGGGTGGCATTTGGGGAGAGCAGGCAGGAGACCGATCGGGGCAGAACAGGGTGGCATTCGGGGAGAGCAGGCAGGAGACAGAGTGGGGAAAAACAGGGTGGCATTCGGGGAGAGCAGGCAGGAGACCGATCGGGGCAGAACAGGGTGGCATTCGGGGAGAGCAGGCAGGAGACAGAGCGGGGAAGAGCAAGGCGGCATTCGGAGAGGGCAGGCAGGAGACCGATCGGGGCAGAACAGGGTGGCATTCGGGGAGAGCAGGCAGGAGACAGAGTGGGGAAAAACAGGGTGGCATTCGGGGAGAGCAGGCAGGAGAATAATCGGGGCAAAACAGGGTGGCATTCGGGGAGAGCAGGCAGGAGACAGATCGGGGCAGAACAGGGTGGCATTCGGAGAGAGCAGGCAGGAGATAGATCGGGGCAGAACAGGGTGGCATTCGGGGAGAGCAGGCAGGAGACAGATCGTGGAAGAGCAGGGCGGCATTTGGGGAGCGCAGGCAGGAGACCGATTGGGGCAGAACAGGGCGGCATTCGGTACGAACAGGCAGAGGACAGACCGGAGCAGAGCAGGGCTTCTATGGAGCTGGAGTGTCAGAAAGACGTTTATGACTGGTCTCCAGCAGTCGCTTCTTGGGTTGATCGGCCAGCCCAGTCGGTTTTAAAATTTTGGTTGGCGAATCGCATCCCTGTCTACTTTGCATGCGTTTCTCCTCATTTGCATGCACGGATTCGAAGCAGATCGCAGGTAAGTGAATCAGGCCGGAGGGAAGTTTGCTCGTTAAGGGGTCCCAAACCAATAGGTACACAATCGATTTGCTTTGTGAATCTAGCCCATAGTCCAAGGTAGGGTAAAGAGGCAGATTGTGGATGTGTTAAGCAGGCTCCTGTTTCGGACTTAAGTGCCAGCAGGCGCCTAACGTAGGTGTATTCATTTAGGCCAAGAAAACCCTGGCATAAATAGGGTGGGCCTAAGGTTAGGAAGCCTATCGATGCCTAAGCCCATTATAGGCACCGCTAGGCGTGATTCTATAAAGCGTGCCTAAATTTTATAGAATCACACTTAGCAACGCGCTCCATAGAATCAGGGCCTAAGGGCTCACGTGCTATTCCTGCGCTAATCAATTAGGGGGAAATTCTAAAACCAGCACCTAAACTCAGGCGCTGGAAGGCGCCCTAGCGGCACCTAAGTTAATTGAGGGAGCGCCATTAGAAACAGTGAAAAATGGTGAGGTAGAAGCGCCGGAATCAAGCCTATGTAGGCGCATTAGGCCACCAAATGCCAAAGTAGGCATGATTCACGCAACGGTGGGCACCAGAAAACCCTGGGCCTACACTTCCGGCACCTTTCAAGCGGGTGCAGTTCTGAAACCGGTGCCGATGCGCAATTGACGCACGATCGGCGGCCACTTTTAAGGCGGCCGATATTGACGCCAGTTACAGAAGCCATTGGTGTGCATCGGTGGCTGGGCTAACTGATTAGCACAGGAATGCCAGCTCTCCCCTCCCAGGCATCCCTCCTCCAAGAAAAAAATAAAATAATAATTTTTAGCACGCACAGAGCCAACGCCAGTTTGGCGGTTACTGCAGAATGCCTGAGCGCAACCTTTAGGAAGCGACTAAAAACACATTTGTTTGTGAAAGACTTTTACTAGGTAGCGATGTTGCGGATTTTGACAATCTGTTTTATTAAAGTCAGATTGGGTTCGTTTATGTAGTTTTTCAGCCAAACTTGCTATCTGTTCGCTTGGAACTTAAAGGTTCAGATACAAATCATACCTGGACAGAACCTTTAAGTTCCAAGCGAACAGACAGCAAGTTTGGCTGAAAAACTACATAAACGAACCCAATCTGACATACAGTGCATTCCGAAAAGCGATCAAAACCGCCCTCTTCGCCAAATTCATTGACTAAAACTGTCCCCTCCCCCACTAGGACTTCCCCGTTGTAAACACCTTTTCTCTCTCTCAAGAAGCTCCTTTCATGTATTCAGGTATTCTCTACCCATAGAACTCCACTTAATATGTTAGTACCAAAGCATTCAGGTACTCACTATCCATAGAACTCCAATTAATACGTAAGTTTCCCTTTTAGATTATTGTTTAATATTTAGACTCATTGTATGGTATTGTACTTAGACTTACTGTATTGTATTGTATTTAGACTCATAGTAATGTATTGTATTGTATTGTATTGAGACTCATTGTTCGGTATTGTAAGTAGACTTATTGTATTAAGACCTTTTGTTATTCGCTGAATGTCCAGCCTTCTTACAATGTAAACCGCCTAGAAGTCGCCTGACTATGGCGGTATAGAAAAATAAAGTTATTATTATTATTAGTTTTAGTAACAGAAAAGTTTGGAGGAGTGGGTAGATAATGTTTTACTGATTATGTGCGTGTACATGACTATGTATGTTTACAATGTAAGCCGCTTAAGCCTTAAGCGGTGTAGAAATTTTTAAAATAAATAAATAACATTTAAAAATCCTATCACACACCATTTTAAGCTGTAGTAAGTACAGAGAAATGCGTACCACAGCTTCGTAAACGTTCTCTTAACCTTCTATTGTCTAAGGTACAACAGATTGTAAGCCATTTGGGGACAGAAAAATACCTAAACTAAACTAAACCTTAAGTTTGTAGACCGCATCATCTCCATAAAGATAGAGTTCGGCACGGTTTACAGGTAAATTCAATAAATGAGGGAAGGACATAATAAGAAATTAGAGGTTATGAAGAGGGATAGCTAGCTTTACATTTTAAATAGAGAGCTTTACGTTTTGGAGAAAAGCCAGGTTTTCAGATGCTTTTGGAATAATTGCAATGAGCCTAGATTCCGCAGCGGGGCAGGGAGGTTGTTCCAAAGCTCAGTGAATTGGAAGAAAAGGGATTTCCCTAATTTCCATGCATATATGACGCCTTTTAATGAGAATGAGAAAGAGAGAAAAAAAGAAGAAAGAGAGAGTAAAGAGAGAGAGAAAATAAGAGAGAGGAAGAGAGAGAGAAAAAAAAGAGGAAGAGAGAGAAAAAAGAGAAGAAGAGAGAGAGAAAAAAAAGAGAAAAAAGAGAGAGGAAAGAGAGAGAGAGAGAGAGGAGAGAAAAGAGACACAAAGAGAGAGAGAAAAAAGAGAGAGAGGAAGACAGAGAAAAAAAGAGAGGAAGAGAAACTAAACTAAACCTTAAGTTTGTATACCGCATCATCTCCATAAAGATAGAGCTCGGCACGGTTTGCAGGTAAATTCAATAAATGAGGGAAGGACATAATAAGAAATTAGAGGTTATGAAGAGGATAGCTAGCTTTACATTTTAAATAGATAGCTTTACGTTTTGGAGAAAAGCCAGGTTTTCAGATATTTTTGGAATAATTGGAATGAGCGGGGCAGGGAGGTTATTCCAAAGCTCAGTGAATTTGAAGAAAAGGGATTTCCTAATTTACCTGCATACATGACACCTACTGTATCTTGAGCTCCAAAATCCCTTCTCTTCCCCTATATGTAGTGAATCCAGTGGCATAGCGAATAGCATAGCGAATAGCGTAGTGAGGGTGAGAGGTGCCTGGGGCGGTAGAGCCCCTCCCTCATCTCTGCCCCCCCTCCTTCCCTAATCCCCCCTGCTGCACGTGTGCACCCTTTTCCCTTCCCCCGTGCCTCTAGTTGTTCGCCACCGCAATCAGCAAGAAGTTCGTGCTCCTCGCGACCCCGTCATCTCTCCCGCCAACGTCACTTCCTATGAGCGTCACTTGGGGAGTAAGGGGGCGTATGCCTTAAACCCTCCACTGGTCACATTGTCAGTTTGGTCAGCTTTGGGGCACTTAGACGCATCTAAGTCCTGGCGTGTAAGCTCCGCCTAGGATGTCCTGGGAAAGCTGTGATTATTTCCCGCACAATTTCTACCCATAATACACCTCCCAACATGCCCCTTTGGGCTCTGGACATTCAGCGGCTTGGAAGTCCTATTGAACGTCCAGAAAGTTGGTTTTGATTATCGGCACTTTGGACGTCCCAGCTCTTAGGATGTCCAAGTGCTGACATAGGCGGGTTTTTGGACGTTTCAAGGTTTTGATTATGAGCCCCTTATTAAACTACAAACTGGTACGTCCAATTTTCTGTTCCACAATCTCTTGTTGTTTTGCTATTTCGTTTCCTTTGTGGAACCTTTTGGTGCTATTTGCATTTTGCTGTATTATATTCCTGCTTGCAACGGTTAGCACACCCACGTTACCAAGTGCTAACTGATTAGTGCATGTTTAAAACAGGAGTCCTTACAGCACTGGTCTCCAATGCGCAGCCTCCGAAGTCCTCATATGTGGCCCTGAAACAGCTAAAATGCTCTTCAAATCCTGTAAATGCGTTCATTTTAATCTTGTCTACTTGATGTTATAACTGCAAACAATCTCTTTTATGGAATTTGCTACTGTTGAGAATCCAAAATAAAGTGAGTTTTTAAAATACAATCGTACTTCGGAATCCGAACTTAATCCGTTCCAGAACCCCGTTCGAGTTCCAAGACAAGTTTTCCCGTTGAAAATAATAGAAACTGGATTAATCCGTTCCTTAGTCCCACAAACTCAGATTTTCAAATACATTTAACAGTAAACAGAGGGTTGGAGTAAAGGGCCACTACTCAGACTGGCTCTGGCTTCCTCCCCTCAGCCTCTCCTGTCCTCTCCGGCCCTCTCCGCTCTAAAAAAGAGAAAGCCGCCGAGGTTTGCCTCGTGCCCTGGCTCCCTGGAGAAGCGGAGACTTAGAGGAGACATGATAGAAACCTTCAAAATCCTGAAGGGCATACAGAAGGTAGACAGGGACAGATTCTTCACAATGTGGGGAACCACAAGTACAAGGGGGCACTCGGAGAAATTAAAAGGGGGCAGGTTTAGAACAAACGCTAGGAAGTTCTTTTTTACCCAGAGGGTGGTGGACACATGGAACACACTTCCGGAGGCCGTGATAGGCCAGAGCACGTTACAGGGCTTCAAAAAAGGTTTAGATAGGTTCCTAGAGCATAAAGGGATTGAGGGATACAAATAGGAGTTGAGCTAGGTTATAGGAATAGTCAGGGACCAGTGCACAGGTGATAGGCCTGAGGGGCCGCCGCGGGAGCGGACCGCTGGGCGGGATGGACCTCTGGTCTGACCCAGCGGAGGCAAATTCTTATGTTCTTTAACAGTAAACATACTAGCAGAGTCAGCAAGATCGGGCCCCCGCCGGCATAGGCAGCAAGATCGGCAACCGCAAGTGGTGCTCGGCCCAAAGTTTCCCTCTGACACAAACCGCCCAGAGTAACGATTGCAGTTCCCCGTACGTTCGGATTCCAAAGCAGCGTTCAGATTCCGGGGCAAAAATTATCCCACTCTCCATTGTTATGCAATGTGATATACTCGCTGGTGTCCTTCTCTTTCGATTTCTTCCGTAGTTTTTCGGAAGCTTATCTTACTTTTCTGTAACTCTATTGTTTGTAAAAACCAATAAAAATTACTGGAACTAAAAAAAAAAAAAAAAAATAGTTTGGCTTCCAAGTTGTTCGGATTCCGAGGTACCACTGTATATCCTCGAAGTGTTGTAGAATCAATATTAGTATTAATTTTTAACTCTTAACACCCAGACTGAACAAACAGTGTCTTGAAGTCAGCATGTTCTCTTTTCGTCGCCCTCCTCTGGACCGCTTCAAGTCTTCTTACGTCCTTCGCCAGATACGGTCTCCAAAACTGAACACAATACTCCCAAGTGAGTAGTTGGATTGATTGATTTTGCAACGTCTGTTTCATGATCTTTTTCTATCGTTTTTTTTTCATTGACCTTCTATTTATTCAAAACTGGAGATATAATGGTATGACATTTTATATGACTTTTTGAAATTATTTATTCATTCCCTTATTCATGAATTTGAGGATTGTTGTTTTTTTTATAGTTTTTGAACATTTTGAATTTTTTGTTTTTTGAATATTTTGGGTTTTTTTTTTTCTAAAACACTCTTATATTGTGCTTGTTCCCAAACTGGATGCACATTTGCACTTTATATTTATTTATTAAGTTACTAGTCATTAAGCCCGTTACATTAATGGGTGCTAGAATACTGTTCACCCTCTATGTTGCCCCTTCTATTCACTGCCCTCTCTTCTCTTTCCATTCAGTGTCCGCCCTCTCTCTCTCTGTCCCATATGGCCTCTCTCCATCTCCTCTTTCCTTTTCCCTTGGTCTGGCATACCTTCCTCCGTCCCTCCATGCCCTGCCATCTGTTCTTCCCTCCAAGTCATTCTCTCCCCTTCTGCTCACTTTCCTCCTTGAACTACTTCATCGGGCAGCAGCAGCATTGACAATTCATTGCTGTTGCTGGCTTCAGGTATTCCTCTCTGGCGGGTCCTGTCTTCATGAAAACAGGAAGTAGGCAGGACCGGCCAGAGAGGAAGGCCTGAAGCCGCAACAGCAGCGAATTGTAAACGCTGCTGCTGCCTGAAGCACCCGAGGCAGACACTTCTCTCCCCTCCCAGCCCAACCCCCGCTGACTCTGCGACCCTCCCAGCGAGATGACTTTAATAACAAACCTCCCTCCAGCGTTGGCAGCCACAGCACGCTAAACAGGCTGCTTCGCGGCTTTCTTCTGCCGTTGAGTCTCTCTGTCGCGTCATTGATGACATCATTAGTGACGCGGCAGAGGGACTCAACTGCAGGAGAAAGTCGCGAAGCAGCCTGTTTAACGTGCTGCGGCTGCCAACGCTGGAGGGAGGTTTGTACCGGTATGTGCAGAAGCGATATGTCTCTCCCCCTCCAGTACCTGTGCAGCACTTTGCTGCGGCGCATTCTCCCATCCTGAGTTGGCCACAGCGCTCGAGTGTGTTTTTCCCGCTTTGTCTGGCCGCCGCATACGCACTCTGGCCACGGACCTACAGATCACGGATCAGGGATTACAGATCACGCAGGTCTGAGTGCGCATGCGCGGCTAGCGTTTTATTATAAAGGATTTAAAATTATAAGGGTATCATGATGTACTGGGCAGGATTTATTTAGACCTTTTGGTCCAGTGATAGTCACTTATGAATACCTGCCCGAGGCCTTTGGTTACTCGTAGGGATAATTGAGCCCGTACTGAGACCCCTTTATTTAATCATTGAGTTCATTTAATGATTGAGTTTATGGTGCAACTACCATCCTAGCGTTGGTTTAGCAAGGAAAATTGTACCAAATTTTTTGAATGAGAGTTTCTATATTATTGGTATTTACGATTTTTGGTTTTTTGAAGCCTTGTCATATAAGTGATACCTGCAGCCATGAGGGCTATTGGGGTGATAGACAGGTGGATATAGTAAGTTTTTTTTGGGGGGAGGGGGAGAGTTTGGAGGGCTCACCATACACTAAAAGAGGATTCTGGGAAAATAAGTACCTGGCATTCGAAGTTCACAGCGGTGCCCCCTAAGGTGCCTCACTGCCCTGTTGGGGTGTCTGTATGACCAGTCAATTAAAATGCTGGCCCATCCTATGTCCAAGTGGGCTTGATTTGGATGTTTTGTACATGGATGTTTCTGTATTCAAAAATGAACAAAAAAGTTAAATGGCCTTAGGAGCCAAGATGTCCAAAAATAAAATTGGCCGTCTAGTGGTTTCGAAAATAGATTTTTCCCCATCCCGATTTTTGGACATCATACGGGATACATCCAAAGTTGGACTTAGATGCACTGTTGAAAATGCCCCTCAAAGTGAAATAACTCTAGATGAAAGGAGGGACAGGGGAGATACCATTCAGACGTTCAAATACTTGAAAGGTATTAACGTAGAATAAAATCTATTCCAGAGAAAGGAAAATGGTAAAACCAGAGGGCATAATTTGAGGTTGAGGGGTGGTAGATTCAAGAGTAATGTTAGGAAATTCTTCTTCAAACTCTCCCTTCCTTCTGGAACAGGAATTAAAGGAGTTAAGATCGTCAGTTAATCTCTGGCTTTTAAACTTTCTCAACTATGGAATGAACTCCCCTTAATTCTGAGGAGCCCCAGTTCTTTCCAATCTTTCCGTAAGTTTCTAAAAACTTTTCTTTTTGCCAAACATTTTGAAAACTAATTTCTTTTGAAACCTTTGCTATTACTTTTTTTAGTTTTTATTTAATCATTGTAAACTTTCTTTAGTTTTTATCTAATTGTTGTAAACTGAGTTGAGTTTCCTTAGGTTAGTATAGTTTAGGGTGGTTGATGCGTGGAATGCGCTCCCGAGGGAGGTGGTGGAGAAGAAAACGGTGACCGAGTTCAAACAAGCGTGGGATGAACACAGAGGATCTCTAATCAGAAAATAATGGGTATACATTGAAGGAACTGAGGCCAGTACTGGGCAGACTTGCATGGCCTGTGTCCACTATATGGACATTCAGCGGAGGACGGGCTGGGGAGGGTTTTGATGGCCGGGATAGTTAAGATGGTCTGGGGTGAGCCTTGATGGAGACTCCAGTAGATAGAACCTAAGCACACTACCGGGTGTCTGGCCCGGAAATATCTAAGAAAAAGAACCATTTAAATTAAATAATTAATTTATGAAGCATGTATGGTTGGGCAGACTGGATGGACCATTCAGGTCTTTATCTGCCGTCATTTCATTTCATCAAATAATATGAAGTATAGTTTGTTTAAATTTTGCTAAACCGCCTCTTATGGCACGCAAATCCAAACGTTATATAATACTAAAGTAAAATCAATATGGAAAGGAACTACAATTTACAACAGGAAAGATAATTACATTCACTCAAAGAATGACAACCAACTTTCTGTAAGTAGAAAGGAAGCTCGTAGATAGGGAGGGTAAGGGTTAAAAGAAGGATATAAACTCATGAACTAGGCTGTAAGCATAAAGATAAAATGTAGCTTGAAGGAAGACAAACATTCCTACATTTTTTTTTTCTGAGAAAAAAGTAATATATCACCTGCTGTTTGCTTCAAAACATTGACGTGACAGATACAAAGGACCTGGGCTGTGAAAGGTAACGTTGAAATGAGTTTTCAATCTAGATTTTGAGTTACTGCCAGAAGGAGTAGGGAAGAAAGCAGTTTTTAGAACTCTTCATAGCATTTAGTTGGTGTTACTCTGGTGTCAAGAAGGAAAAACCACAGGCCAGGACCTCGGTCCTCCAGTCCCTGTCATGCGGAACGGGACGTTTCATCACAGCTGCGATGAACTGGCTGCAGTGAATCATCCCATTCCGAGAGGGGATGGGGCACAGGAAGGAGGGGAGAGGGTATAATTTGGGGTGTGGGGGATGGGGCATCGCATTTGGGGGGAATTGCCCCCCAACACTGAATCTCATGGCCAGAAAGGAGAAGGGGAAGGTAGAATTTGGGTGGATGGGGGCATCGCATTTTGTAGGGGGTGGAGGGAATTGCCCCAAATGCTGAATCTCATGGACAGGAAGAGGGGGAGTAGAATTTTGCATGGTTTAGGAGGCGTTGCCCCAACAAACGCTGAATCACTTAAAGGGAAACCTCTTTGGGGTCTAATCAGAAAATCTGGACCCCCTAGACCCGCCCCCAAGCCCGCCCAGTTCCGCTCTATAGTGCCCTAATCCTGCCCCAGGCCCACCCTACTGCCTGCTCTAGTTGGGCAAGGAGGAAGTCCGTGCATATGACATCATCACGTGGCATTCTCACATGCACAGACTTCCTCCCTGCCCGACACGATTTGAGGAGGCTTTTCAAAACCCGGACCAAGTGCTGGGTTTTGAAAAGCCATCCGGACCCCTGGACATGTCCTCAAAAAGAGGACATGTCTGGGAAAATCAAGATGTCTGGTAACCCTATGCCTACATGTTATATATGTTGCATACAATGGAGGCAGGAGGCATACAGACCTTCATGCATATTCATTAGGGATATCTTGAAAACCTGACTTGTTGACAGCCTTCCAGGACTGGGGAGAAAGGCCGACAGGAGAAACTCTGGCATCAGAATCCTTGTTTTAGTTGCTGGCAGTGTTTCATCTGTTCTCTTTCAGACCAGGGGGTATTTCCTGCAAATACTGTATTTTCACTCCATAAGACGCACCTGACCATAAGACGCACCCACCTCTAGAGGAGGAAAAACCAAGAAAATAAAATTCTGAACCAAATGGTGTGCCCTGTACCCTGTCCCCCTCTGGTGGTCTAGCGGTAGGCCGGGATAGGGTACAGGGCACATCTAGTGGTGGGCACATCTAATGGTAGGCAGCCCCAAGCCAGCACTCTAGCCCCAAGCCAGCCCACCAGCCCTAAACCAGCCAGCCCCAGGCTCGCCATCCCCAAGCCAGCCAGTCAGTTCCAGGCCAACCAGCAAGCCAGCCCCAGGCAAGCCCACCCCCAATACCTTTTTTAATTCTGCCATCAGCTCCAGCCTGCTTCTCTCCCTCCCTGCCTGCTGCAGCAGCCTTCGCTCTTCCGAGCACCTCATTTCCCGGCCAGCGGCAAAACAAATCAGCAGCACGGACATCAGGAACAAGCTTTACGCTCTCCACTCGGTCCCGCGCTGCTTTCTGAATGGCTGCTGTAAGTTCTCGTGAGTCCTGCGAGAACCTACGGCAGCCATTTGGAAAGCAGCGCAGGGCCGAGCAGGAGAGCGTAAAGCTTGCTCCTGACGTCCACACCGCTGATTTGTTTCGCCGCTGGCCAGGAAATAAGACGAGGGCACTGGACCACCAGGTAAAAAAGGGGGAACAGCGACAGCGATGATGGATGGATGGACGGACCTGGGGAGGTTTTAAAAAAATGTGGTGCGGCGGCAGTGGGCGGATGGGTTTAGAAAGGAGATGCAGCGGGCAGGTTTTACAATGATACGGGGTGGATAGAAAAAAAGTGCATCTTATGGAGCGAAAAATACGGTACCCCTCTCAAGGTAATGTATATGCATATAACACTGCTTAAGAATTGTGAGGAATGCTTCTTCCAGCAAAATATTTCACAGTTACTTACCCTATATCAGAATTAAAGGGGGAAAGAGCTTCAGATCCCCCATGTGTTGTAAGTTTGAACACCCACACTAGATAGGGAAATAACCTCACTGGCTCAAAACCCCCTCCTGTCCAAATCAATTAGATTCTTAAACATGCGTGGAAACGTCACAACCGCACTGAGTAGACCAAAAAAACTTAGCTTAGACAGGGTCCGTTGTTCAGTGACTATTTGGTTCTCTCTCATTCCTGTATATATTTGTGGGGATGTTTCCCGCAACCCTGACCCCCCAGCAAAAAAAAAAAAACAGTTCTTGCTGATTAAGTATGGCAGTCCCTTGCAGGGGCAGTGAAGACCAGTTTCCAGGATTTCTCTCTGGAACATGTCAAAACACAGCAGGTGTGAGTGCCAATGAATAATAATAAAAAAAAAAAAAAGCACACTTGCATTTTTGCTTCGTTATGACGCTGCCATGAATTATGTTCTTTTCGCATTTCTAATTAGAAAGCAGAACAGATGGAGGACGTTGACTTATTGTTTTCTTGAAAATAGGGAGCTCAAAATCCACTGGGTGACACTGGAGAGTTGATGGCATTAACCCAGTTCTCTGCTTGTGTAGCCCCGCTGGCCAGTAGATTCCTTTGTAGAGCAGAGACTTGCTGATGGCTGGCGGACTGCTTTACTATGAGTTTGAGCCCACATTTGCACACCCATCTTCTTATCTTTTTTTTTTTTTTTTTTTGCGTGTTTCACTCAAGTGATAGCCCCTTTTGGAGATGATTCATGTGTCTGTCTAACTGTCCGTAACGCAAAGATTTCGATATGCATGCTGTTGCGAAACATGTCGGGTCCAGCCTCATGAACTGCTTAAATCGATTTATAAGATCTACAATCGTTCAGATAAGTTTAAGATAAATATCTTTTAACAAAATAGATTAAAAAAATATTTAAATAAAACGTTAATTGTGGCTCAAGCCTATGAGGATTTAACACCAAGAATTCCCCGCTGATAGGAATAGGTACGGGGCGGTGGAATGGTGCATCTGAGGTTGTAGAAGCTATTGCGTGAATAAATTGAACTGAATTGAACAGACAATGAAATGAGATTGAATTGAAGGAAATTATTTAGCTTAGAGTGTGGATATTTACAAGGACTTATAAATATTGCTTTCTATAGTAGACAGAAAATTAAAAAAACACTCCAGTGTCGAAAAAACACCACACAGAAAGCCAGAGACTAAAATTCTTAAAGCGACAGAAAAGCCTCAGAACGTGCGTAGAGGTGAACCCACACTCTACCGCCCTAGCATCACCGGCAGAAAAACATTCGCAAGAATTTATTAAATACTGGCCGGTGGGAGCAAATACATTGCAAAAAAATGACTAAGGGCTCCTTTTGCAAAGGTGCGTTAGGGCCTTAACGCACGGAATAGCGCCCACGCTAGCCGCTACCGCCTCCTCTTGAGCAGGCGGATGTTTTTCAGCTAATCTGATGCGCTAAAAACGCTGGCGCACCTTCGTAAAAGGAGCCCTAAATGCTGTGAGAAAAAAAAAAAAACCGCACGGGCAAGGAAACGGGGCCGACGATCGTTCCGTGGTACACAACCACTGCTTCAGGGCCTTTCACTAACAAGTCCAGCTACCCTAGAAACGGAAAAGACTTTCCAACCAAAAAAAGCTCACAATCACTTGATCAACCGGGACGCTGTTTAATCCACGTTTGTGCGGTAGTAAGTGGCAGTTGGTTTCCAAAACCGTGAGTAAAGGAGAGTTACTTTTGCTCTTTATTGTTTGGGTTTCTGAGGTTTTTTTTGACGTAAGGCCCTGAAGCAGTGGTTGTGTACCACGAAACGACGAACGTTTTTCTGCCGGTGATGCTAGGGCAGTAGAGTGTGGGTTCACCTCTTCGCATGTTCTGAGGCTTTTCTTTCGCTTTAAGAATTTTATTCTCTGGCTTTCTGTGTGGTGTTTTTTGACACTGGAGTGTTTTTTTGGTTTTCTGTCTGAGTTATCCCCTCCAGTCCTCTTGGTTTTTCAATGCTTTCTATAGTACACGTCTGTTTGGTGTGTGAACCCAGACGCAATTTTGTAATGCGTTTGGAAAATATTTTATGGTATTACCCCCCCGTAGCGATACACTCAAGGTTACAAGGAGCGTCTGAAGGGTTTGAACCCAACTTAATCAACTGTTGTAACCTAAAGAATAAGAATAATAATAACTTTATTTTTATATACCGCAATACCATAAATAGTTCAGAGCGGTATACAGAGGAAGAGACTGAAATACAGACAGTGATAATACAAAAAAACTTTTGAAATTAAATTAGCATGTTAGAACATAAGATTTGCCGCTGCTGGGTCAGACCAGTGGTCCATCGTGCCCAGCTCACGCGGCAGCCCTTAGGTCAAAGACCAGTGCCCTATTTGAGTCTAGCCTTACTTGCGTATGTTCTGTTCCGGTAGGAACTTGTCCAACCTTGTCTTGAATCTCTGAAGGGGGCTTTCCCCTTTAACAGCCTCCGGAAGAGCGGGTTTATCTGGGAGTGTTTTAAGAATAGATCAAGGCAGAAGTGGAGTCAGAGAAATTTGTCAAAGAGATAAATTTTGATTGACTTCCTGAAAGTTTGATAAGAAAGTGCGTTTGAAATAAAGTTGGGTGCCAAAAGGTTGATTCTAGGCTCTGATGAGAAATTCACTATTTAATAAGCTCATGGGATAATGGGGAAGTCAGGGTTATTTCTGTTTATCAGCATCCTCTTTTTAATAAAATGTCAAAGATGTGTAGAGAATGAAAATGTTATTGCACGTTAGACCTTAAAACGAACGTGGCAATGAAGAGTTGTGTGATGCGAAAAGATCAGGGACACGTTAGCAGTCTACCATTAACTCAAAATGGAGCTGGAGGTATTTTTCAGAAATGAGCCATTCACTTTCTCAGCTCAAGATCTGTAAAAACAGAACAATTTAGCCCAAGGTTCCCTGGAGGGAAAAGCTTTTCAGTGTTCCGGTAATTGCCATGGGGCCTCTCGGAAAGAGTACCCAGAGTCCCTCGTTTAGCAGCTTCTCGTACTTATCTCTTTTGAAATGGCAAGACTCTCATCTTCTTGCAATCAAGTCATCTTCTTGAAATATAGATTCTACTCTGGTCCCAAATGTGAGCTTTCCTCTTTTTTTACGGCAGGCCTTTTTTTTTTTTTTTTTAAATCTTTATTGATTTTCAAACTTTGACAGTGCAATACAATTAAATGAACATAAAACACTGCATAAAACGCACTATTAATTACACAAGTAATACATAAAACAATAATTTTCTCCCACCCTCCTCCCAATTATTAATACAATAAGACATATTATGTGATTACAATATTATAATTAAGTAATTTTAATCCTCAAAACACACAGGCCTTAATTTGTAGACAAGAAGAAAGGGAACTGTGGAGCCGGTGGATGTAGCGGAAGGTTTAGGAGCAGGAGCGACAGGAAAAAAAGCCGGATTAGTGAGTAGGGCACAGTTGGCTCTGCTAACCAGGCAGACAAGGCCTCTACCTAGGATTGCAAAATTTGGGGAGGTGGTAGTAATGGCACAGGCAAAACATCGGCAGCAGGCCTTTGAGCACCTGTGCATAATGAAGGCCGACGGGAAGTTTGCATCAGAGGTGGCAAGATCCTGCAGGCCTGGGGCACAGACAGGTACTCACAAGCCTCTTTTTCATGTTCCATAGCAACTGGTGTATTTGAGATTGCCTTCTTTTGGTACAGGTTTGGACTGGAAACGAAGGCTATAGACCTGAGGTACAGTATGTGTAACCTTTATAAAAGTACTACTGAGGATTATTCTCAAGTGACTTCTCAGAGGGACCTAGTTACTCTTATGATCCCTCCACCCAGTGGCGGAGTAAGGGCGGGGTGGGGGCACCCTGGGCACCATGTTGGTGGAGGGACCGACACCCCTCCTCCTCCCCCCCCTTCCCATTCCTCCACGTGCGCACCCCCTTCCCTTCCCCCATACCACTATGTTGAAGTTGTTGTTTGCGGCGGCCAACAACGTGCTCTTCACGACTCCGTAGGCTCTTCCGCTGACATCACTTCCGGGTGCCGTGCCTAGGAAGTGACATCAGAGGGAGAGCCGACGGGGTCGCGAGGAGCACGTTGTTGGCCGCCGTGAGCAACAACTTCAACTGGAGGTACGGAGAAGGGAAGGAAGGGGACGCGCACGGCAGGCGGGATCAGGGAAGGAGCAGGGGGGCGCGCGCAGCAGGAAGGATCGGGGAAGGAAGGGGGGGCGGAGATGAGGGCGAGGGAGGGGCGCCCCTCACCCTCGCTACACCATTGCCTCCACCTTCAACAAGAATTTCTTGTAATTTGACTGTGTTCAGCGCTGGAGCTGCCTAATATTTTCATTTCTCACAGACGACTTACTCAACATACAGCCTTCCCAACATGCACCTCTCTTACCTATACAGTTTGCTTCAGGCAGGGTTCTGGGATGATATCTCTTCAGAATGACATCATTCCTTATAACCAATGTACCCTTTCCCGAAATTCAGCAGACCTTCTTAGATCCTCTTGGAAGCTACCTCAAATGCTAACCTAGCTTGTCACTCATGACGTAGCTCACTGAGGCAGATCTGCTATACCTCCTTTGTAAGGCTCATCTGCCTATCTCTGAACCCTACAGTTTACCGTAGGGTTATATTGTAGCCCCTTGTCATTAATCTTTCCACCTCTTTCTAAGTACATACTGTCAACCGCCTTTGTAACTCCGCTGCTATCTCCTTCCCGAGTCTTATTGTAGCTCACTGACACTGGTCAGGTTTTCCTCTTTCTATAAACCGCATAGATATATGAATAAAAATTTGTTATTTATGTTATATTATGAATAGCAGTGACACTAAGCCCTTGACTGTAATAAGCGTGAATCAGGCAGATTTCCCAGCCTTCAATGGAACTATGCCAGGCTCTTAGGGGGGCCTTGCGCAGCTGAAAACTCCAAATCAGAATTCTTCTCTTTTGCATCATCTACACACTCAGACCTGCCAAGCCTCGTGCATATTCATGGCCGATATCCCGAAAACCTAGCTGGATTGTAGTGCTCCAGGACTTGGTTGAGAAACACTGTTCTAACCACCCTAGGTGCTCCTCTTCCCATCACTTCCATCAGGTGCACTATAATGAGTACATCTAATGGTAAGAGAGAGAGGCATCATCTGAGCTAAGATACCAATGCTCCCTCTTAATTACTGCCCAGTCTCGAATCTATGCTTTCTTTCAAAATTACTCAAAAAAATAGTCTTTGAACAACTCCTGTCACATGTAGAAAAATCTTCAGTTCTACGCCCAGATAGTTAAGCTCTGGAATGCTTTGCCAGAGGTTGTGGTAAAAGTGGATAGCATAGCTGATTTTAAGAAAGGTTTGGACAAATTCCTGGAGAAAAAGTCCATAGTCTATTATTAGGACATAGGGTAAGCTTCTGCTTGCCCTGGATTGGAAGCATGAAATGTTGCTACTCTTTGGTTTTTGGCCAGGTACTAGTGACCTGGATTGGCCACTGTGAGATGGGTTACTGGGCTATACGGACCATTGGTCTGACCCAGTATGGCTGTTCTTATGTTCTTACATGAGCCAAGTATAGGACAATTAAGCCATTGCAACATCACTAATGAGGTTGGCTCTGAGACACTGTGGAATGAGGCATTATGACATCACAATCTCAGCTCTGGAATGTTGCTTTCATTGGGGTTCCGGAATCTTGCTATTCTTTGAGATGCTGGAATGTGGCTACTCTTTGGGTTTTGTCCAGGTACTAGTGACCTGGATTGGCCACCGTGAGAACAGGCTACTGGGCTTGATGAACCAGTAGTCTGACCCAGTAAGACTATTCTTATGTTCTTATAAGATACTAGTGTTTCTACTGGTGGGCTATTGGGAGAACCTGCACTTTGGATGATCAGTAGGTCTCTTTCCTAGACCAATTGTTCTCAACCCACTCTATGGAAAGCACAAGCCAGTCATGGTTTTCAGGATACCTGTAATGAATATGCATGAGGTAGATTTGCATACCATCTTATGAAAATCTACCTCATACATATTCTTTGTGGATATCCTGAAAACGTAACTGGCTGGGAGTGTCAAGGACTGGGTTGAGGATTCCTTTTCTAGGCTAGAAGGCTGTTGACTAGTTCCAAATACGACTCCCCCCTCACCATTCCTATCACACTGCATATGTTCTAACTATCCCCAAATTAAATTTACATCATTTCCATTGTTATAATTTTCACAGTCTTCAAAACAAGAGTAAGGTGGCACGAGGCCCAAAGCATAGAAACATAGAAATACGATGACAGATAAAGGCCAAATGGCCCATCCAGTCTGCCCATCCCCAGCATCCACTATCTCCTCTCCCTATTGACTAAGGCTCTTGACTCCTGCATTGTGAGGTCATAGAGCTTTATGATTATGGAAACATAGTAACATGATGGCAGACAAAGGCCAAATGGCCCATCTAGTCTGCCCATCCACAGTAACCATTATCTCTTCCTCTCTCTAAGAGATCCCACGTGCCTAGTCCAGGCCCTTTTGAATTCAGACACAGTCTTTGTCTCCACCACCTCTACCGGGAGATTGTTCCACGCATCTACCACCCTTTCTGTAAAAAAGTATTTCCTCAGATTACTCCGGAGCCTATCACCTCTGAACTTCATCCTATGCCCTCTCATTCCAGAGCTTCCTTTCAAACGAAAGAGATTTGACTCATACGCATTTACATCATGTAGGTATTTAAACGTCTCTATCATATCTCCCCTCTCCCACCTTTCCTCCAAAGTGTACAGATTGAGATCTTTAAGTTTGTCCCTATATGCCTTATGATGAAAACCACATACCTTCCTCTGGACCGACTCCATCCTTTTTATATCTTTTTGACGGTGCGGCCTCCCGAATTGTGCACAATATTCTAAATGAGGTTTCACCAGAGTCTTATACAGGGGCATCAATACCTCCTTTTTCCTACTGGCCATACCTCGCCCTAGGCACCCTACCATCCTTCTAGCTGATGCCGTCAATTTAAAAACTCCCTCTCCCCCACCCCCTTAAAAAGCACACAGAAATTTAGAAACTTAGAAAATCCAACCTGCTCTTTTGGTGCGTTGCAGTGACTCTGGGGCAACAATTGCTCCTTTTCATCCCCCCCCCCCCCCCATATGCTGATTTGGGAAGTAACGTAGAATGAAAACTGCTTTCGGCAGCCAAGCTGTTTTCTTTCCAGCTGCAGAGAATCTAGCAAGTGAGAGAACGTTTCAGGCCTTGCAGTTTTATCTCATCTAAGCTCTCTAATTTAAGGTTGCTATACCTCAACTGGTGATTAAAACCTAATTGAACTCTTAGAAAGCCTTGCTCCTGAGGATAGCTCAATAATAGGGTGGAACGTATCATGAGGATTTTGGCTCAACTTATATTATGCATAATTGCAGTTTCCACCTTCTGAGCCAGTCACAGTAACTTCTCTCCCTCCTGCTCTTTAATTGTAAGCCACTTTAATGTTTTGTACCATACGCCATTACAGAATGGTAATTGCAGCATAAATCCTTTGAAATTGTTCTTGAAAATACTGTATTGGGGGGGGGGGGGGTTCTGTGCAAAGGTGAAGAACGGCTCACACTGGGAGATTATATGATGACAGAATTGTTAGGGAAAACAAATTGTGTCATTAGGATTAGAAAATCTTGAAGCATTTCTTTTTATTTGTCCTGTTCTAATAGTTTCCCCCCGCGTATTCCTCCGCTTCGCCCCCATATAGAGTCTCCTGCTTTTCCTTCTTTGACTGTCATTTCCAGAGCCTCAAGGACAATCTATTGCCAACACACCAGCTTCTCCACGTTTCTAGCCATGGATACTAAACAATTACCAGCTTCTCTAGGGTAACGTGATGGATTAATTAAAGACGAAAGTTCAGGTCATTTGTTCTGTAGTCAAATTAAATAGTGCAGCATTAGTAAGAGATTTAAGGGAGGCTTTTTTTTCCTATCTGAAAGAGGCTTTGAGAGAGAATGGGTAAATATTAGCCAGTGTAACTCACTTCTGAGCTTGCCATGCACACATTTTCTGGAAAATAATTAATAGGGTCGATCTAACTGTATAAACCATGTCCCCTAATGTTCAATGTGAGGCACAATAATTTATTTAGTTACATAAAAAATATTTATATCCTACCTATCTAAGGGGTCCTTATACTAAACTGCATAAGCACTAATGCGTGCTTACTGCAGGATGGAATCTACCCCAGGGTAGTTAAGAACATAAGAATTGCCATACTGGGCCAGGTCCCAAGTGCCTGGCAGAAACCCAAAGAGTAGCAACATTCTAGGGCTGAGATTGTGATGTCATAATGCCCCATTCCACCAATGCCTAAGAGCCAGCCTCATCAGTGATGTCTGTCTTATACTTGGCTTGACTGGTGATCGATCCAAGATGGCTGCTACGAGTCAGACACGCCGAGCCGCTCGCGTCGGACCTGCTCATAAATCAAAGAAATTCCTTCTATTGAACCTTGTAAGGGGTTTTTTCTTACTTACAACTATGCCCAAGAGAAGAGGACGGAGCGCCGCTGCTGTCTCGCGGTGTCCCGAGGTTCCCTCTCTGGGCAATATTGAGCGGCTCTTGAGGCGAGTGCAGGAGGTTTCCCGGGCGTCGGAAGGCGGCCCGCTGAGGGCACAGGGAGGCGAACCCGTAGCTGTTCCTCCAGGGCATGATGTTAAACTGAGCCCCGATGCAAGGGCGCCGCCCCCACAACCTCAGGTTACCAGTTCTCCCAGGGGCGGGGAAACCCCGGAGTTGGTGGCGTTCTCTCCCTCAGAGGCAAGACTAAATCTGGGAGAAGTTTTGGAGGTTGGGGCTCATATTCAAGGAGCTCTAACAGATATACCTGAGGAGAATCCAACTTTACAAGGGGGCGAAATCCAAGAGACAAGCCTCGAAGAATCTCCACAGAATGGTGAGCACTCTACTATTTTACAAACTTCAATTTCTTTGGTTAAACCTGAAGTTGTAACCGTAGATTCATTATGGGACTTAATTGCTGGTTTTGTAAAGTCTACTACGCCTAAATTTCAATATCTGGAAGAAAAAATTATAAAACATACAAAGGAACTTAAAGATTTAAGGAAAGAATTGTCTGATTCAGATGCATCTATTCAGAAAATTGAAAAGGAAATAATTACATCTAAACAACTTCAAGAGACTTTAATTAAAGGCAATACCAACTTGAGAAGGAAAGTTGAAATGCTTGAGAACAATTCTCGTAGTAATAACTTAAGGCTAATTAACTTTCCTAAATTAGAAATGGTAAATCCAAGAGAAATGCTTAAGAGATACTTGATGGAAATCCTAGAAGTATCAGAAGAAGTGCTACCACCATTCACACGTGTCTATTATTTCCCGATGAAAGTTTCTGTAAATCAACAAAAAGAACTGGCTCAACAAACTTTAAATGTTTCAGAATTGTTGGAGACATCTGATAAAGACTTGGCATCACCAGCAACTTTGATTCTAACTGTGGCGCTTCCGTTAGATAAAACATGGCTATTAAGACTTTGCTTTAAAAATAGACAGAAAATTTTTCTTGGTTGTAAAGTACAGATGTTTCCTGATCTTACAAGGGAGACACAGAGGCGTCGCCGTGAATTTCTTCTTTTGAAACCTGGGGTTACTTCTCTGGGGGCTACCTTTTATTTGAGACCCCCATGTAAATGTATAGTGTGTTACCGTTCTGTTAAATATGTATTCTTTGAGCCTTCTCAATTGACAACTTTTGTAGCTATGTCTCGTCTGGATGGAGGATTATCTTGAACCCTAATATAATTAAGAAACCTTTTTTTCAGTGCTTCTGCCTTTAGCATCTTGCAAAAAAATTTCTGTTATTTTAATTTTTCGCTAAATTTAAAACTTGGATCCAGTAGGAGGACTTGAGCATAAATAGTTAAATAATGTTTCTTTATTGGATGTTAATTACCTTATGATTATTTGATTATGACTATTGCTTTCTGTATAAGTGGTTAGCTTGATTTAAATTTAAAATTAATAAAGAAATATAAATACTTGGCTTGACTGTCTTATACTTGGCTCATATAAGAACATAAGACTTACCCTATTAGGACAGACTGAAGGTCCATCAAGTCCAGTATCCTGTTTCCAATAGTAGCCAACCGAGGTCCCAAGTACCTAGTTATATCCCAAGTAGTAAAACACATTTTATACTGTTTATCGTGTGAATAAGCAGTGGATTTCCCCAAGCCATCTCAATAATGGTCTATGGACTTCTCTTTTAGGAAATGATCTAAACCTTTTTTTAAACCCCGCTAAGCTAACTGATTCCACCACATTCTCTGGCAATAAATTCCAGAGTTTAATTACACTTTGTGTGAAGAAATACTTTCACCAGCTTTTTCGTATACCCCCCTAGTCCTCTTTTTGGAAAGAGTAAACAAGCGATTCACATCTACCTTTTCCACTCCATTCAGCATTTTATAGACCTCTAGGTCATATCACCCCTGAACCATCTCTTCTCCAAGCTGAAGAGCCCTAGGTGCTTTAACCTTTCCTCATTTTCGTTGCCCTTCTATGAACCTTTTCTAATTCTACTATATCTTCTTTGAGATATGTCGACCAGAACTGCACACAGTATTCGAGGTGTGGCCGTACCATAGATCGATATAAGGGCATTATAACATTTTCATCTTTCTTTTCCATTCTATTTGCTTTATTAGCCACTGCCACACATTGAATTGAAGGTTTCATTGTATCCTCAACAATGATACCTAGATCCTTTTCCTGGGTAGTGACTCCTAAAGTGGAACCCTGCATCACATAGCTATAGTTTGGGTTCCTCTTTCCCATATATTTCACTTTGCACTTGCCAATTTGATGCCCAGTCTCACAAGGTCCTCTTGCAATTTTTCATAATCTTCTTGCGATTTAACAACTTTGAACAACTTTGTGTCATCAGCAAATTTAATTATCTCATAAGTTATTTCCATCTTTAGGTCATTAAAGGTCATATGTTAAAAAGAAGTGGTCCAAACAAAGACCCCTGGGGAACCCCACTATTTACAAAAATACCTCTCTTGTTGCAATTTTCAAATTTTCAATTGGAAACAGTGATGAAGTTTTCTCCTATTAGGCTTATCTCTAATAATTATACACTTTAGAAAGATTTCTTCAGAGAGGAGAGGCCTCAGATCCCCGTGCGTTGTCAGTGATTAACTCCACAACCGCACTAGACAGGGAACTAACCTCATCCGCACTCTCCCCCTCCTGCCTAATTCTTATACTGATATCAAAACTCTCAGAAAAAACTTATGAAGAACTTAGCTTGATTAGGCAGAGAGTTCTTGTATCACGTTATGAGTTGTTACTATGCTTCTGTTTTCTTTGCTTTGCTGGTCCTTTCCTGCCGACGTAGCTGTATAGCTGCGTCAGGGCAGTGGACTTCTGTGTAGACAATTCAAAAAACCAGCGCTATCAGAGTAAGACCAATGCCAGAATGTGCTCCTACTTACTCGACGAATGTGTAAACGCTCAAACTAGCAAAGATGGCCGCCGCTTTGAACTGCTCGTTCTTATATGCTGTTGACATATGATATCATTATCACGTGGGAGCAGCTGAGTTACGTAATCCAAAGGTCTGAATGTCACTATGATATCACCAATGACAATTTGATGTATTGACCATCAGCTTCCCATTTAAAGTGAAGTATAGCATAAGCCCACTGTGGCGATATCATAGTGACATAATTTCCCAGATCACCTTAGGAAAACTTTTAAAAAATCATCTTCACATTGGCCACCCTCCATTCTTCCAGTACTAAGCTGGATTTTAGAGAAAAATTACAGATGATTAAAAATAGCTCTGCAATTTCATTTTTCAATTCTACCAGCAGTCTGGGATGTATACCATCCAATCCAGGCGATTTGCTACTGTTCAATTTGTGAAACTTACCCCATTACATCTTCCAGTGTTACAGAGATTTGTTTGAGTTTCTCTGATTCATCAGAACTGAAACCATTTCTGGCACCGGTAACTCTCCCATATCTTCCTCGGTGAAGACCAAAGCAAAGAATTCATTTAATCTTTTGGCTATGGCCTTGTCTTCCCTGAGAGCCCCATTTAACCCTCGGTCGTCTTGTGATCCAATCAATTCTCTTCCCGGCTTCTTGCTTTCCAAGTGCTAAAAACTACATTTGATTTTTAAGCGCAGGGGGTGGGTTGGGAGTGGAGAACAAGCATCTTCATGTTAATCAGTTAGTACAGTTAGAATGCCATGCATTAATAAATTAGCACATGTTTGGCATGTCAAGCCCTTACTGCCTGTAAAATATAGATAAGTACATAAGAACCTAAGAATAGCCCTACTGGGTCAGACCACTGTCCATCCAGCCCAGCATTCTGTCTCCCAGTGGCCAATCCAGGTCATAAGTACCTGGCAGAAACCCAAAGAGTGACAACATTCCGGAACCGCAAAGAGTATCAAGATTCTGAAATCCCAAAGAGTAGCAAGATTCCATGGAAACTCTCAAAGAGTAGAAAGATTCCAGAATCCCAAAGAATAACAAGATTCCAAGCTACTAATCCCAGGGCAAGTGCTCATGTGGTAATGGGAAATTTAGCACATATATAGTAAAATATGTTGGGATGATTCAAACAGCTCCGCCTTGAAGTAGCCATAACCTCTATACCAAGGGTGTCAAAGTCCCTCCTTGAGGGCCACAATCCAGTCGGGTTTTCAGGATTTCCCCAATGAATATGCATGAGATCTATGTGCATGCACAGCTTTCAATGCAGATTCATTGGGGAAATTCTGAAAACCCGACTGGATTGCGGCCCTCAAGGAGGGACTTTGAGATCCCTGGCCTAAACCACACATGGGCAGCTCTGGTCCTTGAGGGCTGCAATCCACTTGGACTTTCAGGATTTCCCCAGTGAATATGCATGAGATCTATGTGCATGCACTGCTTTCAATGCATATTCATTGGGGAAATCCTGAAAACCCGACTGGACTGCGGCCCTCAAGGAGGGACTTTGAGATCCCTGTCTTAGGTGGTTTGGGGAAAGGGGGGGGAGTTAGGAATCTAGATGGTCTAGGCCAGACGTGGGCAACTCCGGTCCTCGAGGGCCGGAATCCAGTCGGGTTTTCAGGATTTCCCCCATGAATATGCATAAGATCTATGTGCATGCCCTGCTTTCAATGCATATTCATAGGGGAAATCCTGAAAACCAGACTGGATTGCGGCCCTCAAGGAGGGACTTTGAGATCCCTGCTCTACGGTGTTCGATCTGCAAAAATGAAATGATATGAGTGGGAATCTACACACACCTCCTATACAATCATAACTATTATACTGTAAAGTTAAATTACTTACCTTTTACAATCCAATGTTTTGGATGTAAACCTACAGTTGGAAATGTGTATACACTCTCACTATATCTGCTAACTTGTACGCAAAAACACAAACCAGGTAACAGAAGACAAAGTTGAAAATCCTGTTAGAATTTAAATCTATGTGCTACTGTTTAAAACAGATCAGGATGAGAAACCTTTGAAATACAAATTTATGTAGTCTAAGGAAACCATGTTTACCATCTAAAATGTATTGCACATAATCTATAATAATAAAATGCTAGCCGTGCATGTGCACTCTCGCCGCGTCTTCCCTGAGATCTGATCTGTCACGCTAGGCAAGAGTGCGCTTGCGCGGAGTACGTCATCAGCCGACGATCGCCTCCACAAGCCCGCTCCCAGCCAGCTGACGATCGCCTCCACAAGCTGGGACTGGGGCACAAAGAGCGCCTCCTGCCCCCCCCCCTCCCCGGGGCGAACCGAAAAACGGAGCTGAGAGGAGTCCGGAAACTTTCCGAACCGGCTCTTGCAATGACCCTGCCGCCCGGGACCTGAGTCCTTTGCCGCCCCACCCTTCCCTTCCCTTCTCAAGGACCCGACTACGAACCTGGCGATTCCAGTGTGTGCAGCAGTCTTCACACGCTGCTTCGGGCCCTTCTACTGCCCTGATTTGCTCTGCCGCGTCTCTGTTGATGTCATCAGGGACGTGCCAGAGTAAATCAGGGCAGTAGAAGGACCCGAAGCAGCGTGTGAAGACTGCTGCACACGCTGGAATCGCCAGGTTCGTAGTCAGGACCGCGGGAAGGGAAAGGGGGGTAGAGGAAACGCTAATGCTCTTGCAAAGGGAAGTGGTGTGGGGGGAGGCAAATGGAGGGGGAGGGAATGCTGCTTTGGACAGACAGACAGAGGGAGGAAGGGAGACAGAAAGAAAAGAAGTAAGACACAGGGGCAGGGAGATACACAGAAAGACAGACAGACAAAGGGGGCCAGGGACAGAGACAGACAGAAAGAAAGACAGCGGGAGGAAGAGACAGACAGACAGACATATATTCTAGCACCCGTTAATGTAACGGGCTAAAATACTAGTTATGTAATATAACAGAACAAAGGCGATTTTGTCATTTGAGCTTTACATTTTTATGCCAGTGTGCATTATAGGAAAGGAAGTAGATGAATAGTTGTGGGTAATTTAAATAACATAAATTTCCCATTCAGAAAAGAAAGTTTGCTATGACATCTCGATTCTGCAGAAGAGATATTTTAAACAGCGATATAAAAAGAATAAAATTCAGCCATATCTAAGAAATTAGAACTGATGTGGTCTATCCAATGTAATTTTCTGAATCAGCACCCCAAATAACCCCAGGAACAGGTCAAAAAACCCAAGGGCACAGAAAAAAAAATTTTTTAATGGCCTGTGTAATCCATAAGGCCCAAATTCTGTAACCAGTGCCTAATGTTAGGCACTTATTTTGGGGGCACCAAACTAGATAAGCGCCTATCTAAATTGATTAACAAGCTCAATTACCGCATTTTTCGCTCCATTAGACTAGAGGTCTGCACGGGAACGGGGATCGCGGGGATCCCGCGGGTCCCGCGGGGATCCCGCGGGTTCCCCCCCTGGCCCACGGGACTCCCACGGGGACGCCCCCTGGCCCACGGGACTCCCACGGGGATGCCCCCCTGACCCACGGGACTCCCACGGGGACGCCCCCTTGCCCACGGGACTCCCACGGGGATGAAAACAACCTACCTAAATTCTGGCGATGCAAGTCTGGCGTCGCGTCGGGAAATAGCCATGTTGAGCAGTGAGCTCAGCACGTACACAGATGAAAGCCTTGCTTGCTGATTGGTCCGGCGGCCCCGCCCCACCGTGCCGCCGGACCAATCAGCAAGCAAGGCTTTCATCTGTGTACGTGCTGAGCTCACTGCTCAGCATGGCTATTTCCCGACGCGGGCATTAGGCTGTTTTTTTGTCATTTCGGGTGGGGGATGGCAGCGGCAGCAGCAGCCTGAAAAAGAAATCATCCTGGCCGGGTTCGGTGTCATGCTCCGGAGCTTCTACAGCCTTCCTATCTCCCTCTCCCTTCTACCTGCGGCTCTCTTCGGCAACTTAGCAGCAACGATCGACACAAGCTTCTGGCGTCGGGGCCTACCCTCTGCGAGTCCCGCTTGTTTCAACTTCCTTTTTCCACAAAGGTGGGACTCGTAGAGGGAAGGCCTCGATGTCGGCAGCTTGTCTTGATCACCGCTGCTGACGAGTTGCTTAA
The DNA here is from genome assembly GCF_902459505.1 of Geotrypetes seraphini. Lineage (NCBI taxonomy): Eukaryota > Metazoa > Chordata > Amphibia > Gymnophiona > Dermophiidae > Geotrypetes > Geotrypetes seraphini. Next base: position 166,288,819 of record NC_047091.1, on the reverse strand, counting down.
GAGAGCCGCGGAGCAGGGGGGTGTTGCCAGGTGCAGGTAGAAGGGAGAGGGCCAGATGCAGGACTCGTGGGTGAGGGAGGAGAAGAGAGAGGGGAGAGAAACAAAAGGAAATATTTCATACTGGGCTGGGCCGGAGTGGAGAGAGGGTGGAAAGATTCTGGCTACAGGGTGCATTAACAAAGGAAAAAGGGGGAAAGCTGAAAATGGAGATAGTGACACAAAGAAGAGAAAGGGTAAGCAGGACCTTCTGAATAAGGATAGAGATACAGAGGGGACATGAAGAGGAGGTGAAATAGAGACATAGAAGTAATGCTGAAAAAGTGTGTGTGGGGGGGGGGAGATAAAGACATTGAAAGGGCAAATGGTGAATATGGGGTAAAGACAAGGACAGAGACAAATGAAGATTCTGAAAAAGTGGTGAGATAGGGATATAGGTGAGATGGACACAAAGAAGGGTGATGCTGGAAAATAGGTGGAATGGTAATTCTGACAGACACAGAAGGGAAATGCTGGATCAAGGAGAGATGGGGCTCAGGCTGGATGGAATGAGGAGAAATGCCTTGTTGGCCCGGAACTTCCTCTCCTACGTCAGAATTGACGTCAGGGAGCGGAATGCTGGTCAGCGCGACGCTTCTGCAGGGAAAGCTTGGGACAGCGGTGGCTTGGGGACTATTCCCCGATGGCGGTGGCAGCAAACCGAGTGGCTTGGGGGAGGGCACGGAGAAAGAAAGAAAGGGGGCAGACAGAGAGACAGAAAGAAGGGGGAACAGGGAGACAGAAAGAAAAAGTTGGGGGAGAGAATGAGGTCTGGAGGAGAGGAAACATACAGGAGGCTGAAAGAAAGGAAGAAAGATTGGATGCACAGTCAGAAGAAGAAAGTGCAACCAGAGACTCATGAAATCACCAAACAGCAAAGGTAGGAAAAATGATTTTATTTTCAATTTAGTGATCAAAATGTGTCTGTTTTGAGAATTTATATCTGCTGTCTATATTTTGCACTATGGCTCCCTTTTACTAAACCGCAATATTGTTTTTTAGCGCAGGGAGCCTATGAGCATTGAGAGCAGCGCGAGGCATTCAGCGTAACTCCCTGTGCTAAAACCTACTATTGTGGTTTAGTAAAAAGGGAGGGGGTGTATTTGTCTATTTTTGTATTTTGTTACCGAGGTGACATTGCATAGAGTCATCTGCCTTGGGAAATGTATATGGCAGATATCTTTGTTTTGTGTTCAAAAGAAAAGGAAATGCATTTCTGGTTTTATTTCTACAGTGTTGAAGTACTTGTTGGCCCTTGCTGTGACTGGTGGGGATCCCCAAGCACCGCCAGCAGAGGACCTCCTCTAGAGATGGTCAGAACTCCCCTCCACCAAGCGCAGCAGTCGCTGGCAGCATCCATGAGCCACTGAGGTGCCAGCATCTGTGACTCAGGGACGCTACTGCTGCCTGCCAAGCTTGGCAAAAGGGACCCCAGGCCAACTGCAAAGGAAGTCCTCAGCTGACAGTTTGTGGGTTCTCATCAGCTGAGTATTTATATTTTATATTTACATTAGAGGTTCTGGTAGAAACCCATTTACAAAGTATGTATTCTTCCCAATTAATATTTCCAAATTAATAGTCTCTTTGCTTATTTGTAAATGGGTCTCTACCAGAGCCTTTAATTCAGTAGCATAATTAAATAAAATAACTATTTCTGAAGTTTATAGGGAAGGATGGTGACGGAGGGGATTCCTCGCGGGGACGGGTGGGGACGGAGGGGATTCCTCGCGGGGACGGGTGGGGACGGAGGGGATTCCTCGCGGGGACGGGTGGGGACGGAGGGATTCCTCACGGGGACGGGTGGGGACGGAGGGATTCCTCACGGGGACGGGTGGGGATGGGTGGGATTTTGGCGGGGACGGGTGGGGACGGGTGGGATTTCTGTCCCCGCGCAACTCTCTACATTAGACACACCTGGCTATAAGACGCACCCTAAATTTAGAGGAGGGAAACAAGAAAAAAAACATTCTGAACCAAATTCTCCCTGCCAGGCTCTACACCCAACCCCACACTCCTGTCCCCCCTCCCTGCCAGGCTCTACACCTAACCCATACTCTTTGCCAAGCTCTACACCCTGTCCCCTCTCCCTGCCAGGCTCTCTACCCTGTCCCCCCTCTGGTGGTCTAGTGGTAGGCCAGGACAGAGCAGGCAGGCAGGTAGAGACAGGAGACAGGGTGAGTAGGTAGGGAGGCAGGCCTCGCCTCTCCCCCCCCCCCCCCCACTCAGACAGGCAGCAAGAAAGCCCCGGCTTTTCCCTCCAGGCAGGCCCCAGCCTCACCCTCCCAGGCAGGCAGCAAGCAGGCCCTGGCCCTCTTCCTCCTCCCCCTCCCCCCCCCCCCCGCATGTACCTTTTTAAAAAAACTTCTGGCGCCTCACTGCTGAGATCAGCGCAGAAAGGTTGTTGGCTGCCTGGTCCCCGCCACTTCCGCAGATGCTGCCTCCTCTTCTGCTCTCTGGCGGCATAGCGGCGCACCGGGTTGCCTGCCTAGTCCCGCAAGAACTCAGTGAGGCGCCAGAAGTTTTTTAAAAAAGGTACGTGCGGGGGGGGAGGGGAGGAGCAAAAGGGCTGGCAAGAAAGGGAGGGTGGCAACATTAAAATAAGTTAACGGGGGGGGTGGTGCGTTTTACGTATTCACTCTATTAGACGCACCCTTATTTCCACCCACTTTTGGGGGGGGAAAAGTGCATCTAATGGAGCAAAAAATACGGTAAGCTTTTTAATCAGCAATAATTGAAATTTAGATGCTTATCAAGAAAGAGTGATTCTGCAATAAGGCGCCTCTAAAAATATAGGCGGCCTTCAAAAATATAGGCGCTACGCCGTTAGGCGTGGCCGTAGCTACGTGTTAGGCGCCTTGTTGCAGAAGTGCTGCTCTTAAGCGCTCAGAGAGGCGCCTAATTTTTAGTTGCGCTTAGAGCTGGCCTATTTGTTGGGCGCTTCCAAAATAGGTGCCGCTCAGCGCGATTCACTAAACAGCCACCCAATTTTACTTGAATCGCGCTGAACGGTGCCTAAGTCGGTGCCTAACCTTTGGGCGCTTCTTATAGAATTTGCCCTTAAGTCTCCCCAAGACTCTCAGGTGAAAAAAAAATACTCTAGAGATCACCACTTTTATCTGGGACTTAAAGGACAAAGCAGTTAGGTCAAGAAGTTAAGGGAAAGGGATTTCTATACTGCCTTTATGTAACTTTACAACCACATTCAAAGCGGTTTACATAAAGGTACTTCAAGCATTTTCCCTATCTGTCCCGGGGAGGCTCACAATCTATCTAATGTACCTGGCGCAATGGAGGATTATGTGACTTGTCCAGGGTCACAGGGAGCAGAGTGGGATTTGAACCCACAACCTCAGGGTGCTAAGAGAGCGAATAGAATGCTAGGTATAATCAAGAAGGGTATTACAATCAGAACGAAGGAAGTTATCCTGCCGTTGTATCGGGCGATGGTGCGTCCGCATCTGGAGTACTGCGTCCAATATTGGTCGCCGTACCTTAAGAAGGATGTGGCGATACTCGAGGGGGTTCAGAGGAGAGCGACGTGTCTGATAAAAGGGATGGAAAACCTTTCATACGCTGAGAGATTGAAGAAACTGGGTCTCTTTTCCCTGGAGAAGAGGAGACTTAGAGGGGATATGATAGAGACTTATAAGATCATGAAGGGAATAGAGAGAGTAGAGAGGGACAGAAAGAGAGAGAAAGGGAGACAGAGAGAAATATATAGAGAGAGAGCTAGAAAGAAAGAGAGAGAGAAAGGGAGAGAGAGATATAAAGAGAGAGAGAGAGAAAGGGAGAGAGAGAGATAGAGAAAGATTGGAGAAACTGGGTCTCTTTTCCCTGGAGAAGAGGAGACTTAGAGGGGATATGATAGAGACTTATAAGATCATGAAGGGAATAGAGAGAGTAGAGAGGGACAGAAAGAGAGAGAAAGGGAGACAGAGAGAAATATATATAGAGAGAGCTAGAAAGAAAGAGAGAGAGAAAGGGAGAGAGAGGTATAAAGAGAGAGAGAGAGAGATAGAGAAAGATTGGAGAAACTGGGTCTCTTTTCCCTGGAGAAGAGGAGACTTAGAGGGAATATGATAGAGACTTACAAGATCATGAAGGGCATAGAGAGAGTAGAGAAGGAAAGATTCTTCAAACTTTCAAATAATAAAAGAACAAGAGGGCATTCGGAAAAGTTGAAAGGGGACAGATTCAAAACAAATGCTAGGAAGTTCTTCTTTACCCAACGTATGGTGGACACCTGGAATGCGCTTCCAGAGAGCGTAATAGGGCAGAGTACGGTACTGGGGTTCAAGACAGGATTGGAAAATTTCCTGCTGGAAAAGGGGATAGAGGGGTATAGATAGAGGATTACTGCGCAGGTCCTGGACCTGTTGGGCCGCCGCGTGAGCGGGCTGCTGGGCACGATGGACCTCAGGTCTGACCCAGCAGAGGCATTGCTTATGTTCTTATGTTCTTATGAGTCAACAGCTCTAACCACTACGTCACACTCTCCTCCAACTATCTACACTGATCAAGTATATTTTTGAGACACTATTACCTAAATAGCACTATAATAAGGCACCTGAACCAATGTTAGAGCCCTTTAATCCATCTTAAGGAGTAAATAACGGGCTCCTTTTACATGGCGTGCTAGCCGATTTAGCGCGTGCTACATTGGCTAACGCGCCTTAGTCAACGAGGGGGAATGTGAATCAGTGCCCTATTGCTCCCCTACCGCTCCCCCATCTCTGCCCTCCCTTCCCTTGCTCCCCCTCCCCTTCTTTCTCTACGTCCCCTCCCCTGCCTCTTCTTCGAATGCCTATAAATTTTTCGTTCTGTAACTTTACGGTGAATGTCAATTGTAACCCGTTCTGAGCTCCCGGGCGAACAGGATAGAAATCTAAATAAATAAATTACTGCCCTCCTTAATTTCGAAGGAAAGTTTTCCCTTTGAAAATAGATGTAAAGTCCGCAGGCAAAAAGTAACCACAGACTTCACACTTAGGCCGATTTTCTTGGTCTTCCGCATCTTGCCTTGGCTTCAATAATTCATGTAACAACGTGTCTGATAGCTGAAATTTGCTAGCTGAAAGCATTTTGAAATTTTTTTTTTATAGCTTTCCCCTGTTTGTAAGAGTGAATTATCTTCTTTTCCAAATGTTCAAACAGCTGTTTAGAGGAGCTCATGGTGGTTGTTTTTTTGTCAACTTTCAATCATAAGCTGAAAACTTGGGCCAGTTTATTTGTTCAACCATGGAATTTTCTTTACCTCACATAGTCTATCATGGGTCTATACCACGGTATCTCAAACTGTGTGCCTCCTGAGATTCTAAGTGTGCCGCGGCACACTGAGGAGGAAGAGAGGCGACTGCCAGCTGACTTCCCTGCGCGGTACAGCACCAGTGCTGCCCAATTCGCCGAATGCCTGCATGTTTCCCCCTTCTCCCTAGCGTCCTCCGGCTTCCCGGTCTCACCTGTAAAGCTAATTACAGCAGCCTGTAGAGGATCGTCATTAGGTAAAATGATTTTATTTTCAATATAGTGATTGAAATGTGTCAGTTTTGAGAATTTATATCTGCTGTGTATATTGTGTGTATATGAAAAATGAATGGAAAAAATTGCATTACAACTAGTAAAGGGGATGGGATCTGGGGCAGAGCTTGGGTGGGTCTAGGGAGGTCTGTGGTTGGGGTACTCAGCTGATATTTGTTAGACTTCAGGGGTACTTAGTGTGAAGTAGTTGAGAAACACTCGCAGAACAAACCTATTTAATTACCCCTCCCTGAAATGTAATGTAATTTATTTCTTATATACCGCTACATCCGTTAGGTTCTAAGCGGTTTACAGAAAATATACATTAAGATTAGAAATAAGAAAGGTACTTGAAAAATTCCCTTACTGTCCCGAAGGCTCACAATCTAACTAAAGTACCTGGAGGGTAATAGAGAAGTGAAAAGTAGAGTTAGAGGAAAAATAAAAATAAAATAAACATTTTAACAAGACAGCATTGATCTAAATACTTTGGAAGGTAGAAGAGAGGAGAGAAAGGAATAGAAGCAGAAGGGGGAGCCGTTGAACAGTAGAATTCTGGAGAAATTTAAATGATAGAAATAGAACAAAACAAAGACAAAAGGCAAAACAATAGATAAGATTAAAGATAAGTCATAAGCTGGAAAGAAAAATAAAATAAAACTTTGTCTTCAATCCACGGTTTCAGCGTCAGTGATGAAGTGGAGCAAGTAAGTTTAGGAGGAGCGATTGACGTTTCCAGAAAGGGCTTCTTCAGGGAAAAGACTTGGCAGACAGTCCCAGGATGCCTATGTCTCCTCCCCTGTGATGTTCTCCCATCCATGCATTCCCTCCCAGACACACTGCCCGTGCCCCAGCCGCTCCAATACAAAAAGTTTCTAGATAGAATGTTATTCCAGGCAACAAAACCCAAGGGGAAAAAGGGGGGGGGGGGTCCAACGTTGTCTGCAGTGAAAAAACCAACCAGGAGCAAACAAACCAAAACTGCAGATATGTACAACGATGCAGGCAAACTTTATTGTGACAACAAAAATATAATTAAAAACCTTTTTACCAAACAGGGGACCCAACACGGTCCGTGTTTCGGACAACCTTCATCAGGGGTCCATGGTAGAAAAGGGAAAAATCATATGTCACAAAAAATGCAGTGAAACACACAGTAGAAACAAACAAATAAGATGTAACGCCGAAGGTCACTGAAAATTTGTAAAATATCGCTGAAAACTCGATTGTTTAACAAATTCTAAATTCCCAACCTCCTCTTCCTCGCTATGGCACTCCTCTCTACCTCGACTCCCCAATTCTAGATTTGAGACTAACTCTTACCCTCTCTCCCCTTGCATAACATGTCCTGACAAAATGTATCTTTATTGTAAACCGCTTTGAGCTTCACGGTATAGCGGTATATAAGAAATAAATTATTATTATTATTATCAGCTGGCGCCAGTGCCTCTCCTTCTCTCCGGCCCTCTTCCCTGCTGGCACCCCCTACTGGCGTCTCAGGACCCATCTGGAGGGCCTCTGCACAGGCACGGACGTCGACGTGATGATGTCACGCATATTCGTGATGTCATCCAGGCGACGCCCGCGCACTCCTGGGCGCCTCAAGCCGTGGCCACTACCTTTAGTGTGCCCCAGCTCGAGAAAGTTTGAGAAACACTGGTCTACACTTTGGGACCTTATGAACAAACGCTGGGTTTTACTAAACGGAATGCTAGAGATTTTTAGCGCGGGCCGGCGAGGTAAGTGCTCTAACGCTCATAGGAATTCTATGAGTGTCGGAGCAGAGGCGTAGTAAGGGGGGGGATGGGGTGCGGCCTAGGAAGTGACATCATAGGAAGCAGCAGGTTGGGGTTTGCTGCTCGCGCCAGGGAAGAGTTCCTGTGTGCGGCAGGAGGGGGCAGGGAAGGAGTTGATGGGGGTAGGGTGCCACCACCTGGGGCGCCTCTCGCACCATGCATCAGAGCATTTACTGCACTGGCTTGCGCTAAAAACTTCTAGCACAGCTTGATAAAAGTGGACCCAGACTCTTTTAAAAAGTAGTGATGAGTCAGCTGCGTCCAAATATTTGAAGTGTGAGTTGGTGCAAAGATCTGACCAGCGCTCCAGTAGCCTGAACACGGCCCAGGGGAAGGAGGAGTCCAGTAGCATGGGTGTTCAGAATCCCCTAAAGCAGATCGATAGAATCAAAACACCGAAGAATAATAAATTTTCCTAAAACTCATTTAATCTCACCTGAGATCCTTTTTCGGAAGTATCTTGGTGCAGAATTCTGAGACGGAGCCATCTCCGGATCAGACCTTCGGTCCATCAAGTCCGGCGATCCGCACACGCGGAGGCCCAGCCAGGTGTACACCTGGCATAATTTTAGTCACCCATATCCTTCTATGCCTCTCGTAAGGAGATGTGCATCTAGTTTGCTTTTAAATCCTAGAACGGTGGATTCCGCAATAATCTCCTCTGGGAGAGCATTCAAGGTGTTCACCACTCGTTGCGTGAAGCAGAACTTCCTGATATTTGTCCTGGACTTGTCCCCCCTTAGCTTCAGTCCATGTCCTCTTGTCCGTGTCACATTGGACATTGTAAATAAATTTTTCCTGCTCTATTTTATCGATTCCTTTCAGTATTTTGAAGGTCTCGATCATATCCCCTCGCAGTCTCCTTTTCTCAAAGGAGAACAATCCCAGTCTCTTATGTCGTTCCTCGTATTCCACGTTCTCCATACCTTTTATTAGCTTCGTTGCTTGTCTCTGCACCCTCTCCAGCAGTTTTATATCCTTCTTTAGGTTGGGAGACCTATTATATACCAGCTAAACAAAAAGTATCAAGGCAGCAAGGAACAGATCAGTTAGAATCTATTGACATAGATCTGACAGATTTTTGGGAAAACTCCCAAGATGTAATACAGATGAGAGCTACCGTACTTGTAACTTTCTTGACTGAGAGCGATAAGGCATTGACGATGAAACTTTATTTTAAAAACAAAAATGCTTTATTCTGTGGAGCTAAGGTTCAGATGTTCCCTGATGTGGCAAGATCAACCCAGCTCAGAAGGAAGGGCATTTTAGCCTCGAAACCTCAAGTTGTGGAACTTGGGGCCACATTTTTTCTGAAGTTCCCTTGCAAGTGTTTGGTGACTTTTCAAAGTACAGATTATATTTTTTGGGATATGGCTTAGTTGATACAATTTCTTGATCATAAATAATGGGGGATTATATATTTTGTTGGTTGAAATAGCTATTTTTAAATTGAGGAGCCTAATTTGAAAAAGATGCTTATATAGAAGGAAGATGTTTTCTTCCTTTAATTTTCCTTTGAAATAAATTTCTGTTATTGAATAGTGCACCTCTTCTTTTATTGAGGGCTAGATGGAATTTTTGATTTTAATTATGTAAAATGATTTGTTATGTTTCCAGATCCTGTTAAGTTTCTTTGTAAACATTATTTGAAATTTCAAAATTAAAAAAAAAAAAAAAAATCAAAACACGCGGAGGTTGAGCGTAGGCTGTTGAGACCAGAACGCTCAGTGAAGGAGCGTCGGGAGAGTGCCTCTACACAGCGCTGGAGTCGTCGTAGGCATAGATCATTTTTTTTGCTCATTACCTTGATAAATTTGATTATTGAAACTGGGCATAATAGGTTTCACAATAGGCGTGGACTTGCTGGGAAAGCTTCTATGCTTTTAAGTAAAAGAAGAGCTTCAGGAGAATTATAACCTTGAGTTATAAGAGGCCCAATAATCCGTTTATTAATAATAATAATAATAATAATTTATTTATAGGCCGCCATACTAGGAAGGTTCTAAGCGGCTAACAACAGGAAAGCAATACATACAATTCTAATAAATACATCAAAATAAAATTGGAAAGATGTTAAAAAAGCAAAGAACGTTAAGATACCAGCCTGTTGAATAGTTGTGCCTTTAGCAATTTTCTAAAATCTAAATAAGAAGAAGCTTCTGTTCAATAATTTTTATTGATTTTAGTACAAATTAACAATAACATAATTTTGCCGAGCCATGTATTCATTTTGGCGGCCTGAAATGAAAACGTTCTCTCAAGGAACCTCTTGTAGTGACAAGATTTTATGGAAGGGTCTGTAAACAGATGTACTTGGTGACGGGTCAAAAGCGCGCGAGGGCAAAGGCGCGCCGACAACCAAGCGCGGACAACTGAGCGCAGGGCTTAATCGCGCCGAAGAAAACCCGTATTTTAAAGGGCTCTGACAGGGGGTGTGGTGGGAACCCCCCCCCTCTACTTAATAGGGATCGCGCTGCCTCACACTGCCATGTTGGGGGGGTGTGGGGGGTGTAACCCCTCACATTGTACTGAAAACTTAACTTTTTCCCTAAAAAAACAGGGAAAAAGTTAATTTTCCAGTATAATAAGGGGGATTACAAACCCCACACAATGCCAGCGCGAACTCTATTAAGTAAAGTGGGGGGGGAGGTTTCCCACCAACACCCCCCATCGGAGCCCTTTAAAATACGGTCTTTCTTCGGCGCGATGAAGTCCTGCGCTCAGTTGTCCGCACTTGGTTGTCGGCGCGCCTTTGTCCTCGCGCGCTTTAGACTATGAACCGATGTACTCTCCGTGTATTCTTGCTAAAGTGACTCAAAGACAAAGGGCTCCTTTTACGAAGGCGCATTAGTGGTTTAACGCGCGTAATAGCACGCGCTAAGCCGCTGGCCGCGCTATCCGCTACCGCCTCCTCTTGAGCAGGCGGTAGTTTTTCAGCTAGCGCGTGATGAAAAGTTGCGCGCGCGCGCTAATGTGGCTTCATGAAAGGAGCCCAAAGTGACTACACAAGTCTGATGTTTCTCGCCCTGCTCTTTCTTTTTTCCCCGTTAATCGGTAATAGAAGATGCTTTGTTTAAACTGAGATGTGAATAATATTTGAAGCAATTCCACAGCACTGATGGGGGGTTTTAATACTATTTTTGAAGGTTTTCTATCCTGGTGTATATTATATTATGTGATTTTTCAATCATTTTGGGTAGTTTTTGATAGACATCTTATGTTACCTCATTATAACAGGTTTTTCATTGTGAGTCAATTTTTGTTTATTTTGGTGCACATCTAGGGAAGGGTGGGGGGGGGTTATTTCTGTCATAATTGATTTTTATATATTTACATTTGGGATGGGTGGTAAGGTTAATGGGGAAATCTATGTTTCTGTGTTTTATTAAATTATCATTAGGTGGGTGGGATGGTGAAAATGTTTGGTTATGTATATTTGAAAGTTAAATGTGCTTATATTGACTTATTATAGATGATATATTTATGTATTGCACTATTGCAGATTCGAAAATCAATAAAGATTTATAAAAAAAAAAAAAAAAGCATTCCTGTTTTCTTTTGATGACCTTTTGCACCTGCCATATTCATTTCTTTTTATTTCAGTCTGTTTAAAATCAGCTAACGATGAGCAATCTCCGTTACAATTTACAGGAAGGCATCCCCCCTCCCCCCATGGTACTCAGAGCTATTTAACCGGTCAGAAATGTCTCCTTTCTTTTTGAAATTTCCATGCAAATGCCTCATATCGTATGGAAGTGATAAATATGTGTTTTATGATCCAGTCCAGTTAGAAGACTTTGTTAAACAGAAACCTTTGTTGAAAGTTTAGTTACTATTACTGATTTTATTTTTGGAGGACGATGTATATAAATATAAATGCCATTTTGCCTGTCTTTAGATGGTAGATTGATGGATTTGATTCTTTTTTCTTTCCTTTCCTTTTTTTAAAAAAAAGGTACTGGCGACCATGATAATGTGGACTAAGACACGGTTGATAATTGCCTAAGTTTTTTATGTTCTCTATATTGAGTTTGTTGTGGTCATTCATGAATATTTGTTATTAATGTATTGTAACAAATAACCAAATAAAGAATTAAAAAAAAAAAAAAAAAGAAATGTCTCCTGGCCAGTTAAATAGCAGTTAACTGGCTAACCACTAATATTCAAAGCATGTTAGCTGGTTTTCTCCAATGAATATTGGCACATAGGGGGATATTCTATGAGTCGCCTAAATAAATAGGCACCTAAGTTAGGTACCTATTATGGAGGCACCTATGTAAACTGATTAGCAAGCTCAATTAAGCTTTTTGATCAGCAATAATTGAAAGTTAGGCGCCTATTAAGAAAGAGCGATGCTGTAACAATAGGCACTATGCATAAGAACATATAAGAACATAAGCATCGCCTCTGCCAGGTCAGACCATGGGTCCATCATGCCCAGCAGTCCGCTCCCGCGGCGGCCCCCCCCCCCCCCAGGTCCATGACCTGTAAGTGATCTTTTCCTTAAAACATGTTATTCCCTCTAACTATACTCTTCAATCCCCTTTTCCTTCAGGAAATCATCCAATCCCATTTTGAAACCCATAATCGTACTCTGCCCTACCACCTCCTCTGGAAGCGCATTCCAGGTGTCCACCACCCTCGGAGTGAAGAAGAACTTCCTAGCATTCGCTCTGAATCTGTCTCCTTTCAATTTTTCTGAATGCCCTCTTGTTTTTGTTGCCCCCGCTAGTCTGAAGAATCTGTCCCTCTCTACTTTCTCTATACCTTTCGTGATCTTATAAGTTTCTATCATGTCCCCTCTAAGTCTCCGTTTTTCCAGGGGAAAGAGCCCCAGCTTCTCTAGCCTTTCAGCATATGAAACGTTTTCCATGCCTATTATCATCCTTGTTGCTCTTTAGAGAATGACACGGTGACAAAATTCATCACCGTTCCCGTCCCCGCGGATAACCGCGGGAAATAATCCCATGTCATTTTTTTGTGTCTATTTCAACCTCAGTCCTTCTACACCAGCATTCTTCAAAGCAAAGCTTGCGGGGCAGTGGTTGTGGCCATTCATACTCTGATTCTTATGTGAGCCAAGGATAATGAAGCCATTGTGACATCACTGATGTGATTGGCTCTTAGGCACTGGTGGAATTAGGCATTATGACATCACAATATCTGCTCTGAATACCAGAGACTGTCATTCTCAACCTCAGTCCTTCTACACAGGCATTCTTCAAAGCAAAGCTTGCGGGTCAGTGGTTGTGGCCATTCATACTCTGATTCTTATGTGAGCCAAGGATAATGAAGCCATTGTGACATCACTGATGTGATTGGTTCTTAGGCACTGGTGGAATGAGGCATTATGACATCACAATCTCTGCTCTGGAATGTTGCTGCTCAATCTCAGCATTCTTCAAAGCAAAGCTTGAGGGTCAGTGGTTGTGGCCATTCGTACTCTGATTCTTCCCTCTCTCCTTAAAGAATGACATGAAGATGGTTTCCCGTGGTTATCCGCGGGGACGGGAACGGTGATGAATTTTGTCACCGTGTCATTCTCTATTGCTCTTCTCTGAACCCTCTCGAGTATCGCCATATCCTTCTTAAGGTATGGCGACCAGTATTGAACGCAGTATTCCAGATGTGGACGCACCATCGCTCGATACAGTGGCAGGACAACCTTCGTTCTGCATGCAAATAGATCTCAAGCACATTCACTGGGGAAATCCCGAAAACCCGACTGGACCGCGGCCCTCAAGGAGGGACCCCAACACCCCTGTGTTAGAAGCACTGTGTTGCTCTGTGTGTCATTTTACAACTGAGACATCAAAAGGGGTGGTATACAGATCAAGAAGGGTTGTCGGGCGTGGCTTCGTGTTAGGCGCCTTGTTACAGAATCGCTGCTCTTGAGCGTGCTTAAGCGCTCGCATGGCCGCCTAACTTTTAGTTGTGCCCAAAATAGGTGCCGCTCAGCGTGATTCACGAAACAGCGCCCAATTTTAACTCACGCTGAACGTCGCCTATCTCGGCGCCTAACTTTTGGGCGCTTCTTATAGAATTTGCCCACCAGTGCCTAATTTTTAGGTGCCATTTATAGAATCAGGCCCGGTGTCAGGTCAAAAGCGCGCCGGGACAAAGGCGCGCGCAGACAATTGAGTGCAGCGCGGAGGCGCGCACCGCAGAAAATTACAGTTTTTACGGCTCCGACGGGGGGGGCATGGGGGGGAACCCCCCCATTTTACTTAATAGAGATCGCGCCACGTTGTGGGGGGTGTGGGGGGTTGTAACCCCCCACATTTTACTGAAAATTTCACTTTTTCCCTGTTTTTAGGGAAAAAGTTAAGTTTACAGTAAAATGTGGAGGGTTATAACCCCCCAAACCCCCCCACAAAACGGGCTCGATCTCTATTAAGTAAACTGGGGGGGGCTCCCCAACAAAACCCCCCGTCGGAGCCCCTAAAACCTGTAATTTTCTTCGGCGCGCGCCTCCGTCTTGCGCTCAGTTGTCGGCGTGCGCCTTTGTCTTTTGCGGGGTTGTCTATGAACCATCAGGCCCTGGTGCCTACCCGAAGGTGCAAATTTATAGAATTGTCTTTTAGCTGATTTACTTAGGACCTCTAATCAAAGGAAGCATTACCTTACATTGGTGTCTTCTATCCCGCCAATACCTTTCAGTTCTAGGCGGTTTACAACAAGAGTTGGCCTGGGCATTTCCAGGGAGAATACATGGTTAATAGATGTAGTATGCGTCAGGATCTGTGGAGGGTCGATCAGGTTTAGTTAGATCATTTGATAAATTTCTTGAATAGAAAGGTTTTAAGTTCTTTCCTGAATGTTTTGTAGTTGGGCGTTATAGTCAGCAGATTGGAGAGGTGGCAGTCTAGTTTCGCTGCTCTGGTGGCTAATAGTCCGTCGTATATATTTTTGCTTTGTATACCTTTGATTGTGGGGTGGGTAAAGTGTGTTTGAGTTCTCCTTGGTCTGGATGTGTTTTTCCTGATTAGGCGGTTGCTCAGATAGCTTGGTCCGTTTCCATTTAGGGCTTTGAATAGGGCGCAGTAGAATTTGTGTTGTATGCGTGCTTGTACTGGGAGCCAGTGTGAATCTCGGAAGGCGGTGGTAATGTGGTCATATTTTTTTCAGCGAGTATATCAGTCTAAGAGCTGTATTTTGGACTGTTTGTAATTGTTTTAGCATGTTGGTTGGGCATGACAGGTATGGGATGTTACAGTAGTCCAGGAGTCCTAGGATTAGCACTTGTACCAAGAGTTTGAATTGTTCGTTGTTGAAGTATTTTCGGATTTGCCTTAGGTTGCGCATGGTTGCGAATGTCTTCTGAATCATTTTGCTGATTTGAAGTTGCATGGAGCAGCCTTTGTCTATCATTATTCCCAGCAGTTTTAGGTTGGGTTGCATGGGGTGTATCATGGAGTTTATTTCTAGGTTTGTTAAGGTTGGGATTTTGTTTTTTTCTAGAAGTAAGAAATTGGTTTTATCATGATTCAGCTTTAATTTGTAGTCTCTCCGTTTTGATACTGTTTCTAGTGCAATTTGTAGTTTGTTCGTTGTGTTGGGGTTGGTTTGGTCGAAAGGCAGGAGGATGCTGATGTCATCTGCATAGCTGTATGAAGTTATGCCTATTTCATCTAAGCGTGTGCCAAGTGTGGTTATGTAAAGGTTGAAGAGTGTTGGAGATAGTGGGGAGCCTTGGGAGACTCCGCAGGGGTTGTTCCAGGATTCCGAAGGTTCCTTGTTTGCTTTAACTCTGTATTTTCTTGAGTGGAGGAATCCTTCAAACCAATTGTAGACTCTGCCTGTGATTCCTTTTGCCTCCAATGTTTATACACTTCTCCCTCCGGATTTGCGGAGGATAGGGGCAGAGCCGCACCGTGAATTTCGAAAAGCCGCAAATATCCAGCTCAGACCCACTCCCGCCTTCCCGGCCTTACCTGGTGGTCTAGCGGGCTTTCGGGGTAGGAGCGATCTTCCTACGCTCCTGCCCTGTGCAGATCGCCATTAGGAAATGGCTGCTGTGAGTTTTCGTAGTCTCTCAAGACTACGACGGGAATTCTCTACAGCTATTTCCTAATGGCGATCTGCACGGGGCAGGAGTGTAGGAAGATCGCTCCTGCCCCGAAAGCCCGCTAGACCACCAGGTAAGGCTGGGATGCCGGGGGGAAGACTTAACAATGGGTTTTTTTTTCTTTATTCCCCCTCCCCAAAAAATCGCGAATATGTGAAATCGCGATTGCCGAAACCGCAAATGGAGAGGGGGAAGTGTAGTAGGATGTTGTGATCTACTAGGTCAAATGCCGCTGTGAGATCGAGTTGTATGAATAGCATTTTTTTGCCTTTACTTAGGTGTTGTTTGGCTGTCTAAGAGGGAGACTAGTAGTGTTTCTGTGCTGTAGTTGCCTCTGAAGCCTGATTGTGAGGGGTGGAGTATGTTGTGGTTTTCTAAGTATTCGGTGAGAAGTTTTGCTACGAGGCCTTCCATTAGCTTGACGTAAAGCAGTATAGAGGCTATAGGTCTATAATTGGATGGCTGATCTGTAGCAAACAAATGAACTAGACAACCAGTCCAGTATGCTGCGCATTTATTTTTTAATGATTCACTTTTTATATCACCTTACTCCAGCTCAAAGCGGTGTCAGCTATTTGTACATCTAATTTGCTAAGTGGACAATTTCATTAGCATGTGTTTCTGTTTGGATTTAGAAACTGAGCACGTTTCAAATAAATTAAGTGAACAGATGGCTGAGAAACATGCTCAGTACAGCAGGTCTGATGGGAGATGCAGGTATAGGTTAAAATCTACCTGGAGAGCACAGACGGGATACTTCGAGTGATGCAGGAGGAAAGCATGAAAGGATACAAACACCAGCATGGAAAATGCAGAGGGCTTGTAGCAGAGAGATATGCTGAACAGCTTGGAAAAGGAGAAAAGGAATTAGGGTAGGACGCAGCATGGGAGAATTAGGGAAAATGTTGACACCACCTTTTCTACTAAAATATACTTTTAATAACTATAGATATTGCCATTAATAAGTTAGCCAGCCCTGTGGTTCAAACCACAGCACTTTGCATTCTGGCGCACTCAGGTCTAAGGAGATGGGGGACAGACAGCTGCCGCTACCTTGGTTACCCCTGCCAATCAACCAGATATGCTGACTCAACCCTATCCTAGGGGACCCCTCAGCCAGTTAGGTTTTCAGGATATCCCTTTAAAAATATATATATATATATATTCTTTATTGATTTTTAAAACTTACAATAAGTGCTACAGCATATAACATCAATTTATATTTACATATATCACTTAATAGCCTATTAAAATTTAATTCACATCCCATAACCCTCCCTCCCCCATATACAATGACTTTCATCAAACATAAGACATATAATAACCCTCCCCTCTCCACATTATTTGCACTTATAAGAAAACCAAAATACCCCCCCCCCACACACACACCCTTCTCCCCCCACCTTGGATGTGCATATTTAATGGGGGAAAAATGATATTCATTCATTACAATATTTTGTTAATGGTTCTCAAATATCCTGAAATTTCCTAAAATTCCCCTGCTGCATGGCAATTACTCTTTCCATTTTAAATATATGACATAGGGAGTTCCACCAAAAGCTATAATTCAATCTATCCCAATTTTTCCAATTTCTCATGATCTGTTGTATGGCACCCCCTATCATGATGAGTAATAGCTTGTTATTGTTCAAGGATATCCCTAATGAATATGCATGAGACAGATTTGCATATAATGGAGGAGATAGGCATGCAAATGTATCTTATGCATATTCACTAGGGATATCTCGAAAACACAACTGGCTGGGGGGTCCCCTAGGATAGGGTTGAGAACCACATCTCTAGAGGGAGGTGCTTTTAGAAAAACATAGAAATATGATGTCAGATAAAGGCCAAATGGCTCATCCAGTCTGCCCATCTACAGCATCTACTATATCCTTCTCTTCCTAAAAGATCCCACATGCCTATCAAGTTTATTTATTTCTTGATATACCATCTATCAGAAACATCCCATGCTTTCTTGAATTCAGATAGTTTTTGTCTTCACCACCTCTACCAGGAGCTTATACCATGTATCTACCACCCTTTCTGTAAAAAAGTATTTCCTTACATTACCCCTGAGCCTATCACCCCTTAACTATGCCCTCTCATTCCGGAGCTTCCTTTCAAGTGAAAGAGACTCGCCTCATACGCATTTATGCCACGTAGGTATTTAAACATCTCTATCATACCTCCTCTCTCCCGCCTTTCCTCCAAAGTATACAAATTGAGATCTTTAAGCCTGTCCCCGTACGCCTTACGAAGACCACGCACCATTTTGGTAGTCTTCCTCTGAACCGACTCCATCCTTTTAATATCTTTTTGAAGGTTCGGTCTCCAGAATTGTACACAATATTCTAAATGAGGTCTCACCGGAGTTTTATACAGAGGCATCAATACCTCCTTTTTCCTACTGGCCATACCTCTCCCTATGCACCCTAGCATCCATCTATTTATTTGTTATTTAATAATTCATTTTCTATCCTGTTCTCCGCACACACAATATCTGCCCCATGAAAAAAAAAAAGGCTGTGCCACTCCCTCCCCCCGGTGACGGGGCAGAGAAGCTGAATTGATGGGGTATAATCAAAGTTCATACCATCCAACAGAAACTAGAGGAGACCTAAATCATATGCAAAACAGGACGAGTAACTCACACATAGCATCAGGTCAAAGACAATACACTATGCAGTTTAAAACCAGTTTGAAACTAACTACTTTCTAAATTTGGTTGATAAAAGCGAACCAATTGGCTGTGAAACCTATATGTTTCTCTGGATCAATGCACTGGCACAGATAGGGCAGCTGCACACCTTGGAGGTAATTGAATAACCCTTTTCTGTCCCTGAACTGCTGACTCATGCAAAGAAAAGGCCTCATAAAATGAGGTCCTGTCTAGAGACTTGCGCGGGGACAGAAATTCCACACGCCAGGATCCTCTCCGTCCCCACCCATCCCCGCAAGGAATTATCTCCATCCCCGCCCGTCCCCATAAAAAGCAACAATTACTTCTGACAGGATCAACAATTCGACAGTTTCTTTTGTGTTTGCGCTGCTGTTTTCCTTGTGGAATCTCTTTGGTGGAACCCTTTTTTTTGTTTTCTGTTCAGGTAATTAACTTATAAACCCCCTCTTTTACTAAGCCTGACGTGTCCATTATATTATATGAACGAACCCTGCTTCCAAAGCCTTCCATCCCTGTGGGAGTCCCGTCGGCCAGAGGGGGGTCCCCGTGGGAGTCCCGTGGGCCAGAGGGGGGTCCCTGTAGGAGTCCCGTGGGTTAGGGGGGGATTCCCGTGATCCCCGTTCCCTTGCAGACCTCTAGTCCTGTCTCGATGTATGCACAGTGCAAGAAGGCACATAATTGTTGAGTGAGCTTTCTGGGGCAGAAATCTGAGCACAATCATGATTTATGTGTGTATTTTCTAAAGTACGAATGTACTTTATGTGCTAACATTTAGGCCAGCTCCCAAGCAGGCATGGATGTCAGTGTCCACAATCTAGAAAAAACCAAAAAAACTCTGTGGATAGACGATGTTCCTAAATGAACTTTATTTGAAAGTGTCAAAGTTCCAAAGGTACACTGAAATCATCCACATGAAATAATTCCATCCACATAAAAATAAATCATCCACATAAGAGCCTTAAAGGACCTAGTCCGCCAGGGATACAGGACCCAACACGGTCCGCGTTTCGACAAAAAGTCTTCTTCAGGGGTCCCTGGGGGTCCTATAAAGGTGAGTACGTGGGAAACAATTGTGTGGTGAGCCAGAAGTGAGACACTGCTTGTGTTTGCAACATTCTAGAGCTCAGACTGTGATGTCATTATGCCTCATTCCACCAATGCCTAAGCTCCGTCCTCATCTGCACAAGCCTCAACCACTTTAAAATCCTAAGTAGCAAAAAACAAAAGGAATTGACCCCAAAATATCCACAAAGAAGAAAATCCAGAGAAAACAAAAAAAAACTCTATGGAGTGACGATGTTCCTAAATGGACTTTATTTGAAAGTGTCAAAGTTCCAAAGGTCCACTGAAATCATCCACATAAAATAATTCCATCCACATAAAAGTAAATCATCCACATAAGAGCCTTTAAAGGACCTAGTCCGCTAGGGATACAGGACCCAACACGGTCCGCGTTTCGACAAAAAGTCTTCTTCAGGGGTCCCTAGGGGGTCCTATAAAGGTGAGTACGTGGGAAACAATTGTGTGGTGAGCCGAAAGTGAGACACTGCTTGCGTTTGCACAACCTAGCCTTAATGACACAGATGTAGAGCGCTGGGAGACAGCGTTTTTTTTCACGTTCCACATGAAAGGCTTCGATTGGTTGTGTCATGCCCTGAGGCAGCGGAAATGTGAAGTTCTGGCCATTGGTGCGCCGATCGTCTTTGTCAGATAAGTTGATTTGTTCATCTATCTTTTAAACATTTACGTTTTTCACTGCACCGCACAGAGCTTTTTCAGACACCAGGAGAGGTTTTTTTTTATGCCAATGAAGTTATCGCCCTGAACACCTTATTTATTTATTTCAATTTCTATCCCGTTGTCCCCAAAGAGCTCAGAACGGGTTACAGGTTAAACATACATAGTATATAGTTAACAGGTCACAATTTACACGAGATTTGCCATCATTTCAGCACAAGTTTTTTTCCTAGCTAGACACATATTAAAGGTCTAATAATAATATATAGTGTACTGATTACAATTTACCCTGGTTATTCTTACAGTGCAAGTTTTCCAGTACAGGTTTTATCCTAATTGACACACAGACAGTTTAAAGGTTGGATTTGCCATAGTTATAATACAAGGTTTTTTACCTTATAAGTTTTCCTTACGTGACACTTAACGGGTTCTGGTACCAATGTACATTTCTTTGTAGTCCATCAGTCAAGGGTAGGGGGTTAAGTGACCAGGTATGTTTTTTTTGCTTTCCTAAAGTTGAGGAGTCCTTCAAGGGATCTGATCTGCGGGGGCAGTCAATTCCAGTGGCTCGGTATATAGTGGGAGTAGGAAGGTCGTTTGGCTGTTTAGTTGCAGGACATGACCAAGGGACGTTTTGAGGCATATTTCAGCCTGGGAGCAGAGAGACCAGTTCGATACATACGGAGGAAGCTTAGCCATCACATAGCCCGGTGCCATGTCATGCAAGGATTTGAACGCTAGAATCAGGCCCTTGAAGACACAATATTTAGCTACGGGCAGCCAGTGAGCCGACGCTAGAGGCTGGGGAGGCAGTCGCGGGCGCGGAGGTTTTTTGGAAACCTGATCACCACAGTTTGAACACACTGAAAACGATGTACATTCTTTGCCGTGAGACCGTTGAATAGCGCATTGCAGTAATCCATGCGGGAGAGTACTGGGTGAAGTCAGATTCGGAAAAGTAGTTCCGTATTTTTCAAAGTTGTCATAGGTCGTAATATGAGGAAGATACCACCTGGGAGATATGGTCAGAGAGCGACAGGTTGCCACTTAGGTGTATTCCTAGGCTGCGCACTTGGTCTTTCGCAGTTATAGTAGTCGAGTCTCAACACAGCGAGGGACAGGCCTTGAACCACTATTGTGGGGTGGGAGGGGTCAGATTCTGAGGCCTTTTCCTTGTTTAAGCCTGTGCTGTTGCATTTGCATATGTGATTCATTTTTGTACCTGTTCTGTCCATGTGAAAGAGTTATGTATTGTCAGTGTCCACAACCTAGGCATTATTTCTGCAGGATTTGTGCTGTTTCATAAAGACACCTACATCTAATATAATAAAACGCTAGGCCGCCCATGCGCACTTCCTATGCGTGCGCCGGTTTTCCGTGAGCTGTAGCGACATATAGGAAGTGCGCATGCGCGGCTTACGGTCAGGCTTGCTCCCTGTTGAAAGACGCAGCTCCCTTCCTGTAAGTTGTCCGTCCCCGCCTCCGTCGTTCCCTTGCGCACCGTACTCTCTCCGCTCTCTCTCTTCCTCCCCCCCCCGAGGCGGATGTCGACCGCAGCGGCCCGAGTCGGATGTCGGCCACGGCGGCTGCTGGCCGCGGCGGCTGTCGGCGGCTGCAGGCTGCGGCAGCCAAACCCGGAAAGCATTTTAACATGGAGTTCAGCAGGAAGGTATGGGGGTAGGAAAATACTGCACAGGGAAGTGGGGTGGGAGGGAAATGCTGCAACACACAGAAATGGAGGGGCAGAAAAGGGGTTGATGGACAGGGGAAGAGATGCTGATGAACAGGGAGGGGGGTCAGAAAAATTAAGACAGGCCTACTGCTGGACAGGGGGAGCAGGAAGGAGGTGATGATGGACAGGGGGAGGTAAAACAAAGGGAGAAGGGCTTCTGCTGGATAAAGTGAGCAGTGATGGGGTGGTGGAGGACACAGGGGAGGTAAAAGGAAGGGAGAATGGACAGGGGGAGCAGGCAAGGGGTGGTAGTGGACAGCCAAGGAAAAAAAAATGACACAGAAATACAGAAAGTGGCTAAGGAGAGAGAAAAAAATAAAGACAGACACACACACATATATTCTAGCACCCGTTAATGTAACGGGCTATAAGACTAGTGTCTTTATAAAATACACAAACAATTGGATATGCAAAAGGGAGAAAAAAAAATGCAAAGCAAGTAAATACAAAAGAAAGTGAAGCATAAATCCTCTATATGTGATAATTGTTCATAAAAACAAGGAAAAGGACTTCAAACACCCGGGAACTCTCTCATCATATCAAAAATCGATTACTGTAATTCATTATATAAAGGGTTATGTCAAAAAGATATCAGGTGCCTTCAACTTATTCAAAATACGGCAATAAAAATCATCACAAACTCAAAAAAATTTGAGAAGAACGGTTGCCCAACCCACATCAGATTACTTATAAAATTGTTCTTCTAACTTTCAAAACTCTACAGACCAATGTCCCCGCATTCATAGATAGACTTCTAATTCCATACGATCCCCCCCCCCCGAACCCTAAGATCAGCTTCACAACATACTCTTAATGTTCCGTCACTAAAAATAATTGGCACCCACCGGGCTTCTATCTTTTCAGTCACTGCGCCTTCAATTTGGAACTCTCCCTTTATACATCAGAACAGAACAAAACTTGAATAAATCAAGAGTAATTTAAAATGCTTTCTTTTTAAAGGGAGGCCAGTAGTCTAGTGAACACGGGGTTGTGAATGGTTCACAGCACTTGATTGAAACTTCAATAGCAACTTGTCCAGTGCAATCGTTTAACTTCTGCCTCCATTATCTGCTCACTTGATTCAGATAAGTAACGACTATATACAGCATTATCTATTATATGAAACATCTAAGAATTTAATTCCATGTTATTTGGAGGGCAGTAAGAGGGACACTTTATGTGCTATGATGGTCCCTCGTTACAACCAGTGCTGGCATTTTTATGACACTATTTGGTTGGTGACTGAGCACTATATATAATTCAGTACTTTTTTTTAGCACATTTTAGTAGTGACATTCGTATATGAATGCTTTTCATAGTCTTTTGTTGTTTAAGACTTTTTTTTGCTAAATATCTGAAGAGTTATACTTGTGGAGAGATTTTTTGGAATTCTTTTTAAAGATGCCTATAACTGATTTATTCTTTTTTTCAATAAATTTTGTTTTAAATTATTATTACGCAATCCCTACCTTGTCATATCCTATTGTTTCTATCCGTTTATGTTCTCTTTTCTCACAAAGTGTGGTTCTCCCCTTTTTGCCTTTTGCTTTCTTGTCCTCTCCCCATTCAAGTTTGTCTGTCTTGTAAGGATTATGTTTATTATTTGTCGTCAGTCCCCTAATTAATATTTAAACAACTTTTATTGTACAACACTTTGAATTTTATGTTAAACGTTTAATCAAATTTTAATAAACTCTGATAAACCTTGTCAAATTTTCAAGTGAATTTTTGGGCTCCATTTACTAAGCTGCGCTAGCAGTTTTCACGCAAGCTACATTGCCCCGCGTGCTAGATGCTAACGCCACCATTGAGCTGGTGTTAGTTCTAGCTGCGTAGCGCGGGGTTAGCACGCGCTAATATTCTACGTGCGCTAAAAACGCTACTACAGCTTAGTGAAAGGAGCCCTTTATCTTTGTAAATATACAACGTCCACAATCAGCAAATATTCAACAGCGTAGGGCTCCTTTTATCAAGGCGCGGTAGGGGTATAACGCGCAGAATACCGCGCGTTAAACCGCCTGCCGCGCTAGTCACTATCGCCTCTATTGACGAGGCGTTAGCTTTTTGGCTTGCCGCAGGGGCGTGATGAAATGTCCGACGCGCTAATCCCGCTAGCGCGGCTTGATAAAAGGAGCCCTTAAATCCTTATAGAAAAGATAAAGTCACTTAACATATGTCCTACGGCGGCTCAACCGTTTCACATTTTAAACGCTTCTTCAGGGATAATTGCTTAATATATCGATTGTCAACACCATTCCGTGTTGCATTGTCGATCGTGAAGCGGCAGCTCGACTTCACGCTAAACAATTAACACATATTGAGGATTTATGCTATGCTTTCTTATGTATTTACTTGCTTTATAAAGCACACGCCATCTTGTCCTATTCACTTGTTATAAAATGATCTTCTGTTTGCACTGGCTTCGTTCAATTAAAACACCAAACCCTCTAGTAGAGAAACAGTCAAAAGGAAGTAGGGCCAGATCCTGGCTGCGCCTTCTGTGTTAGGCACTCTCGTGTTATGTTTTATGGCTTCACAACCACCATAAGATAACGACTCCTGATGCAAAGGGCCGAAACGTGACCACCGTGTTGAGTTAGACATTGAGAGCTCTTTGCATTTGTGGCTCAATAAAATTGGAGTAAGGACCTCCTCAGGCCTCTTTGTTTTGGAAGACCATTGCCCTAGCCCTATGCCTTTTGACTACT
This sequence comes from Geotrypetes seraphini, assembly GCF_902459505.1. NCBI lineage: Eukaryota > Metazoa > Chordata > Amphibia > Gymnophiona > Dermophiidae > Geotrypetes > Geotrypetes seraphini. The sequence goes on along the minus strand of NC_047091.1, from coordinate 166,264,542 downwards.
TTATTCAATTAAAAATATAATCAGCTTTAAAAAAAAAACCCCCAGTTGTAATATACGGTTTTATACCCTAGAACAGTGTTTTTCAACCTTTTTACACCTATGGACTGGCAGAAATTAAATAATTATTCTGTGGACCGGCATCGGTCCGTGGACCGGCGGTTGAAGAACACTGGGCTAAGTCGTGGGCCAGACCCCGCCCATCTCTACACAATCTCCACCCCAGACCCCGCCCCATAATAATACTAATTGCACCTTGCACGTCCCGTGCCTCATCTGGAAGCCTTCCCTCTGACATTGCAATGTCAGAAAGAAGACTTCCGGTTCAGGGGCAGGATGCCCGTAGGAGCCACTGAATCAGTTAGGAAGAGGGAGCTGGCTCGAAGATAACGCCGCATCGATCGCACTGTGGACTGACAGTTGAAGAACACTGTTTTGGGCCTGTGGACTGGCAAGCCCTGTTTACCTGCAGGAAATTTCTGTGGTCCATGGACCGGTGGTTGAAGAACATTGCCTTAGAACGTAATTAAATTCAGGCCTCATAACAATATATATTTTTGCGTTCTGTACATTACATTAGTGACTTTTATTTCGCCATTACCTTGCGGTTCAAGGCAGATTACATAAGAGGTTATCTGGACATTTCCAGAAGTGTTACAGAGTTGAGCGGGTTACTTCAGGGGATTGAAATGCTTCTTGCGGTGTTAGTTTGTCTTGATGGATTTCTTGAATAGCAGGGGTTTTATTTCTTTTCTGAAAGTTCTGTAGTCTGGTGTCTTGATCAGTAGATTGGAGAGTTTGGTGGTCTAGTTTCGCTGCCTGCGTGGCCAGTAGGCCATTGTACACGTTTTTGCATTTGACGCCTCTGATTGGGAGGTGCGTGAATGGTGTCTGGGTTTTGCCTGTGTATTGCAAAGCCATGACTCATTCAGTGAACATATCCAGTGCTGAAGGACAATAAGTCTGAGCCCAGAGATCTCATCACAGAAATGAAAGGAAGAGTCAGCTTATGCACATCAGATGGGACTCTGAAAGCTCATGGGATGAGGATTAGTAGGGATGGTACATGGAAAAAGGTTGGTTTAAGCTTTCATTTTTTAACTGTTGAAGCACTGGAAATGCTGTGTTTTACTAGAATATTGAAGGTGTCTGATCTGTGTTACACAAGCAGGGCCGGAGTTAAACATGCCAGGATCCAGGGCAGAAATTTGGAAGGGGGCTCCAAAAGCCCACAAACAGGCTTTATCTCCTTTAGATTTAATTGGGATGGAAGCCCAGGGCAACTACCTTGTTTGCATGCCTTTAATGCCATTCCTTTACAAAAGTATGTTTAAAGTTTTATTTATTTATTGTAAAAAAAAAAATGTTTTATATACCGCCTGGAATTTCAGCGGTTTCCAAAATAACATACAATAATTAACATACACAACATTTTACAATAGTTCAAAACATCTTAATAAGTGCAACCTGAGGACACCTCAATATCATCCTTCACTGTCATTACAGATAGATTTAGAATAAAGTCCAAGGGAGTAATTCACAGAAATAAGAACATAGAACCAGAGAATGACACAGGGACAAATTTGTCCCTGTCCCCGCAGGAACTCAATTTCCCCATCTTGTCTCTGTGAGTTTTGTCACTGTACCTGTCCCTGCCCCACTCCTGTAAGCTCTGCCTTAACCACACAGCCCTCGAACACTTATGATTTTAAAGGGTTTGAGGCTTGTGCAGATGAGGACGGAGCTTAGGCATTGGTGGAATGAGGCATTATGACATCACAATCTGAGCTCTAGAATGTTGCTACTTAGGATTTTAAAGGGTTTGAGGCTTGTGCAGATGAGGACGGAGCTTAGGCATTGGTGGAATGAGGCATTATGACATCACAATCTGAGCTCTAGAATGTTGCTACTTAGGATTTTAAAGGGTTTGAGGCTTGTGCAGATGAGGACAGAGCTTAGGCATTGGTGGAATGAGGCATTATGACATCACAATCTGAGCTCTAGAATGTTGCTACTTATGATTTTAAAATGTTTGAGGCTTGTGCAGATGAGGACGGAGCTTAGGCATTGGTGGAATGAGGCATTATGACATCACAATCTGAGCTCTAGAATGTTGCTACTTATGATTTTAAAATGTTTGAGGCTTGTGCAGATGAGGACAGAGCTTAGGCATTGGTGGAATGAGGCATTATGACATCACAATCTGAGCTCTAGAATGTTGCTACTTAGGATTTTAAAGGGTTTGAGGCTTGTGCAGGTGAGGATAGAGCTTGCAGGACTGGGGCAGGGATAGAAACCCCCACAAAATTCACAGAGACGGGATGGGGAAATTGAGTTCCTGTGGGGACGGAGACAAATTTGTCTCCCTGTCATTCTCTAATAAGAACATAACAATAGCCATACTGATTCAGACTAATGGTACATCTAGCCAAGTATTCTGTTTCCAGCAGTGGTCAATCCAGACCATAGGGGATCTGACTCAAGGGCTTCAAGGTAAAATAACACTATGTAATATAGTAAGTGAATGCAGTTTACAGAATTATATGGCGCAGGACCTGCTTACATTGGAAAGTTGGTCCTCAACCTGGCAGCTAGGCTTCAATGCTAAGAAATGTAAGGTCATGCACCTCGGAAGCGTAAATCCATGCAGGACGTACTTCTTGAACGGAGAAAGTTTAACTAGGACTTCAGCAGAACGAGATTTAGGAGTAATCATCAGTGCAGACATGAAAACTGCCAATCAAGTGGAGAAGGCTTCATCTAAGGCAAGGCAGATATTGGGTTGTATCAATAGAAGTTTCGTCAGCCGAAAGCCTGAAGTCATAATGCCGTTGTACAGGGCCATGGTGAGACCTCATCTGGAGTACTGTGTGCAATTCTGGAGGCCACATTACAGTAAAGATGTGCGCAGAATTGAATCGGTTCAACGGACGGCCACCAGGATGATCTCGGGGCTCAAGGGTCTCTCGTACGAAGAGAGACTGAACAAATTGCAGCTCTACACTCTCGAGGAACGTAGGGAGAGGGGAGACATGATCGAAACATTTAAGTACCTCACGGGACGTGTCGAAGTGGAAGATGATATTTTCTTTCTCAAGGGACCCTCGGCCACAAGAGGGCACCCGCTCAAACTCAGGGGCGGAAAATTTCATGGCGACACCAGAAAGTATTTCTTCACAGAGAGAGTGGTTGATCATTGGAACAAGCTTCCAGTGCAGGTGATCGAGGCAGACAGCGTGCCAGACTTTAAGAATAAAAGGGATACCCATGTGGGATCCCTACGAGGGTCAAGATAAGAAAATTGGGTCATTAGGGCATAGACAGGAGGTGGGTAAGCAGAGTGGGCAGACTTGATGGGCTGTAGCCCTTTTCTGCCGTCATCTTCTATGATTCTATGATGGGTCATTTGGACTTTATCTGCCATCATGTTTCTATGTTTCTATAATCAGAAAGTTCTATGACATCACAATGCAGGTGTAAAGAGCCTTAGCCTATAGGAAGAGGAGATGCAAATGTTAAGAGCCTTAGCCAATAGGGAGAGGAGGAGAGAGTGGCTGCTGCAGACACCAGAAAGTATTTCTTCACAGAGAGAGTGGTTGATCATTGGAACAAGCTTCCAGTGGAGGTGATCGAGGCAGACAGCGTGCCAGACTTTAAGAATAAATGGGATACCCATGTGGGATCCCTACGAGGGTCAAGATAAGGAAATTGGGTCATTAGGGCATAGACAGGGGGTGGGTAAGCAGAGTGGGCAGACTTGATGGGCTGTAGCCCTTTTCTGCCGTCATCTTCTATGTTTCTATGTTTCTATGTTAAGTACCTGGCAGAATCCCAAAGTAGCAAGATTTGGGGATTCCAAATACTAGCAAAATTCCATGCAGAATCTCAAAGAGTTGCAAGATTCCATGCTATCAGTCACAGGGATAAGTACTGTGGCTTTCTCCGTGTCATTCTTAATAGCAGATTATTAACTTTTCCTCCAAGAACTTATTAAACCTTTTTTTTTAACCCAGTTCTGCTGCTAACAACCGTCACCACCTCCTGGGCAACAAGTTCCAGAGCTTAACTATTCGTTGAGTGAAAAAAATATTTTCTCCTACTCATTTCTCCTTTTCTTACCATGATGATGTCACTTAGAGCAGTGGGTCCCAACCCTGTCCTGGAGGACCCCCAGCCAGTCGGGTTTTCAGGATAACCCTAATGAATATGCATGGAGCAGATTTGCATGCCTGCCATCTCTATTATATGCAAATCTTTCTCATGCATATTCATTAGGGTTATCCTGAAAACCCGACTGAGTGGTGGTGGTTGGGAACTACTGACTTAGAGCACATACATTATTGGGGTTTTGTTTCAGGGGCCTTCAGGTCTTTTGTTTAAGTTTTCAAGCTGGAGGGATTCATTTCATTTTTACTGCTTGTAAATTGCATGCACCGAAAGCAAAATAAAATTAGCTAATTTCATAGCATTTTAAAAATATACCCGCCACCCCCCCTTTACAAAACCACGCAATATGTTTTTAGCACCAGCCAGCACACTGAATGCGCTGCTCTCTTCCGACGGTCATAGATTTCCTTTAAGCATCGGAGCAACGCAGAGCAGTACGCGTGCCAGCCAGAGCTAAAAACCTCTTATGCGATTTTGTAAAAGGGGGGGGGGGGGGGATTAGTTATGTCTTTTATGTTGTTTCAAAGTTAATTCATATTCCTGCAAATAATTTTAAAAAAATTCTAAGCAATATTTATGAAGGGGTGCTGAAACGTCCTCAGCCCAACCAAGAAGAAAATGATGTGGATATGGTTCAATCAATGATTTGAAACAATGTCAAAACATAGAATTTCATTTCTGCAAATTGGCACATAACAAAATAAGATAACACTCTTTTCAGCTACAGTGGCAAAATAATGCTCAGAATTTAGGAAGTTGCTTAGTTGGGCTGAGAACATTTCAGCATCCACTTGTATGTAATAAAAGTGAGCCAAGTATAGGACAACCAAGCCATTGTGACATCACTCATGAGGTTGTCTCTTACTGGTGGAATGAGGCATTATGACATCACAATCTCAGCTCTGGTTACCAGAGATTGAAAGCCTTCACACAACGAGGAGGGTGCTGAAAAGTTCTCAGCCCAACCAAGAAGAAAATGAGGTGGATATGGTTCAATCAATGATCTGAAAGCATGTCAAAACAGAATTTCATTTCTGCAAATTGGCACGTAACACAATAAGATAACACACTCTTTCCAGCTACAGTGGCAAAATGCGCTCAGAATTTAGGAAGTTGGTTGCATGGGCTGAGAATTTTTCATCACTCCCTCATACAGTCGGGGTAAACATTTCATTTGAATGATGCTTAATACAGACTAATTATAGTTTTCTTTTGATTAATGGAAAAGATGCTGGTTGAAACTCATTATTACTTCAGGAAAGACAGTCCTATTGCATCTTAAACCTTCGATGCACCTTAATGAATTAGAAATAAATTATATTCTTGCATGAAGCCAGTACTGGACTATGCGGTGTAATTGTTTTATTTGCATAATTGGTCTTAAATTGCTGGAGGAGCATTAATTATTACAGGATGCCAGTAGAAACCTTTCAGTTCTGATGTTTGTAGTTAATCCTATGGTGATCAGTCCCAATATATAGGCCTCATTTAGTCTGGTTAGGGAAGGGGTAAAACGCGGACCTCACGGACCTTTCGGGCCTCGCGGATCTAAACCCGTACAGCCTTAAAAATCTGAGGTCCGTGTCGGTCCGTGTCCCTGCCGCTTGTAGTTTCTGTTGCTGACAGACCTTGATGAGATTTTAGCGCTGACGGATCCGTCTCAGCATAGGGAGGGAAAAGTATTAGGATCCGTAGCGCTAAAAATCTCTTCGAGGTCTGTCAGAGCCAGAGACTAGTGCTGGAGTTTGGAGACTTCTTTTCCATAACGCACGTCCAAAACCTATGCCCCCGCTCTCTTGGCTTCTGCTCTGCCGCTCCAGCACTAGTCTCTGGCTCTGACAGACCTCGAAGAGATTTTAGCGCTGATAGATCCTAACACTTTTCCCTCCCTATGCTGAGATGGATCCGTCAGTGCTAAAATCTCATCAAGGTCTGTCAGCGACAGAAACTACATGCGGCAGGGACACGGACCGACACGGACCTCAGATTTTTAAGGCCGTACGGGTTTAGATCCGCGAGGTCCGTCAGGTCCGTGAGGTCCGCGTTTTACCCCTTCCCGTCTGGTTACACCAAGACAATTCTGTATTTTTGGTATCGGTCTGTGTAAACGATTCCAGTGTAAAGCATTTGTGTAAGTAAGCCGGTTCCTTTTTCAATCACTAGGACTATACATTGGCTGGATATTGTCATATGCCTGTTCTAATTCTTTTTCTTGAATATCTGAAAAGAGATGTTGAAATGTCAGAGTGGAAAGAAATGGGTCAATACTATTCAAAAGGTTTCCTGTCGTTCTCTGTGTCCTGCAAACCTCTTTTTTTTTATTCTTTATTTAGAATTTTCAAACATTTGACAACAATATCGGTCAAAAAGAAAAAATACAGTGAACTGAAACAATTTCATCGTAAAGGGTCAAAATCAGATGATCCCTACTTTTAGGATAATAACAACTTATCAAAGTATGGTTAGTCCACAATGACAGAGAACGGAGCTAAAAGAATCGACTGAGAAACATCATAAAGGTAACTAAAGAGAAAAGGAAAAGAAAGAAAGACTCGGCTTGATAGTCCCAGAACCTTTTATCATTGAGCAGAATTATTGGTTTCAATCCTCACGGTGATGATGTTATCTGACCTTTAGTAACAGTAAACTTAGATAATTGCTGCGGCTGGTAAAAAACATATAAGAACATAAGAAGTTGCCTCCACTGGGTCAGACCAGAGGTCCATCGCGCCCAGCGGTCCGGTCCCGCGGCGGCCCATCAGGTCCGTGACCTGTGAAGTGGTTTCTGTCTAATCCTATAACCTACCTCTACTTCTATCTGTACCCCTCAATCCCCTTATCTTTTAGGAACCTATCTAGACCCTCCTTGAACCCCTGTAGCGTGCTCTGGCCTATCACAGCCTCCGGGAGCGCGTTCCATGTGTCCACCACCCTCTGAGTGAAAAAGAACTTCCTAGCATTTGTTCTAAACCTGTCCTTTTTCAATTTCTCCGAGTGCCCCCTTGTACTTGTGGCTCCCCACAGCCTGAAGAATTTGTCCCTGTCTACCTTCTCTATACCCTTCATGATTTTGAAGGTTTCTATCATGTCTCCCCTAAATCTCCGCTTTTCCAGGGAGAATAGCCCCAGCATTTCCAAACTGTCAGCATATGAGAAGATTTCCATACCCTTTATCAACTTTGTTGCTCTTCTCTGGACTCCCTCAAGTACCGCCATGTCCTTTTTGAGGTACGGCGACCAGTACTGGACACAGTACTCCAGATGTGGGCGCACCATCGCCCGATATAGCGGCCAAATGACTTCCTTCGTCCTGGTCATGATACCCTTTTTGATGATACCCAACATTCTGTTCGCTTTCTTTGAGGCTGTTGCACACTGTGCTGATGCTTTCAATGTTGTGTCCACCATCACCCCCTATTCTGCTGATATACTAATACACATTTGCAAGGGTAGCGCAGAACGAAAGTCGCTCCTAACTGCAAGGCCTGCGGTCTTAAAAGAAAAAACGGTTTTCTCCTTTTCTGGGTAGCCCTAGATACATCTGGGTACATTCTCACTTTATCTATATATATAAAATCGGAGGTATGTATGTGTGTATGTATGTGTGTGTGTATGTGCCGCGATCACACAAAAACGGCTTGACCGATTTGAACGAAAATTGGTATGCAGATCCCTCACTACCTGGGGTGATATGTTCTGGGGGTCTCGCGGCCCACCTGCACACGTGGGCGGAGCTACAAACATAAAATCAGATTTCACCCATTCATGTCAATGGAAAAAATGTAAAAAGCTGCCATTCTCACAGTAATTCAAAAACGGCTTGACCGATTTGAACGAAACTTAGTATGCAGATCCCTCACTACCTGGGGGTGATATGTTCTGGGGGGTCTCGCGGCCCACCTGCACACATGGGCGGAGCTACAAACAGAAAATCAGATTTCACCCATTCATGTCAATGGAAATAATGTAAAAAGCTGCCATTCTCACAGTAATTCAAAAACGGCTTGACCGATTTGAACGAAACTTGGTATGCAGATCCCTCACTACCTGGGGTGATATGTTCTGGGGGTCTCGCAGCCCACCTGCACACGTGGGCGGAGCTACAAACAGAAAATCAGATTTCACCCATTCATGTCAATGGAAAAAATGTAAAAAGCTGCCATTCTCACAGTAATTCAAAAACGGCTTGACCGATTTGAACGAAACTTGGTATGCAGATCCCTCACTACCTGGGGTGATATGTTCTGGGGGTCTCGCGGTCCACCTGCACACGTGGGCGGAGCTACAAACAGAAAATCAGATTTCACCCATTCATGTCAATGGAAAAAATGTAAAAAGCTGCCATTCTCACAATAATTCAAAAACGGCTTGACCGATTTGAACAAAACTTGGTATGCAGATCCCTCACTACCTGGGGTGATATGTTCTGGGGGTCTCGCGGCCCACAACTCTATGTTGCTTGCTCAAGGGTGGGTTCACCCAAGAATTTATATGTTCTTGCTCCAGGAGGTGAAACTAAAATTGTTGTTTATAATCACGTTTTGCGTTAGTTGTATTGTATTCATTTTGTCAAATATTTCACAATATAATTTGAATATTGTACTTTTTATTAAGCTGTAAAAAAATAATTTCATTCACCACTATAAAGTATCTTTATTTGAATCCATTTACAGTGTTATTGCTATAATTAAATACCCGTGCAACGCCGGGGCATCAGCTAGTAAGTCATAAAGGAAACCTCTCTATATCTGAAAAAAAGTTTTAGCAACCATTCCCTGTCAGAATCAATAGCAAAAGAAACAAGTAATGTTGCTGGTACCTGGACATCCATTTCTGACCTCTCCAGGAAATTAGTCAAGTCCAAACTGTCAGCAGAAAGATTCTGCTGATTAGGACTCTGAGATTTTACCTTATTTAGGCAGGTAATAGATTTTGGATATAGGCGGATATGATGTCTCAGGTACTTTCAAAATTTCTTTTAAATACATCCAATGCAGACCTGCAAACCTCTTTTGAAAATTGATCTTCATGTCTTTCCATGAGATGCTTTTAACAAAAGATTGACAAAAAATGCAATGCTGACATTTTAATCCAGAAACATGGCATCTATGCAAAAAAAAAAAAAAAAAAAACAACAAAAAACCTGCAGAAATATTTTAAAGCTAGGCTTGAGGGCAAGTAAGACTTTCACAATTTTAAATTACATAGTAACTTAGTAAATGACGGCAGATAAAGACCTGAATGGTCCAGCCAGTCTGCCCAACCATACATGCTCCATAAATTAATCATTTAATTTAAATGGTCCTTTTTCTTAGATATTTCTGGGCCAGAAACCCAGAGCCCTGCCCGGTCGTATGCTTAGGTTCCAACTATTGGAGTCTCCATCAAAGCTCGCTCCAGCCCATCTTAACCATCCCAGCCATCAAAACCCTCTCCAGCCCGTCTTCAACTGAATGTCCATATACGGGACACAGGCCGTGCAAAGCCTGCCCAGTCCTGGCCTTAGCTCCTTCAATGTAAACCCATTATTTTCTGATTCGAGATCCTCTGTGTTCATCCCACGCTTGTTTGTCAGCGTTTTCTTCTCCACCACCTCCCTCGGGAGCGCATTCCACGCATCAACCACCCTCTCCTTAAAGAAGAATTTCCTAACATTACTCTTGAGTCTACCACCCCTCAACCTCAAATTACGCCCTCTGTGTTATAAAAGAGAAGCCTTGGAATTAGAGCAAGCCTGCTATACATCGAAGCAACAGGGGATAAAAGTAGAGTTGTATCATGTTGAGGTTCATTATAGTCAGAGTGGCCCTGGTTCTTCTGTATAAACGGTGCCTACCAGTAGGCACCTAGATTGGGGATCCGACTGATAGTGGCACCTAACTTAGGCCCCTTTTTATCAAGCCACGTTAGGGATTTTTATTCGCCGGTCGCTGCAGGAAAAGCTCTGACGCTCATAGAATTCCTATGAGCATCAAATCCTTTACCACAGCGGCCAGTGATAGAAAACCCCAACGTGGCTTGTTAAAAGGGAGCCTTAATTTTTTTTTTTTAAATTGATTAATTGACACTGATAATTGAAAGCACCAATAAAAACGGATTAAAATAAACAAATTAAAAAATAATTCGCTGGTAGGCACCTACCACCTCACGGTAGGCGTCTACACCAAGGTGCCTACCCATAAAGTAGGGGAGGAGTTTGGGCATGGATTGAGCTAGGCACTGACATTTTAGGCCAAAAAAACCCTGGCCTAATATATCAGTGCCTAAGTCGTGGATTGACCCCTCATTTTGGATGACGTGGTAGGTGCCATTTTCCTAGGCACCCGCCGAGTTAGACGCCATTTACAGAATCAGATCCAGTATGCACAAAACTAAGGGCTCCTTTTACGACGGCATGTTAGCGGTTAACGTGCGTAATACCACGTGCTAAACCGCCGAACGCACTAGCCGCTACCGCCTCCTTTTAAGCAGGCGGTAATTTTTGGCCAGCGCGAGGGTTAGCGCGTGATGAAAAGTCGCGCGCGTTAACCCCGCTAGTGCGCCTTTGTAAAAGGAGCCCTAAAAGATTTAGAGAAATGGCCTTATAAAAAAAAAAAAGAACAGAAAAGATCTACCTTGTTCCGAGATTTTTCCATTACATAAGATTCGTGTCCAGATGAGAGGATCCAGGAAGCCCTTGCCAGATTGTATTTTAGGCTTGTGATCCTGCGTAGATGCCAGTGATGGGCAGGCAGAAATTTTTCATTTTCAGTGTCATTTGTGGGAATTTTCATTTTAATCATATTTATTTTGAAATTCTGTCATTTTGTCAATTTTTGGTAATCGTGCCTACTGTATGGAAAGAGGGCACAGTATTTCAGAAACTTAGGTGCCATTAACTTGTCCTCGAGGGCTAGTGATTTGATAAACATTATCAATTTTTCATGGCAGAATACAGAGAGAAGTAGATTGCCTGGCCTTTCTTCTGTGCAGTATAAACTCGATGTTGTCGCTTTTATCGCATCAAACGTAATCCTCCGCCTCCAACACTGCCCATCTGCTGCTGCCCAGTTTAAACCCTCAAATAATTCCCCATATATTTCTCTTTTCTTTTTTTTTTAAAGGACCTTCAGATAGAAAATCATTCAAAAAAGATCCATTCATATTTTTGGGAGATCATTTCACAAATCGTCATCAGTCCTTGTAATTACACTATCTAGAAACTTTACAAAAAAAACTTTTATATCCATTAATTTTATTTTTTTGTTTCTTTGTTTTCTTGCTTTTTCTTTTGCTTAAATGTAATATAGTACTCAGAAACCTTCAAAATGCTATTTAAATTCCAGAATTTATAATTTAAGCCACACTTATCTTCATCTCGAAGAAAGCAGATATTTAAGAAAAGCCTCTGACATAACGTCATGTTTCGCCCCCATTGGCTGCATCAGCATGATAGGATTCTACTGCACATTGACATATGCTTCCCTGATGCAGCCAATGGGGTCGAAACATGACGTTATGTCAGAGGCTGTTCTAAAATGTCTGCTTTCTTCGAGATGAAGATAATTGTGGCTTAAATTATAAATTCTGGAATTTAAATAGCATTTTGAAGGTTTCTGAGTACTATATTACAGTTAAGCTAAAGAAAAAAACAAGAAAACAAAGAAACAAAAAATTTTTTTTTCTTTTTTAAAGGATAGAAAAGTTTCTGTAAAGTGTAATTATAAGGACTGATGATAATTTATGAGATGATCCAAAGAAAATATGAATGGGTCATTTTTGAATGATTTTCTATCTGAAGGTCCTTTAAAAAATATTTGATAAATATATGGGGAATTATTTGAGTGTTTAGCCTAATATTTATGATTGAACTATCGGTGGGGGCTACACACAAATAACCCTGTAACTACTTTTGATTTCATACATCTTTAGTTTGACATCTCCGCTGAAACCTGTCTGCCATGGGAGGTCCTCCTGCTGGTTGTGAAACCACTGATGATATAGCTTTCAGCTTCACATATGTGCATAAGCCCCAGTGGCACGACAAGCCCATGTACTATGACTGGTGATTTCAGAAAGAGGGTGCTCATGAACATTAGTTTGCGCCTGTGCGGTGGCGCCACTATCGCCGGATTCTATGTATTCCACTTTGAGTTGTGCGCACAAATTTGGGCATGTTCCCAATATACGCCTGCAACTTATTTGAATAATGAGCTCATTAGCACTAATAATTGGCATCTTCACAAGCAATTATTAGCACTAATTGGAATTAATTAAAAGTTACACATGTAAATTTAGGAACTGGTTCCGTGCCTAAATTTTACATGTGAGTCCAAAAAGAGGGTGCAGAAATGGGAGGTTCATAGGCGGATCGGGGACATTCCTAGAATTTACACACATAATTATAGATTAAGGGGGGTCCGTGCATAATTTAGGCGCAAGGATTTGCATCACATTTCAGTTGATACAAATGGACACATGACCCTGCCCCATCCTGTTTCACCCCAGTCCCGCCCCGTTCTGCCTCCAGTCCCATCCAGTCCTGCCTCCAGCCCTGCCCTGTTCTGCCCCCCCCAGTCCTGCCTCCACAAAGCCTCCTCTCTTCTTCTGGACAAGCTTCAGCCACATCTGGAGGCCTGGAGTATAAGCAGATGTGTGTGACATCATCCACGCATGCTCAGAGGCCCTCCAGATGTGGCCGGAGCTCGTCGGGGCTTTCCAAAACCCGGACAAATGCCAGGTTTTGGAAAGTTTGTCCAGGAGTCTGGACAGTCCTCTAAAAAGAGGACATGTCTGGGTTTTCCCAGACGTCTGGTAACCCTACAATCAGCAAAACACCGAACACCACCTATAGAATATTGGGCCAAAATGTCTTATGGCTTTATGTTCATGTGGTAACGACATAAAATGGCATAGAATATGATACTGACATGTTCTATGTTACTGCAAAGGACGGCCCATCCCTAGTACAAGGGGCCACTGAAAAGTTCTCAGCCCAATCAGGAAGAGAATGATGTGGAGCCATGAAACTTACAAGTTATTCCACACTTTTCCTGACACTTTTTGTTTCAATGAGGCTAATGCTTCTAGTAAATGGGCACAAGTATAGGGAAACCAAGCCATTGTGACATCACTGATGAGGTTGGCTCTTAGGCACTGGTGGAATGAGGCATTATGACATCACAATAGGAGGGGCTGCTGAAAGGTTCTCAGCCCAACCAAGAAGAGAATGATGTGGAGCCATGAAACTTACAAGTTATTCCACACTTTTCCTGACACTTTTTGTTTCAATGAGGCTAATGCTTCTAGTAAATGGGCACAAGTATAGGGAAACCAAGCCATTGTGACATCACTGATGAGGTTGGCTCTTAGGCACTGGTGGAATGAGGCATTATGACATCACAATACAAGGGGCTGCTGAAAAGTTCTTAGCCCAACCAAGACGAGAATGATGTGGAGCCATGAAACTTACAAGCTATTCCACACTTTTCTTGACACTTTTCATTTTATATCACTGAAACAAAAAGTGTCAAGAAAAGTGTGGAACAGCTTGTAAGTTTCATGGCTCCACATCATCAAGTTTCAAATTTTTTTATTTTTGATATACTGTCTATCAAAATACATGTCTAGACGGTGTACAATATAAAAGATCATCTTCTTGGTTGGGCTGAGAACCTTTCAGTGGCCCCTTGTGTTGTGATGTCACAATGCCTCATTCCACCAGTGCCTAAGAGCCAACCTCATCGGTGATGTCACAATGGCTTGGTTTCCCTATACTTGTACCCATTTACTAGATGCATTTGCCTCATTGAAATTAAAAGTGTGGAATAACTTGTAAGTTTCATGGCTCCACATTATTTTCTTCTTGGTTGGGCTAACTTTTCAGCAGCCCCTCGCATATGCTACAGAGACGAACAGGAAGTCAAGACTCCCTGCTAACCTTTCATGAGCCTAGAACAAAGGTGCCTACACAAATTAAGCCAACTTATATTTTTCCTATCAATCAAATTTTAAAAGAAGATCCCCAAAACTGGGTTTGATTTCTCATGTCCTCACATTCTAAATGTAATAATCTTGGAAAGTCTAGTTGATTTTGGTTTTGTACAGCTGGACTATACTTTACTGCAATTCTGACTCTCACATAAGCCTAGCACAGACATCCAATGTACTATTGGAAATGCACTTTGGCGCTATGCTACAAATCTTGTTCGTCTGCAAATCAGCAGAAGCAATCGAGAGTGCAGGTGCCTGAGGAACTTTATTTCTCTACATTTTTTAAACAAATGAAGCAGCCTATTAGCATCTAATATAATAAAAGGCTAAGCCGCGCATGCGCACTCCCATCGCATGTTCCGTTTTCCGTGCGCTGTAGGGCACAGCAGATAGGAGTGCGCATGCGCGCGAAACACTCTCCCTCCTCCCCCGAGGCGGATGTCGGACGCGGCGGCTGTTGGCCGTGCTGTTCTTCGGTGTGCCCTGCTCCTTGCCAGCGGCTCCTCTCAGGATCCCCACCTGCGTCGGAAGTCCGATGCAGACGGAGATCTTGAGAGGAGCCGCCGATTCCAACACTTAGGATCTCATTTTGATTTCTGGGGGCGTGGAGGCTATCGGCTGCAGCGGCTCTTGCCATCTCAAGGATAAACCTGTAAGTTTGCCGCCGCCGTTGCTGTCCTTCCCCAGAAACCACGCTCGCGACAAAACTGCTGTAAACTCTCCAGAGCCATACTTGAACACATGAATGGCAGAGAGCGTGTGCGGCAGCGGTGCATGTGCGGCAGGGCGCAAGCGCTGTCTGAGGGAAGTTGTCCCCCACCGCCGCTGACAAACCCCAGCAGCAGTAGTACATTACCTGCTAGTGTTTCTCCTCCGAGCCCCCGGCGCCCTCAGTGGTGAGAGAAAAAGAGGGCGGAGCGAGCCCCGGCCTTCTGTCGCGCATCCAGCTCCCTCATCGCGTCTGGCCATAAAAAAATAAAGAACAAAATGAAAAAAAAAATATTCAAAGTTCTTAAAACGCATGTGGCCTGTGAAAAATTGCAGGACGATCTTAGGAAATGGGAAGACTGGGCATCCAAATTCAAGTTAAAATTTAATGTGGACAAATGCAAAGTGGGAAGAAAAGTGGGAAAAAAATCCAAATCATAGTTGGCAGATGCTAGGATCCATCTTAGGGGGTCAGCAAGCACTCTACATATGCTGCTTCGGGGCCTTCTACTGTATTTGCTGGGCAGTAGAAGGCCCCGAAGCAGCGTGTGTAGAGTGCTGCAGAGGCTGCTGGAATCGGAAGGTTTGTCTGGACCGTAGGAAGGGGGGGAGGGAATGCTGCTGTGTCTGCTTCTCAGGGAAGTGGTGGGAGAGAAATGCTGCTGCATAGGAGGCAGGGAGAGAGACAGATAGAAAGAAAAGAAGAAAGACAGACAGACAAAGGGGGCCAGGGAGAGAGACAGACAGAGGGAGGGAGAGAGAGACAGAAATAAAGACACACAGACATATATTCTAGCACCCGTTAATGTAACGGGCTAAAATACTAGTATTCAATAAATGCAGTGAACTTGAAATGGTGAGAATTTGTTTGTACTATCGTGTGTGTGTTCCTCCCAGTTTTAGAAAGCGGGAAATCATTCCTGCTTGCCATGGCCTGCACATATAAAATCCCATAGTCTGAGAGTGATTAAGAATCTGTGCTCAGCCCCTGGCTGGAGGCCCAGAACCCTGCTGGCTGATACCAAATGAAGATAAATGGGATGAAAGGTGTATCAGCATTCATTAATGAAAAATCCCTCACCAGGGGCTACTGAAGAAATATTCTGTCACAATGAACCTGGAGAGCAGCGAGGAGGTCCATCTCCAGTTCTATCAATGCTGAAAGAGAAAGAAGCAGAGTTCCCCCCATGCTGTGGATGCAAATTTAAGGTTCCTGTGGTCTCTGACTCAATGTACATTTTACTTAATTCATGCCTCTAGTGCAGAAAAGATATTGCCCAAGTTTCAAGCGCCCCTGCTTTAGATGCATTTTGATCCATGCAAACCAAGGGGGGGGGGGGGGTGAGTCCCCTGGAGAAGTACAGAGTTAGTTGGAACGGAGAACGGAGCAACCGGCAGGACCTCTGTGGCTGGGAAGCTTCAGAATCTGATCTCCATAAAACTGGGAGCAATGTCTCCAAAAGGGTTAGCTTTGTACATGCCATGATGGTAATGAGTGGAGTTAGATTTATTTATTTATTTATTTAGCCCATCCTCCCAAAGGAGCCCAGAATGGATTACAAGAGTACATTCATAGTATGGGTAGAACAAATTTACTGCTACTATACAAAAATTTTTTTTTAAAAACTTCCCTCTTGAGTTCATAAGTTGCAACATATATAGGGTAAGTAGGGGGTATGCATTCAGTTTATATGTGTGCCTAAAAATTTTAAGTGCTCCCAAGCATTATTGTCAGCCCACTGGCTACCAGTTACCAAACGCTGTATCTTTAAAGGCTTGGTAATAATATATCTAATCTAATCTGGGATTTATGAGTCACGCTATGCCTACAGAGGTTCAAGGCGACCCACAGTTCAGTTTATGGAGAACAGTTTAGCATAGTGCAAGGAAGCTAAGATATACATTACAGTACAAGGATGCAATAGAAATACATCAAGTTGTACCATGCAATTAAAAAGGTAGTTTAGTACAATTCAGCGGTGCTGTGGGAGGTACGTTGAATGAACATTTAGGGGAGGAATATATACAACAAGAGTGCTAATATGGTTCGATGAAAGATGTCATGAGGTAGATAGAGTTTGTTACAGTCATTAACTAGTGGTTAGCCAAGTACTTGGTTCCGTGGTGGTAATGGGGTGAAGAGTGGTTTGGTGCTCCTATGTCCCTGGGATTTGTTATGTTTAAGGCATTGATGGATGTTGGGCTTAGTTGCTGGTAGAGTATATGGAGTCGAAAAGAAAGGTTTTTCGTTTCTTGTAAAATGTGGTGTAGTTAGATTCAGATCTGATGGTATAAGAACATAAGAACATAAGCAGTGCCTCCGCTGGGTCAGACCAGGGGTCCATCCTGCCCAGCAGTCTGCTCACGCGGCGGCCCATCAGGTCCAGGACCTGTATAATGATCTCTATCTATACCCTTCTATCCCTTTTTTTCCCCTATCTATGTATACCTTTCTATCCCTTTCTTCTTCAGGAATTCATCCAATCCCTTCTTGAACCCTGATTCCGTATTCTGTCCTATCACACCCTCTGGAAGCGCATTCCAGGCATCCACCACCCTTTGGGTGAAGAAGAACTTCCTAGCATTGGTTCTGCATCTGTCCCCTCTTAATTTTTTCCAAATGCCCTCTTGTTCTTGTAGTTTTCTAAAGTTTGAAGAATGTGTCCCTCTCCACTTTCTCTATGCCCTTCATGATCTTGTACGTCTCTATCATGTCCCCTCTGAGTCTCCGCTTTTCCAGGGAAAAGAGCCCCAGTTTCTCTAATCTTTCAGCATATGGAAGATTTTCCATACCTTTTATCAATCGCGTCACTCTTTTCTGAACCCTCTTGAGTATTGCCATATCTTTAACATATAGCACAACCTCCCCTCAAATTTGATCTACTCTATCCTTGCATTATAATTTGTACTCAGGTAACACAGTGTCCCATTGATTGTCCACCTTCCTCTAGGTCTCTGAAATGCCTATTATATCTATGTCATCTTTCTGTGCTATATAACTCTCCTATTTTATATTTTAGGCTTCTAGCATTTGTATATAGACACTTTAAATTGTGTTTTTTCCTTGAATCTGCAGCCTGCTGAGAAGATGGCAGGGATTTGAGTCCTTTATGATGCCTTCCCCTTAAACACCCTTGGCTTTCTTTCACCATAATTGAAACTTCTCTGCTGGGACTCCCTAAATATCCTATTTCAATAGTATCCTTCAAGGATACTCCACACCAAGCCATCCAATCCTGAGCAACTGGAGGCTTCCCCCATCTCAGTTTAAAAGCTGCTCTATCTCCTTTTTAAATGTTTGTGCCAGCAACCTGGTTCCATCCTGGTTAAGGTGGAGTCCATTCTTTCAGAACATGCTCCCGCTTTCCCAGAAAGTTGCCCAGTTCCTAAAAAATCTACATGTAAATCCCTCATCCCTGCACCATCATCTCAACCACGTATTGAGACTTCAGAGGTCTGCCTGCCTCTTGGTTCCTGTGGGTGGAGCGAGAAGCTTTTCTGAAAATGCTATCCTGGAGGATCTGGATTTCAGCTTTCTACCTAAGAACCTAAATTTGACTTCTAAACTGTCCCGCCACATTTTCCTATGTCATTGGTACATACACGTAATAAGACAACCAGCTCCTCCCTAGCACTATCTAAAATGCTATCTGATATGTGAGGTCCGCCACTTTCAAGCAAGTGATCACGCGATCCTCGCACCCACCTGCCACTCAGCTATCTATATGCCTAATGATTGAAACACCAACTACAGCTCTCCTAACCATTCCCTCTTGGGCAGAAGTCCCTGGAGACACATCCTAGAACATAAGAATAGCCCCACTGGGTCAGACCAATGATCCATAAAGCCCAGTAGCCTGTCACTAGTACTTGGCCAAAACCCAAAGAGTAGCAAAAATTTGATGCTACTGATCCAGGGCAAGCAGAGGCTTCCCCCATGTCTTAATAACAAACTATGGACTTTTCCTCCAGGAATTTGTCCAAACCTTTCTTAAAACCAGCTACGCTATCTACTCTTACCACAATCTCTGGCAATGCGTTCCAGAGCTTAACTATTCTCTGAGTGAAAAAATATTTCATTCTATTGGTTTGTGAGAGAGTATTGCATCCCCTGGTGAGCAGGTCCTGGCTACAAAATTATTTCCTAATTCACCATAGTGATGCTCTCCTTTTAGGAAACCTCCGTCCCCCAAGGCAGCACAGGGGCTGCCAGACTGGAGGTGTAACTTCTCTACAACGGAGCTGAGGGAGACAGATAGGTTCATAGAGAAGACTTAAAGTCCCTGTAGGTATTCTCTATGTACCTATCTGTCTCCCTCAGCTCCTCCAAGTCTGGAACTCTAGCCTCAAGGGAATGAACTCATTCTCTGAGAGCTAGGAGCTCTTTGCAGTGAGCACACACATGTAACTTCTTCTTGCCAAGTAGGAAATAATTATACATGTGGACAATCAGTGCAAAAGACTGGATAGCACCCTTCTTGCTGCTGGACTACTATCTGCATCTTATTTTTGAGCTGATTAATTAAACCATATTCAGCTTCTCTCCAAGCATGGTACATGCGCATGTCGTGCCATTGGGGCTTGCGCACATCTGTGAAGCTGAAAGCTATACCATCAGTAGTTTTATTACCAGCAGGACCTCCTAAAGTGGACAGGTTTCAGCAGAGATGTCAGACTAATGATGTACCACCCATCTAGGCAACAGCAGATGGGCAGTGCTGGAGGCGGAGGATCGCATTTGATGTGTCAATGGCAACAACATCGAATTTATACTGCGCAGAAGAAAGGTCTTGCAATCTACTTCTGTATTCTGCCATGAAAACTTGATATCATCAAGTTGCTAGGACTCAAACATGAGCCGATGGCATCTAACAATAAGGTTCTAGGAATATTAGACTAGTATAGAGAGCCTTAGGATTGTATTGTATACTTATTTTTAGGATACCCATAATGTATATGCAAATGGCACATCCATGTGTCCTGCAAATGGCAAAAGTCAGGTGAAGTTCGGCAACTCCAGTGTTGTAGATCGCTTTATTGTCACGGGTTGCGAGTGAGGGTGCCGCGCAGCTCAGAGGGGAAGGGAAGACATCTTGACCGATACGTTGAATACTGTCAGCTGTACTTGTAGACGATATGGTTGGCATGGTGGTTGGCATGGCATGACAACCAGTGTTTAAAAACGGGTGACTGGGGCCTGCGCAGAATGGCGGGAGCAGTTCTGGCCACCATGTTGGATGGACCATGTGGGTCTTTATCTGCCAGTAGATAAAGAAAATGCATTTGGAAATGCCTACCTTCTTCAGCATACACACATTGACGTTCATTATTTTATCCACATGCCTGCATTTAGGACCATATAAGGACCCCTGAAGAAGACCACAGTGTCGAAACATGGACCATGTTGGCTCAAGATATTTCCTAGAGGTTCAGGCCCTAGACATTTTTACATGGATTATTTATTTCTTTGTTTGAATAAAGCCCTCATCTTGGGCATCAACGCTCCACAATTTCTTTGTTTCGTAGATGTTATTGGACCACTGGGTATGTAATGTAATGTAATGTAATTTATTTCTTATATACCGCTACATCCGTTAGGTTCTAAGCGGTTTACAGAAAATATACATTAAGATTAGAAATAAGAAAGGTACTTGAAAAATTCCCTTACTGTCCCGAAGGCTCACAATCTAACTAAAGTACCTGGAGGGTAATAGAGAAGTGAAAAGTAGAGTTAGAGGAAAAATAAAAATAAAATAAACATTTAACAAGACAGCATTGATCTAAATACTTTGGAAGGTAGAAGAGAGGAGAGAAAGGAATAGAAGCAGAAGGGGGAGCCGTTGAACAGTAGAATTCTGCAGCATCCACTATCTCCTCCTCTCCCTATTGGCTAAGGCTCTTAACATTTGCATATCTTCTTCCCATTGGCTAAGGCTCTTTGCCTGCATTGTGATGTCATAGAGCTTTATGGTTATAGAAACCTAGAAACATGATGGCAGATGAAGGCCAAATGGTCCATGTAATGTAATGTAATGTAATTTATTTCTTATATACCGCTACATCCGTTAGGTTCTAAGCGGTTTACAGAAAATATACATTAAGATTAGAAATAAGAAAGGTACTTGGAAAATTCCCTTACTGTCCCGAAGGCTCACAATCTAACTAAAGTACCTGGAGGGTAATAGAGAAGTGAAAAGTAGAGTTAGAGGAAAAATAAAAATAAAATAAACATTTTAACAAGACAGCATTGATCTAAATACTTTGGAAGGTAGAAGAGAGGAGAGAAAGGAATAGAAGCATGATGAAGTGATGAAGTGGAGCAAGTAAGTTTAGGAGGAGCGATTGACGTTTCCAGAAAGGGCTTCTTCAGGGAAGAGACTTGGCCGACAGTCCCAGGATGCCTATGTCTCCTCCCCTGAGATGTTCTCCCATCCATGCATTCCCTCCCAGACACACTGCCCGTGCCCCAGCCGCTCCAAGGAGGCTGCCCCAGATGAGGCCCACGGTGAATGCAGGATTCTCTCCTCTGCGGGAAAGCCGCCCAGAGCCAACAGTCGATCTTCTTAGCGGATTGCAGGGGGGGAAGAGTTAACACTCTTGGTAGTATCGGGTCTGTGTGCTCTCGGTGGTTGTGGCTGGTCTCGTTGCTGCTTAGGTGTAAAAGCAGTTGATCTCCACTGCTGCTGATATTTAAAAGCAGGCAGATTGATCTCTCCAATGGACTGCAGGGGGAGGAGTTCACACTCCTGGCAGGATCGGGTCTGTGGGCTCTTGGTGGTTGCGGTAGGTCTCGTTGCTGCTTGGATGTAAAAGCAGTTGTTTTTCTACTGCTGCTGATATTTAAAGCAGGTAGATTGATCTCTTAAACGGGATATAGGGGGAGGAGCTCACATGCCTGGCTGGATCGGGGCAAGGGCTCCTATTATAGGCAGCTGGTCTTGCTGCTACTTAGGTGTTAAAGCAGTTGATCTTCCTAGCGGACTGCAGGAGGTGTGGAGCTCACACTCCTGTCATGATCTGGTCTATGGGCTCTTGGTAGTTGCGGTTGGTCCCAATGCTGCTTAGGTGTAAAAGCAGTTGTTCTCCCACTGCTGCTGATATTTAAAAGCAGGTAGATTGATCTATCCAATGGAATGCTGGGGGAAGATCTTATATGTCTGGCTGGATCGTGGCAAAGGGTTCCCGGTAGTGGCGGCTGGTCCTATTGCTGCTTAGGTGTAAAAACAGTTGATCTTCTTATCGGATTGTAGGGGGGGCGGATCTCACATTCCTGGCAGGTTCGGGTCTGTGGGTTCTTGGTGGTTGCGGATGGACCCGCTGCTGCTTAGGTGTAAAAGCAGTTGTTTTCCCAATGCTGCTGATATTTAAAAGCAGGCAGATTGATCTCTCCAACAAATTGTATGGTGAAGAGCATACACGTCTGGCTGGATTGGGACAAAAGCTCTCGATAGTGGCGGCTGGTCTTGGTGCTGCTTAGGTGTAAAAGCAGTTGATCTACTTCTGATGATATTTAAAAGCAAGCATATTGATTTTTCCAACGGAATGCTGGGGGAAGAGCTTACTTGTCTGGCTGGATCAGGGCAAAGGGCTCTCGGTAGTGGTGGCTGGTCCTGTTGCTGCTTAGGTGTAAAAAACAGTTGATCTTCCTAGTGGACTGCAGGGGGAGGTGGAGCTCACACTCTTGGCTGGATCGGGTCTGTGTGCTCTTGGTAGTTGCGGATAGTTCCGCTGCTGCTGAGGTGTAAAAGCAGTTGATTTCCCACTGTTGCTGATATTTAAAAGCAGGTAGATTGATCTCTCCAATGGACTGCAGAGGGAGGAGCTCACATGCCTGGCTGGATCGGGGCAAAGGGCTCTTGGTAGTGGTGGCTGGTCCTGCTGCTGCTTAGGTGTAAAAGCAGTTGATTTTCCTAGCGAACTGCAGGGAGGGTGGAGCTCATATTTTTGCAGGACCGGGTATGACCTGGAAGATGGAATGTGGGACTACTTAGGAAAAAATACTCAAATACGAAACAAATCCCACTAGGAGATACTCATATAGAGATATAGTGAAGAGGAATGGTCTCAGAAACCTACTTGAAAACGGAGGTAATTTGGTCAATGATGGAAACTATAAACCTGGTATGACTTGGTGTTGAATTGAAATATCTGTTTCCAAGTAGGTTTCTGAGACCATTCC
Source organism: Geotrypetes seraphini (assembly GCF_902459505.1). Classification (NCBI taxonomy): domain Eukaryota; kingdom Metazoa; phylum Chordata; class Amphibia; order Gymnophiona; family Dermophiidae; genus Geotrypetes; species Geotrypetes seraphini. Next base: position 166,241,519 of record NC_047091.1, on the reverse strand, counting down.
TCTTTACTATATCTCTATATAAGTATTTCCTAGTGGGATTTGTTTTGTATTTGTAGATGTTATTGGCACCCCCTGGTCAGCAGTGTCATAGCCTTGCATGGGAAGACAGTTGGCAGCTCTCCTTCAGCTCAGCTGGATCCAAAGTGGCTCCAGCTTAAAAATGAATGAAGACCACTGCTCTAGGCATCATGGCTGCATGGTTTTTTACAAGTACCTTCTTAACTGGGAATTTGCTTGTTAGTTCATGCAGATTTATAGTACCCTAACTGGCAATCATTAATTACCTTAAATACTATTTATGGTTGTTGAATAGATATGTCCCCTCTCTGTCCATTTGTTCTGTCTGTCTGTCCTAATTAGATTGTAAGCTCTTCTGAGCAGGGACCGTCTATTACATGTTGAATGTACAACACTGCGTACGCCTTTCAGCGCTATAGAAATGATAAATAGTCATAGTAGTACTAGTATAAGCTAGGTCTGCATATCAAGGAAACTGTGCATGCAAATCTGTCTCATGCATATTCATTGTGGAACTCCTGCAAAGCCTGCCTGATTGGATATGGCCCAAGGACCGGATTGGCAACTAATGCTCTACACCAGGGGTCTCAAAGTCCCTCCTCGAGGGCTGCAATCCAGTCAGGTTTTCAGGATTTCCCCAATGAATATGCATGAGATCTATTTGCATTTAATGAAAGCAGTGTATGCAAATAGATCTCATGCATATTCATTGAGGAAATCCTGAAAACCCGACTGGATTCCGGCCCTCGAGGAGGGACTTTGAGACCCCTGCTCTACACCCACAGTAAACCATCCTGGGCAATATTCTGCCTGAAAGTGCCAGTAACGCTGAAAGATACTGGGTTTTTTTTAAAAAAAAAAAAAGAGGTGAATCGATTAATCTATATATATAAAATCGGATGTATGTATGTATGTGCCGCGATCACGCAAAAACGGCTTGACCGATTTGAACGAAACTTGGTATGCAGATCCCTCACTACCCGGGATGATATGTTCTGGGGGTCTCGCGGCCCACCTGCACACGTGGGCGGAGCTACAAACAGATAATCGGATTTCACCCATTCATGTCAATGGAAAAAATGTAAAGACCTGCCAACGCAAAAACGGCTTGCCCGATTTGAACGAAACTTGGTATGCCGATCCCTCACTACCTGGGGTGATATGTTCTGGGGGTCTCATGGCCCACCTGCACATGTGGGCGGAGCTACAAACATAAAATCAGATTTCACCCATTCATGTCAATGGAAAAAATGTAAAAACTGCCTCCGTAAAACCGGCTTGCCCGATTTGAACGAAACTTGGTATGCGGATCCCTCACTACCTGGGGTGATATGTTCTGGGGGTCTCACGGCCCACCTGCACATGTGGGCGGAGCTACAAACATAAAATCAGATTTCACCCATTCATGTCAATGGAAAAAATGTAAAACAGCTGCCAACGCAAAAACAGCTTGCCCGATTTGAACGAAACTTGGTATGCAGATCCCTCACTACCTGGGGTGATATGTTCTGGGGGTATCGCGGCCAACCTGCACACCTGGGCGGAGCTACAAACAGAAAATCAGATTTCACCCATTCATGTCAATGGAAAAAATGTAAAAACTGCCTCTGCAAAACCGGCTTGCCCGATTTGAACGAAACTTGGTATGCGGATCCCTCACTACCTGGGATGATATGTTCTGGGGGTCTCGCGGCCCAACTGCACACGTGGGCGGAGCTACAAACATAACTTCAGATTTCACCCATTCAAGTCAATGGGAAAAATGTAAAAAGCTGTGGGACCGATTTGAACTAAACTTGGTATGCTGATCCCTCACTACCTGGGGTGATATGTTCTGGGGGTCTCACGGCCCACCTGCACACATGGGCGGAGCTACAAACAGAAAATCAGATTTCACCCATTCATGTCAATGGAAAAAATGTAAAAAATTGCCATTCTCACAGTAATTCCAACTACCTGGGGTGATATGTTCTGGGGGTCTCGCGGCCCACCTGCACACGTGGGCGGTGCTACAAACAGAACATCAGATTTCACCCATTCATGTCAATGGAAAAAATGTAAAAAGCTGCCATTCTCACAGTAATTCACAAACGGCTTGACCGATTTGAACGAAACTTGGTATGCGGATCCCTCACTACCTGGGGTGATATGTTCTGGGGGTCTCGCGGCCCTCCTGCACACATGGGCGGAGCTACAAACAGAAAATCACATTTCACCCATTCATGTCAATGGAAAAAATGTAAAAAGCTGCCATTCTCACAGTAATTCAAAAACGTCTTGACCAATTTGAACGAAACTTGGTATGCAGATCCCTCACTACCTGGGGTGATATGTTCTTGGGGTCTCGTGACCCCCCTGCACATGTGGGCGGAGCTACAAACAGAAAATCGGATTTCACCCATTCATGTCAATGGAAAAAATGTAAAAAGCTGCCATTCTCACAGTAATTCACAAACGGCTTGACCGATTTGAACGAAACTTGGTATGCAGATCCCTCACTACCTGAGGTGATATGTTCTGGGGGTCTCGCGGCCCTCCTGCACACATGGGCGGAGCTACAAACAGAAAATCAGATTTCACCCATTCATGTTAATGGAAAAAATGTAAAAAGCTGCCATTCTCACAGTAATTCACAAACGGCTTGACCGATTTGAACGAAACTTGGTATGCAGATCCCTCACTACCTGGGGTGATATGTTCTGGGGGTCTCGCGGCCCACCTGCACACGTGGGCGGAGCTACAAACTGAAAATCAGATTTCACCCATTCATGTCAATGGAAAAAATGTAAAAAGCTGCCATTCTCACTGTGACCAATTTGGATGAAACTTGGTATGCAGATCCCTCACTACCTGGGGTGATATGTTCTGGGGGTCTCGCGGCCCACAACTCTATGTTGCTTGCTCAAGGGTGGGTTCACCCAAGAATTTATTTGTTCTTGCTCCAGGAGGTGAAACTAAAATTGTTGTTTATAATCACATTTTGCGTTAGTTGTATTGTATTCATTTTGTCAAATATTTCACATTATAATTTGAATATTGTACTTTTTATTAAGCTGTAAAACAATAATTTCATTCACCACTATAAAGTATCTTTATTTCAATCCGTTTACTGTGTTATTGCTATTATTAAATACCCGTGCAACGCCGGGGCATCAGCTAGTAAATCTCTAAACCACTGGGAAGATGGAGGAACCCAATGAAGAGTTCCTTTCTTTAAGTTTCAAGTTTCAAGTTTTATTACCATTTGATGAATCGCCTATACAAACTTTCTAAGCGATGAACAGTTTTATAAAAAACAACAATTTAGCGGACAAACAGCTTTAAAACACAAGTAAAAAGCTAATATACTTATAACACTTAACAAATTTCATCATACATGTGGATTAAGGACAGACATGATATAAGAGGATAGGAGGGGAAAAGTTACAATTCTCTCAGGTAGAAAAAACCTAAAATAGGAAAGAACAAGAGGAAGGGAAAAAATTGAATTCTGGATTAAGTTAACAGGTCTCAGAATTTAATTGTTAAAAGCATCATTAAATAAGAAAGTTTTTAGAAGTTTTTTTAAAGGAAATAAGATCTTTTTCTTTTCTGATATAGAGTGGCAATGAATTCCACAATTGTGGAGCTATAACAGAAAACATGTCATCTCTTCTTGTGCCCACAATTTTCAAGGAAGGGACGGTTAATAGGTCTAGTGATGATGATCGAAGAGAACGAGGGGCATAATAAGGAATGATCATTCTAGACATGAATTGAGGTTCATTGAAAGTTAGTATTATATATCGAAAAATATAATTCGACTTTCCAAAAGTTTGACACAATGTAAATCACCCTGGAAATTCCTAGACTCATATGTTCAATCTATTTCATAGACACTCCTCTCTTCTTCATCTTCTTTTTCTTTACCTTCATCTTTTTCCTCATTTTATTCTTTTTCTTTCTTCTTTCAATTTCTCTTTCCTCTTATCTTTTCTTTTATTATCTTTTCATGAACAGTCCTAGTACTTTAGATCTTTTAAAACGATTCAATTCTACATTGCACAATACAACTGAATATTTGTTATACTAAATGTTTTGTTTTATTTTTTGATACCCTGTACTTGAACTGTTTCTTATATTTTTTCAAAAAACTCAATAAAAAATATTGAACTCAAAAAGAAAGTTAGTATTTTGAATACCAGGAATAATATCTTAAAGGTAATACGGTGGCTGATAGGAAGCCAATGGGAATTGATTAATAGTGGTGTAACATGGTCGTATTTTTTTGCTCTATGAATAAGTTTTATTGCAGTGTTTTGGATTATCTGAAGCCTTTTTTTTTTCTTTTTGTGATACATTGATTAACAGAGAATTACAATAATCGAGTTTAGTTGTAATCATAGAGTGTATGAGTATATTAACAGATTTAGATTCTAGAAATGTTGAGATAGAACATATCAAAGCTGAAAAACATGAAACGCTTTGCCTGGGTATTGATGCCAGAGAAATTAATTATTTTGTAAAATGAGAGTGCTGTCATCTTTCCGCAAGAAAGAACTAACTTTTACAGGATGTCAGAACCAAATAGATGCATGATCAGGGTTTTGTAGATGGCACGAAGCAGGGAGTATCTCTTTAAATATGACTGTCCGACAGCTCAAGCCTTGTCAGTTGTCGTTGCTCAACTAGATAACGGATTGGTTCTTGCCTGATCTGCTATCTGTAAAATTGTGGTGTTCCGCGGTTGCTGAATGCGTCTTTACAAAGCTAAAACAACACAGTACATGTTAATCCAACACGTACATCGATGCTCATGAAATTATTCTTATCGGGGGGCATTATTATGTCAAGTGAGACGGAGAGGTGGAATGGGAGTCCCTCAATTTGCTACATATTATCAGGCAGCTCATATCCAGATAGTGGCAGAATGGGGGGGGGGGTTCCACAGAAGCCATGGATCCGCCTGAACACCTTGGCCACAGTTGTGGTGGTGGGAAGGCTTTGTCTGAGGCTTTTCCTCTCTGGGGGGTCTTTTTTAGCTCATATTGTAGTGTTTTTTTTTGCCTTCCACAAAATCCATGTGAAAGTGTTTATTATTGATCCGTTTAGAACATCAACATATTCCCACTATACCACTTTGGGCTCTCCAATGGTTACCTCTGGATAGATTGCGTCAACTGCTCCTCAAGCTTCCTGAGCTTATGCAAATACCTTTGAGAACTTGGATAGCTTTGCGTCAACACTTATTTCCAGAGCGGACAGTGTTCCATCTTTCTCCAATTTCTTTTCTACCTGCTTTTCCTCCTAATCAGGTCTATAGAGTATTTCTGGACTGGGCGAAATTATCTCGCAAAACTTTAGGTCAAGTATGGGATGGCGATGGCATGCTTCCTTTTGAGGAATTAATGCAGGAGTATGGCCTATCCTCCACAGATCTTTTTCACTATCACCAGCTCCGTGCTTTTCTATATTCCCATGAGCGCAAGGAATTGCAGTTGGGGGAAACGCATTTAGAACAAGCTATACCTAGGGCTACTCAGCGTGTTGGCCTGGGTAGGTTATACAGGGCCCTCTTGCTTCAAAGGTTATACTGCACATTGGGAGCAAGTCTTAGATCATTCTTATTCTCTGATACAGTGGGTGGGCATATATAGGTCATTTTTTTCAGGTTTCAGTGTCAGTGCCATTGGTGGAGAATGGTTATACGATTTTCTACCAATGGTATATGACTCCAGCCCGCCTATTCAAAATATTCTCAGGTTCCTGCTGGAGGAACTGTGGTCAACGGGGTACTTTTATACATATTTGGTGGGCATGTCCCCTGATTGCCCCATTTTAGACCCAATTATTGCAATTATTCAGAAGAAAGCTGAAAACCCATCTGTTCGACACTTAATCTCCTGCATCCTCTCCTCACCTCTTCTCCCCTTCCCCTCTCACCTCCTCTCCCCTCCTCTCCCTCTCCCTCCTACCTATCCTCCTCTCCTCCCTCTCCATCCTCTCCCCTCTCTTTAAAGTCACATTAAGCCTGTATAGGTATGAACAACGCACAAATAGAAGATTAGATTAGATATATTGGATATTACTTATCCTCAATCACCTAACACATGTCTCTTACACCTTAAGCCTCTGGGAGTCTCTCCACGAATACATAAATTTGCTACATCTTTATTTGTGGCAGCCAAGTTAGTCCTGGCACGTCATTGAAAACAAGCTATGATCCCCTCCTTGGACATGGTATTGGTAAAACTAGCTTATATTTGCTTGATGTCTAAATTTACAGCTTATAAAAATGATAGAGTTACAGCCTTTCATAAAATTTGGACAATTTTTTATCCTGGAGAGATGATTCTGTTTAATTTACCTTGTGAAACACTCCGAGTGCTGGAATAAGGGCAGGGGATGGGAAAACAAGGAGTTTGGGGATAATTGGGTTGTTATTGTTTTTTTTGTATTGGTTTATTTTATATGAGTTGTTTATTCTTTTGGTTGTATTGTTCTATCTCAAGGATGTTTGACTTGAGCTTGTGCACCTGCTTGTTTTGCGGGGAGGACATTTGCATTTTGTATTGTTACTATTATGTTTATGGTTGAAATAATATAAATAAAACTTTTTTTTAAAAAAAATTATTCTTATCGGCATTGTTCATTCCATCATCATACCTCGTTGCAATCCATCCTCCATCGCACTCCCCCACAGATGTTTTGCGTGTTTTAGCGTGTGAACTGACTTGCATTTTGAACATTACGAGAGGGTGCCGAAAAGTTCCCAGCCCCAACCAAGAAGAGAACGGCTCGGATACGGTTCAAGGAATGATCTGAAAAAATGTCACAACTCAGCATTTCGTTTCTGCAAATTGTCACTTGATGAAATAAGGTGACGCTCTTTCCAGTTACAGAGGCAAAATAACGCTCAGAATTTAGGAAGTTGGTTGGTTGAGCGGAGAACTTCTCAGCACCCCTTCGTACTTGGTCTAGTACAGGGGTGCCCAATAAGTCAATTGCGATCGACCGGTAGCTCACCAAGGCAAAGTGAGTCGATCACCCAGCACTCACTTTGCCTTGGCGATCTATCGGGCCGATAAGTCTTCCTCTCCCCGACGTCAATTCTGCCGTCGGAGAGGAAGTTCGGGCCAGCCAATCGCTGCCTGGCTGGGCAAAACTTCCTCTCCGACGGCAGAATTGATGTCGGGGAGAGGAATGCTGATCGGCCCGAAGCAGGGAGAGCATGGGGCGGCGTCGGTGTCGGCTTTGGGGCCTGTTATCCATTGGTGGCGTTTTGGCTCCTGTTCCCCGATGGCAGCGGCAGTAGCAGTGGCTTGGGGAAGGGCAGAGAGAAAGAAAGAAAGGGGGCAGGCAGGGAGACAGAAGGAAAGAAGAGAAACAGAAAAAAAGAAAAGGGGCATGAAGAAAGAAAGAAAGAAAGAAAGGTCAGGGAGAGAGGAAGAAAAAGTTGGGGGAGGGAATGAGGTGTGGAGGAGAGGAAGCATACAGGCTGAAAGAAAGATTGGATGCAAGGTCAGAAGAAGAACGTGCAACCAGAGACTCATGAAATCACCAGACAAGGTAGGAAAAATGATTTTATTTTAAATTTAGTGATCAAAATGTGTCTGAATTTATATCTGCTGTCTATATTTTACAATATGGTCCCCTTTTACTAAACCGCAATAGTGGTTTTTAGCATAGGGAGCCTATGAGCGTCCAGAGTAGCGCTGGGCATTCAGCGCAGCTTCCTGCGCTAAAAACTGCTATTGTGGTTTAGTAAAAAGGGAGGGGGGTGGGTATTTGTCTATTTTTGTATGGTTGTTACTGAGGTGACAGTGCATAGAGTCATCTGCTTTGACCTCTTTGAAAAAACCCCGGAATAGGAATGATAATTAACAATTCTATGCGTACAGTGTGCGTTGTGTTTTTTTAAAATTTTATTGTTGGTAGATCATTTTGACTTGGTCATTTTAAAAGTAGCTCGCGAGTCAAAAAAGTGTGGGCACCCCTGCTCTAGTACATTATTTCTCTGGACCTGCATTGTAGGTAAAATAGAACCCACCCACAGACTTACCTCCTGTTTTACTAAGGTGCGCTATGCGTTTTAGCACACGTTTAGCGTGCATTAAATGTACGCATGCGCTAACCGCTAACACGTCCATTGACTAACATGCACGTGGTTAGCGCGCCCTAAAACACTTAGCGTACCTTAGTAAAATGAGCCCTTAATGTATGGCGTGTTTACCTTGCTCATAGACTTCCACCGAGCAGCAACAGAACATGGTAATAAATATTTACGCTAACAAGTTTCTTCCTTTCTAATCCTAAACTGACCTTTTAGTTTTCTGAAATTTTTAAGTTGGATCCTGTTCAATGAAAGCCTGGTAGACTGACATACATACTAGTACAGTTCAGGAAAGACCATTTCATTTCCTAACACTGTCCCGCTTGTATTTGTGTCTTTCATTGCTCTCCATCTGTGTTGATTTGCATTAGTAGGGCTGTGTAAAAAATAACATAAGGAAAGAGACACGACCGCTCACCCCGGACCTGCTCTATAGCAAAAGTATCACATGGTGATAGAATTTTCACAGCAAAATGGTGCTGCAGCTCAGCGTCTCAGAACTGTGCTGAAAATTCCTATTTCATGCTAGAATAATTATCGTTAACCATGTCCGCCCTTGCCTAGCGCATGATCACTTTCTATAAAAGTTTCAAAAGCTTCCCCCACTTTATCTTTCACTCATATGCTGTGTATATACTGAATGGAAAGTTACCCAGTTCCAGGTGGGAAATTGTAGGCCGGTCTTGGATTTCTGACAGCCCTAGCCTGGTGCATTATGGGACCCATAGCACCAATTTTCATGGGCAGATTCAAAGACTACACTTCCCACCACTGCTTTGAGACAGAAGTTCAAAACCGGGGCTGGCCAAAAAGTCTTCCTCCTCAAACTGGATAATTCGGCATCTCTGGGAATATTAAATAGAAAGAGACAAGATGAAGGGAGATTTGTGTCTGGCTACAGTGCTACCACAGGCTTTATTCAATCTGTGTTTTCTCCCTTCCTCTGCCACCAGAGCTGCTAGGTTTCTGCCTGATGCGAGCATGAACTTTGTCAGTGTTTAACTTCTTTGATGGAAGTCTATTCCAACTGTCCTCCATATTCTCAGTGAACAATATTCTCTTATTCCTTTAGAGCTGCCTCCCTTCAGCTATTCACGGTGACCCTTTGTCCTTGAGTCTTTCATTCTATAGAAAAGTATTACCTTTATTGAAACCTGCTAGATACGAGGGCGAATCAAAAATTAAAAGCAATTGTTAAATTACGCGATAATAGTTTCATTGTAATGGTACTTGTATGTAATACTGGGATGGGAGGGGAGGATTTTCTATTTAATAAGAATAGCTTAAATATTAGGTGTAATACATAATATTCAAAATATTATAGAATATGAATTTGTAATGAAATGTTGTATTTAAAGTGTTATATGAGAGTTAATCAAGTGTGTATTTATAAGTTCATATGATTTTATCTATTACACTTGTTGTAATATGCAAAAATGACTAAAGAATTCAAAAACAAACAAAAAAAAAATTACGCGATAACCGGAACAGAGCTAGCGAAATGCAACATATGTACTCGTGCATTGCCTGTCGGATAGTTTGTCCATGCACAGTGCAGCGCTCGGCCTTTAGTCGTGTGGCAGCCACGAGGTCAGAAACATGGACGCTCCGTTGCAAGATTGCATCATCAAAGAACAACAAGCAGTAGTGCGCTTTTGGGGGGGGCAGAGGGAGTGAAACCTGTGGAAATTCACCATCGGAATTCATTGACTCAGTTTGGACACAGCACCATGAATCAATGAAAGGTTTATGAGTGGGTAAAAAGCCTTAAAGTGGGAAGAACACATGTAACCTATGAAGATCGTTCTGGTCATCTATCAACATTGCGCTCACAAGAGCACATTGACAGGGCAGCTGCCTTGATTAGAGAAGACCGATGCATAGCAGTGTCTCACTTGTCTGCAAATTTGGATATCAGCTATGGATCTGCATTTGCCTTAATACATGATACGTCTGCGCACGAAGGGTTCCCAAACAGCTGACTGATCTGTACAAACATTAGCTTGTGGAAGTTCCAACCCAGTTCCTCATATGGTATAAAGGAGATCCAGGTATTCTATAGAGAACTGTCACCGGCGACGAGACATGGGTGCATCACTGCGACCCGGAGAGCAAAACGCAAAGCATGATGAAGTAAAGGAAGCGATGCTCACCTGGCTTCGGGAGCAGCTGAAAAACCTCTCTACATTAATGCAGAAGCTGGTTGAATGATGCAACAAATGCGTCATCTTGCATGGGGACTATGTGGAAAAGTGATATGTTCAATTGCTCACAGTTACTTCTATTAAAGTTGTTAAATGTATTTCGCCTTTGATTTACCCTTCCATTGGAATGATGGTTTCATCTTTTCCTTTCCCCACTAAGTATATGGAACATAGAAATACAGTGCTCCCCTGCGAATTTGCGGTCGGCGGTTCACGGACCCGGTCATTCGTGGTATTTTCTGACCGCGAACCGCTGACCAGAAAAGGGCAGCTGGAGAGGCAAAAGATGGCAGCTGGAGCGCTGGCGAGTGAAGAAAATCACTCGCTGTATGCTCCGACCGCCTCTTCCTGTACTAAAGTCGGGCCTCACCAATCAGGACATCCTGCGTGCTTGTACGTGGTGATCGTGTTGTCGGGGCAGCGGCTGGCTTGGCTCAGGATAGGAGCGGTCATGCACATGCTCGCATAGGATGGCGGCCGGCTTGAATCGGGAGCAGGGAGGCGCTGACGGACGGCAGAGGCATCAGCCGAAGCGGGAGGGCAGCCGCACGGGGACCCAGGGCAGGATTAATTCGTCGAGGGCCCCTAGGCACCCAAGTACATTGGGCCTCCTGCCCCACCCCACCATGCGCACAGGCGGATACAGGAAGCTGCGTCAGAGGGAAGTTTTGGGCAAGCAGCACCGCTTGCACAATTACAGTTCCCATTGCCTTTCTTACTTGCGTTACTTGCTTCTCTTACTTTCCGTCAATGGGGGGGGTTACCGATCGGGTGGGACCCGTGTTGTCGATCGGGGGGCCCGCGTTGCCAATCGATGCTGGAGGGGCCCATCGCCGTTTGGAAAAAACAATGTTGATGCCTTTCTTGATCGGGCCTCACCTGACCATTTTGGGCCCTAGGCACGTGCCTACTTGGCCTATTGGTTAATCCTGCCCTGCGGGGACCCCAAGGGAAGGAAGCCACCATGCTGAAAGCGCTACAGCACCCACAGGCAGGTACCCACCACCTGGGCCACCATAGCAAACTTTGGTTGTGGAACAAATTGTTTGAGTTTATATTGTGGCCTATGGGGAACTTTGCTTTGATATACGAGTGCTTTGGCTTACGAGCATGCTTCTGGAATGAATTATGCTCGTAAACCAAGGTACTACTGTACTTTATCCTAAAGCAAAAAGAAATAAATAAAACAAATATAAATTTTTTTCTACCTTTGTTGTCTGGTTCCTGCTTTCCTCATCTTCTCATCATTCTCTTCTTTCCATCCACTGTCTGCCCTCTCTCTGCCTCTTCCATATGGTATCTGCTCTCTTTCTATGCCTCTTCCAGAAATTGTCTGCCTTTCCCTTCCATCTCTTCCTCTCCCTTCCCCCCCATTGGTGTAGTATTCATCTTCTCCCCTTTTCTCATCACTCTCCTCTCCTTCCCTTCCCTCTCCCACACCCCCATGGCATGGCATTTCACTCTCTTCTCTCCCTTCCCCCCACTTCCATCAGCATCTGCCCCCTTTCTTTCCCTCCAACCCAATTCTATCCAGTATCCTTATGTCTCTCTCCCCTTTCCCTTCCCCCCCACTTCCATCAGCATCTGTCCCCTTTCTCTCCCTCCACCACCCTGCCCCACCACCCTGGCCCCTTTCTCTCCCTCCACCACCTTTCTATGCTCCTTTCTCTTTCCCTCCAAACTAACCAATGCCATGAAGCAAGGTCCTGTGATGACTTCAGCTGCCGGCTCTACTCAGGAAGTAAGTGACATCAGGGGGAGGTGGACATGCAGACATGGGGAGTTGCTGCAAGATCCCACGATGACTGTGTCTGCCGGTCCACCCCCTCCAACGTCACTTACTTCTTCCCTGAGCAGAGCCGGCAGACATAGTCATCGCGGGACCTTGCAGCAACTCCCCGTATCTGCCGGTCCACCCCTTCTGATGTCACTTATTCTGGATGCACTGCCGTCGATGCCGGAGGGAGGGAGGACCCGGCGTTGTCGATAGTACTACCAATCTTTTCCGGGGGGCTTGCGTTGCCAAAGAAAAAAAAAACCAACCCTGAGACTTCTGTTTCTTCATTGGGCTCCCCTGACAACTTCGGGCCCTAGGCACATGCCTACTGGGCCTACCCATTAATCCAGCCCTGGCCATCAAAAATCTGGCAACCCTATCTGTAGTGGCTCTAACTTTTTTTTTTTTTTTTTTTTTTTTTTCTGTTTAATTCATTTATTATAATATAATAATAATATTAAAAAAACCAAGTATAAATGAAATAAATAGAATGAAGGGGGAAAGGTAAGGGGTTAAGGGGGGATATAGGAAAAAATAGATTAGGTATATAGAAATATATTTTGGAGGAATGTTAAAATATGTATGCAAATATTTTATTATGAATTTAATTGGAATGAATATCTATTTGTATCATATTATTGCATATTTATTTGATTCCTTCAATAAAATGTTATAACATAAATAATGACCTGGAATAGAAGAGATAAGTGTGCGGGAGGCATTTGAAAGGAAGCTCCTGAATGGAGAGGGCATGAAGATGACATGAAGAGGTGATAGGCTCAGGAGTACTCTAAGGAAATACTTTTTAAAATTTTATTTTACAGAAAGGGTGATAAATGTGTGGAATAAGCTCCCCTGTAGAGGTGTGTCTGATTCAAGAAAGTGTGGGACAGACACGTAGGATCTCTTAGGGAGAGAAGGAGATAGTGGATGCTAAGGATGGGCAGACTGGATGGGCCGTTTGACCTTTATCTGCTTTCATATTTCTGTTTCTTGCCTAATGGTTGGGCTGAAAATGGATGGGGAGGAAGAGAATGGAGAAGGAAAGGCGCTGGACCCAGGGCAGGGAGGGGAGGGACAGAAGCCGAATATATAGAGCAGGGATCTCAAAGTCCCTCCTCGAGGGCCGCAATCCAGTCGGGTCTTCAGGATTTCTCCAATGAAGATGCATCGAAAGCAGTGCATGCACATAGATCTCATGCATATTCATTGGGAAAATCCTGAAGTGGCTCTAACTTGTTATACTGCCCTATCTGAGGGTTACATGTCAGAGAGGTTTATATTTAAAATTGAATAAAAAGTCCATGAATTAGAAAGGAACTACGAATAAAAACAGGAAAGAACAATCAGCAGAATCAGACAAACCTATTTATACTAGTCAAATGCTCAATAGCCACTGAGAGAATCCAACCTGAGAGTATGAGGAAAAAGCACATCCCAAAAGATGAGTCTTCGATTGTATTTTAAAGTTCTTAAAAAAACTGTCCTTTGCGCAGGAACGCAGGTAAAGTGTTCCATAATGAAGGGGCCATAAATGAAAAGAGCTGATTGACGAGTGGTTTCTAGGTGAGCTTCACTTGCAGGGGGTGAAAAGAGACGACGTCCAAAAGCAGAACGCATTGAATTGGTTGATGAGGCTGACGGGATGAGATTAGCCAGACAAGAAGGAGTTATGTCATAAATGGCACGATAAGTTAGAGTCAAAACCTTATGATGGAAGCATAAAGGCAAAGGACGCCAGCGAAGTTTAAGGAACAATGGCGTAACGTGGTTGCATTTCTTTGCGTTGAAGAGGAATCTGGCAGCTGTCTATAGAAGTCTATAAAGTGATGCCTGTTTTTAAGGTGCCACGAATGTATCTGTTTGAGGCCTATTTTAAAGCTTACCCCCCTCACGCTACACATTATCGCGCGCTAAATGCTAATGCGTGCATGTTATCCTACGGACGCGTTAGCGCATGCGTTGATTCAGCACGCACTAAATCCGCGCTAAAGCGCTTAGCGCTCCTTTGTAAAAGAGGGCCTTAATGTACTCCATTTTATGTTTAAATATGTTTATTGATTTTGCAAGAAAATAGTATCACACAAGTCAAACCAATATCATCCCCCCACCCTCCCCCTCCCTATCCCCAACACCCACCCCCCCAACATCCCACAATAACAATGATCATCCTCCATCGTTCAAATTATTACGGGTTCAACAAGTGACTACGTGCTTTATGAGTCAACGTTAACCAAAATGGTTCCCAAACAGAACTAAATATCCGGCCTCTAGGTGAGTCCAATGAGGTTAAGGACATACGCTCCATCGATGCTTGACGAAGCATCAGAATTCTCCAGAATGACAAAGTTGGTGGGTCTGATACAATCCAACAATGTAGTATCGTTTTCTTTCCCATGAGGAAAGTCCGGGCCAGGAAGCCTTTCGGAGACCCCCGGGGGAGTGAGTCCATCATGAACAGCAATTCCGGACGGTTAATGTACTCCATTTTAATAGCTTTTTATCTGCCAAGCAGTATATAAAGAAATTACAAAAAAAAAAACTAATCACAATAATTGCATGGAATACTCTGCATGCAATAGGTCTGAATGCATTGGACCCGATATTCAAACCAATTTACCAGTACATCACCTATCTAGGGCTAACTATATTTAAGTTTCAAGTTTTATTAAAATTTTGATTCAATCGCTTTATCGTAATTTCAAATCAATTTACAAATAAAAGAAGGGGTCCATACGGTTTAAAATACATTGACGGCCAAGACATTACAAACGAACACGTAATTTTTGTAAACCGTGCCGAGCTCTATTGTTATAGAGAAGATGCGATATATAAGCCTAAGGTTTAGTTTAGTTTAAGAACAAAGAAGGTTAAAACATAAGCAAGGTAAAAGGATTTTTGTTTTAGAGAGATGCATAAAAGTGACTCGTATAAGTCTAAGCCTCAGAAGGCTAAAAAGTTTAATTGCTTTTCTTTGAAAAAGAAATACCAATTTGTCTCGCGTGAGTCAGTTCTCAAAAGCATCCTTGTATAACCAGCTCTTTAGCTTTGGTTTCTGGATCCTCTCTACAGATTGAGTTTTCTGCTAAGGTTTTGAGAGTCCTCCTTGACTCCTCTCTCTCTTTTAAGGATCAAATCAACTCTGTGGTCAAAAAATGCTTCTTTAACCTGTGTTTATTGAAGAAGGTTAGACATCTCTTTCATCATCGACATTTTTCTATATTAGTTCAGTCAATTATATTATCTCGTCTCGATTATTGCAATGTTATCTACCTCAGTATCCCAAAAACTTGTCTTCGTAGATTGCAACTGACTCAAAATACTGCTGCGAAATTGATCTTTGGGAAACGTAAATTTGATCACGAGACTCCGTCGCTCCAGTCTCCCTTGGCTCCTGGTTTATTTTAGAATTCCATTCAAATGTGCTTGTGTTGTTTTTAAAATCCTTTAAGATATCTTTACTCCTCTCCTTCCTTTATCTTGGAACGTTTACAGATTTTCCTTTGCAAGAGGTAATCAACAATTTTTTTTTTGTATATCTTTATTGAATTTTCAAACTACAATTGTGCAACAAGTAATTCATATACATATAATATTACAAGAAAAGCACAATAAACTTTTCAGACATTAATGTACAATTATATTTTCCCCCGCCCTCCCACCTAATATTCAAATAAAATAAATCAACCATTTAAATGATCTCTTCCTTCCAAGAAAGGGATAAAAGGAGTCAAGATTTTCACTCAATCTGTGATTTTTAAGCTTTCTCAACTTTGGAATGATCTCCCACTCCTTTTAAGGAGTTCCGATTCACTTCAACTTTTTCGTAAATTTTTTTAAAAAAAACATTTTATTTGCTAAACACTTTGAAAATTAATCTTCCGAAACTTAGGGCTCCTTTTACGAAGCCGCGTTAGCGTCTTTAGCACGCATGACTTTTAATCACGCGCTAGCCGAAAAACTAACGCCTGCTCAAGAGGAGGCGGTAGCGGCTGGCACGGCCAGCAGTTTAGCGCGCGCTATTACGCACGTTAAACCGCTAACGCGCCTTCGTAAAAGGCGCCCTTAGTCTTACTCTTCATGGTTTTTATTTGTTAAATTAACTATTGTAAACCGAGTCGAGCTTTCTTGGACCGATGTCTCGGTATATAAAACCAAGCCTTAGATTAGATTAGATTAGGTAAGCGTTTTTTTCTTCTTTGATATAGGCTGGCAATGTGGGCACTTTTCAACTTGTTTTGTAAGGAATTTGAAATTTTCCACGTGGCTTATTTCTGCCAATTTTAGATATTTTTTTTTATCAATGTCCTGGTGTCTTTCTGCTCTAGTTCTCTTGATACATTATTTATCACTTTCTGGTGTATGTACGGGGTGTGTTCACTAACTGTGGTAGATGCATCTTTTCCATCAACTTGCTGCCATAAGAACTCATCAAAAATACATTGCAGAAGAAGGCCTTTTGCCAGTCACTCACAAGGGACATATATTATCCAGGCACCTATGTGCTTTGCATTTAAAAAATTTGTATGTCACTTACCTTTGAGAGAAAGAAACATGCTGTAAGGGGAAACAGTTTTATCCACAGAAATGGGTTCTTTGAATCTTCCTCACTTGATCTCTTGCCTTTTAAGGACGCCGTGAAGATTCTTGGGGGTCTATCTTGCCAGTTCCCTCTCCTTCTGTAAACAGATTTCTTCTGTTGTTCGGCATAGTTTCTTCACTCTTAGACAAATACGATGTATTCATTCTCAGCCTTACTCTTCCCTCTCTTAGAATCCTTCTTTTGGCTCTCGTTATCACTAAACTTGATTATCGTAACTCAATATATCATGACTTGCCCTGTCATCCAGTCCAAATATATATGGGGAAAACCAAAAAACTGGTACTCTACTAAGAAGGGAAACATACAGAAGTCAAAAAATCACTCAGTAGGTGTAATAGTGAAATTAATACTTCTAGAACAGACACACAGAATTCAAAAATATGCTCAGAGACACAAGGGCAACAACGTGGAGCCGCAGCCCCAAGAGAAAATGGTGTCAGGTCAAAACCGCGGAAGACAAAGGCGCACGCCGACAACTGAGTGCAGTGCGGAGGCGCGTGCCGAAGAAAATAACTGTTTTTAGGGGCTCCGATGGGGGGTGTGGGGGGGAACCCCCCCCACACTTTACTTTATACAGATCGCGCTGCGTTGTGGGAGGTTTGGGGGGTTGTAACCCCCCACATTTTACTGAAAACTTCACTTTTTCCCTAAAAACAGGGGAAAAGTGAAGCTTACAGTATAATGAGGGGGGTTACAACCCCCCAAACCACCCACAACGCCGCCGCGATCTGTATTAAGTAAAGTGGGGGGGCTCCCCAACAAAACCCCCTGTCGGAGCCCCTAAAAACTGTCATTTTCTTCAGCGTGCGCCTCCGTCTTGCGCTCAGTTGTCGGCGCGCGCCTTTGTCTTCCGCAGTTTTGTCTATGAACCGAGAAAATTGCCTCACCACCCAATCATTGCATATTGTAAATTCCAGTGGCAAACAACATTCTTTGCTGCAAACTAGCATAGAAAAAGTTCTTATACTTTGAACTGTCACAAGCACACACTTAGCTTGATCAAAGGTTCCGACGGGGCCCGTTTCGATCCTGCGTCAGGGAACCAAATGGAGCACTCGGCAAAGCTCTCAAAAAGTGGTGGTGTCTCTGAAAGCATAAATAAAATACTTTGATTGTTATTCAAAACAGTCTTGCAGTGTCAAAAATTTCCTTAAGTACTAATTTACGGAGAGGGTAGTGGATGCCTGGAATGCGCTCCCGAGAGAGGTGGTGGAGAGGAAAACTGTGACTGAGTTCAAAGAAGCGTGGGATGAACACAGAAGATTTAGAATCAGAAAATAATATTAAATATTGAACTAGGCCAGTTACTGGGCAGACTTGCACGGTCTGTGTCTGTGTAAACATAGAAACATAGAAATAGACGGCAGATAAGGGCCACGGCCCATCTAGTCTGCCCACCCCAATGACCCTCCCCTACCTTTCTCTGTGAATAGATCCCACGTGTCTATCCCATTTGGCCTTAAAATCAGGCACGCTGCTGGCCTTAATAACCTGAAGTGGAAGACTATTCCAGCGATCAACCACCCTTTCAGTGAAAAAGAATTTCCTGGTGTCCCCGTGCAGTTTCCCGCCCCTGATTTTCCACGGATGCCCCCTTGTTGCCGCGGGACCCTTGAAAAAGAAGCTATCTTCTTCCACCTCGATGTGGCCCATGAGATACTTGAATGTCTTGATCATGTCACCCCTCTCTCTGCGTTCCTCGAGTGTATGGCCGTTTGGTGGAGGATGGGCAGGGGAGGGCTTCAATGGCTGGGAGGGTGTAGATGGGCTGGAGTAAGTCTTAACAGAGATTTTGGCAGTGGGAACCCAAGCACAGTACCGGGTAAAGCTTTGGATTCTCGCCCAGAAATAGCTAAGAAGAAAAAATTAAAAAATTTAAATTGAATCAGGTTGGGCAGACTGGATGGACCATTCGGGTCTTTATCTGCCGTCATCTACTATGTTACTATGTAATTCCCGGCAAACCAGAGGGTACCCACCAAAAATTCAAATTTCATTCATACATACGAGCCTCCTCCACTGATTTCTCCAAGGCCGAAAAACCGGCAAGGCTACTGTCATCCAGTCCGGTAATACTTCTATTAAAAATTGACACGGGAAAAATCCACCGGGGACCGTGTTACATCTCTATTCATCTCTGAACATCGGCTCCCTATTCTTTCCAGATTCCTTTTAAAGACTTCACCGTCGGCCATCAAATCTTGAACTCAGGCCTGCCAACATTTCTCGCCAACCTTCTTGTGCCTTATTCCCCTCAATGTACTCTTCGCTCGTCCCAACAGCATTCGCTCACAGTTCCTTTTGCCTCATACGACTCGACTCATCGCACAACACCTGCTTCAGGGTTCTAGCACCTACCTTATGGAATGCTTTTCCTATTTCCATTAGGACTGAGCTTCCCGTCACTATATTCGAAGCAGCCTTAAAACACGCCTTTTTTTGTATTCATAAAACCTCTACTTTTAGGGTGCAGCTTTGTCTTTCTCCCATTGTTTTTTTTTTTTTACCTTCCTTTTTGCCCTGAACCTGGCTTTGAATTGTACTTTATATTCTTTTCTTAATATGTCTCCCATTATGTTTCCCTCCCTCCATTTTTAAATATTTGGATAAAGTCTTGATTTTATTTTGTATACAGTCTGTTTTGCCTAGTTTTCTCCATATTCGTGGGGGTTAGGGGAAGAGCCGGCCCACAAATATGGAAAATTCACAAATAACTTATGGGCTGACTCTGACCCACCCCTGCCTACTAGAGAATGGCACGGTGGCTGTTACCCGCGGCTAGCCACAGGTAGCCCGCCAAAACGGTGATTAAAAAAAAGGTCACTGCGAGTTCGGGGACAAGGCCATTCACTGCCCCGTGGAGCGGTGAATGGTAACACGGGGCGGTGAACAAGTAGTGAACGCGCGGTGAACGAGCGTTCAAACAGGCAGCCCACTCTCTCCCGCCGGCCGTCCATGCATCTCCCTCCCTCCTTTTCCCTTACCTTTTCTTCTTGAAACTGGCGATTTCTATAAGGCTACGAGCTGTATTACAGCCGGAGCCTTGAAGTCGCGTCGCGTTACCTGCTGGAAAAAGTCTCCTCTGACGCAACTTCCTGTTTTCGGTTGATACTTTTCTAGCCAGGAAGTGATGTCAGAGGAAAAGCCAGCGCAAGCAGGAGACAGAGAAGCTGCTCGCGCTATCGAAGATTTAGAGTGACTGGGATGGAACGAGTGTGGCATGGGGTGCAGGAGTGGGGGAGGGCAGAAGGGCGCCACTGTCCCCGGGCGCGTCCTACCCTCACTAGACCACTGGCTGGAAGTGGCAGGAAAGGCTCCATCTGAGTTCAGGGCTGCATGTAGAGGGTCTTCAAGCATGTGCAGACGCCCTCCAAATGCGGCCTCGAGCTCAGGCAGAGTCGGGGGCCCTTTCTGCCACCTCCAGCCAGTGCCAAACGAGCCTCCAGAGGCTCACAACAGAAGCTCTTGCCTCCGGACCCCTGGTACATGTGGCAGGACTGCAAATGATGCGGCATCCACCTATGGGTGAGCCCTTCTGTCCTCCTGAAGGTTAAAAAAAAAAAAATTAGGCTGGACAAACTGCCAGGATTTAGAAAACAGTTCAGACACTCAGACAGTCCTCTAAAAAGAGGACAGAGCTGAGTAAATCTGGACATATAATACCATATCTATTGTACGTATTCTCCAGTTATTTATTTCTTTTATTAGGTAGTTATATACTGCATGTCAAGGTTATCTAAGTAGTTTATGATCAAGTACTCGGGCATTTTCCTTATCTGTCCTGATGGGCTCACAATCTATCTAATGTACCTGGGGTAAGGCAGATTGAATGACTTGCCCAGGGTCACAAGGAGCAGTGTGGGGTTTGAACCCACAACCTCAGGGTGATAAGGCTTTAGCTCTAACCACTAGGCCACTCCTTCCTGCTGTGGATGGAGTTGGGGAGGAGCTGAGAGTTATGGGCGCATCAGTGATATTCAGTGCCAGTGCTTACCTACAAGGGGGTGCTGTAGACCCCCCTAAACCCGGCCCCTGGCCCCGCCCAGTCCCACCCATCCCTGCTCCGTTACTCCACAGTCCCGTCCCAATCCCGCCCTAGCCCCGCCCTAGTCCCAACCCTCCCGCTGCCTGCTCTCGTCAGGCAGGAGGGCATGCGCTGATGCGAAGTGATGAAGGTACGGATGCCCACCTGCCCGACACGATTTTGAGGAAGCTTTTCAAAACCCGGACAAAGGGCTCAAAAAGGAGGACATGTCCTGAGATATCCGGATGTGTGGTAACCCTACATAAGAACATAAGCATTGCCTCTGCTGGGTCAGACCAGAGGTCCATCACGCCCAGCAGTCCGCTGGCGCAGCGGCCCATCAGGTCCAAGACCTGTATAGTAATCCTCTATCTATACCCTTCAATCCCCTTTTCCTTTAGGAAAATCATCCAATCCCTAGGGTGCTGAAAAGTTCTCAGCTCAACCACGAAGGGAATAATAATAATTATTATTATTATTTTATTTTTATATATCACCAAAGCCATGAAAAGTTCGAGGCAGTTTACAACAAGAAGTGCTGGAAAATCAGCGAAGAGGTCAACAATTCAAAGACATCTATACAATCTATAATGGAAGAAGTAGAAAGCTATATAGTTCATAAGGTTAATGGTTGAATGTGCAGTGCTATAAAATGCTTAGTTTACAAATTGATTGAAGAAACTTGTTTTTATCAATTTTCTAAAATTGAGGTAGGTTGAGGAGTGCGTGATAACGTTACTCAGACAATCGTTCCATTTGCCTGCCTGGAAGGTGAGGGTTCTGGGCAGGAATCTTTTGTAGTGGCAGGCCTTTATTGTTGGGTAGGTGAACAGATGTATTCTTCGTGTGGGCCTAATAGAACTTGCCAGATTAAATTGGGAAACTAGGTAAGTGGGGGCCAGACCAAATATTGATTTATAACACAGACATCAGGCTCCATCACCTGAAGATAAGGGCTGAGGAAGTAAATAGGTGTCACAAGAATCCCAATATAAGAAAGAGGGGGGGGGGGGGGTGTTCACCATGGAAGAAGTCAAGACATGGATTGTATCAGCCTTAACAATTGTGGGGCCCAATGCAGATGAGTATGTGGAATGACTTTCAAGTTATTCCACATATTCATCCCCTACGTTCAACACACTCGGCACATCGGGTCTGAAGTTTCTGTAACCCTTCCAAAATAATACTCTGATGTCGGTCACTGAAAATACTGCTCCACTGCTGCAATCACCTCCGAATCACTTGAAAATTGTCGCCCTTTCAAACTCTTTTCAAGGTTTGGAAACAGAAAAATGCAACATTATCAAAATAGCACATTCCTACACTTTTCTGCTAGTTATTTCGCGTGTGCACTGTTTTTCAGCTGGAAGGTGAAATAACCCCTCCTCGCCAGCTCTTTCTGGGGGGGTTACTCGTTAACAGAGTACACTACGCTTCTCCCTCCGTATTCGCGGTGATAGGAGATGAACAAAACCGCAAATACTGAAAAACCGCAATTAACTTTTTTATATATTATTTGCTGTTTTCTATTAAAAACCATCGTGAGTATGGTAAAACCGCGAAGAACATGGTGGGAGACCTGGCCTGTTTCTGAAGGAGAGGCAAAACACGGTGAACAAAGTGCTGGGAATTGGCAATTTTCTCTGTAAACGCTTGGAATCGGCAATTTCTCTATGCAAGCTGATGTAATTGGGGGGGGGGGGAGAGGAGAAGCCAGCAAGCTAAAAACCGTGAATAATCGAAACCGCAAATGCTGAAATCGCGAATACGGAGGGAGAAGTGTAATGCTGTTTTTTTGTGCGCTGTCACAGGGCCAGTTGCATAAAATGAGATCTGCAGTAGGTAGCATATAATAATGTCATTAGCTTGCACTGAACATAAGAATAGTTCCCAAGCTTAAATAATCATTGAGTGAAAAATTTTCTTCTGTATGCTTTTAAAAATATTACCATAACTCCCAGTGTGAATAAAGCTTCTCCTCCATCAAAAACTTTGGGGCCCTTTCACTAAAATGCACTATGAAGTTAACACACTGCGTGATATTCAAAGCGAGTGAACCAGCTGGGAATGGCCCCCAATCAATTAATTCATATGTGGCTATCCGGTCATTTTCAGCAGCACTTAGCCAGTCAATGGGGCTGAAAATGATTGGTAGCATCAAATTGAAAGCCGGCTACATTGGGATGTTCTGGGGGCATTTCAGGAGCAGAGTTCGGTTAGCTCCCAGTATTCAGAGATAAAGAGCCATGTTTAGCACATAAATAGCTGTTCTCTCATTATGTGCTAGCCCAGACATGGGCAAACTATGGCCCGCGGGCCATATTCGGCCCGTTTACTTTTTTAATCTGGCCTGCCGACCATCCAAACCTCGCCGACCGCGAGCCCTACATACTTCCCTCCAGAGAATCGTCAGGTCGGCAGCACGCTAAACAGGCTGCTTCGCGGCCTTCTCTCGTCAGGGAATTCCCTCTGCCACATCACTGATGATGTTATTAGTAATGCGGCAAACATAACGCCCCGACGAGTGAAGGCCACGAAGCAGCCTGTTTAGAGTGCTGCCGGCCCGATGCTGCTCTGGAGGGAGGTATGTAGAGCTGGCGGTCGTCGGGGTTCAGACGGAAGGATGGAGGGTCAGCGGGGGTTCGGCCGCGCAGCGGGGGCAGGTGCTCAAGGGTTCTGCTGTACAAGGGATGGGAGGGATGGAGGGAAGGATGGAAGCTGGGCAAGGGTTCTGCGGCACAGGGGGATGGGAGGGATAGAAAGATGCTCTTGGTCCGGCCCCTCTGTCAAATTTAAGAACCTATTGTGGCCCACGAGTCAAAAAGTTTGCCCACCCCTGTGCTAGCCCATGGCCACTTAAGTCTGAATATTGACTTAAACAGGCATGTGCTAACCAGCTTTTAAAACCCGGAAATTCACACATTTCTACTAAAGGCTACTGGGTGTCAGGTCAAAACTGCGGAAGACAAAGGCGCGCGCCGAAGAAAATAACTGTTTTTAGGGGCTCCGACGGGGGTGTGTGGGGGGAAACCCCCCACTTTACTTTATACAGATCGCGCCATGTTGTGGGGGCGTTGGGGGGGTTTGGGGGGTTGTAACCCCCCACATTTTACTGAAAACTTCACTTTTCCCTAAAAACAGGGAAAAAGTTAAGTTTACAGTATAATGAGGGGGGTTACAACCCCCCCAAACCACCCACAACGCCGCCGTGATCTGTATTAAGTAAAGTGGGGGGGCTCCCCAACAAAAAACCTCATCGGAGCCCCTAAAAACTGTCATTTTCTTCGGCACGCACCTCCATCTTGCGCTCAGTTGTCGGTGAGCGCCTTTGTCTTTCGCGGTTTTGTCTATGAACCGGCTACTGTGTGTTACATACTACTGTTAAGAAAACTTTCTTGGTTGTGGTGGTCTCGGAACCTGACGCAAATTCAGTTATGCATTTATATTTTCTTTTTTCCTCTGCATTTGAATGCTCTTGCACTTATTCAGCAATTTAGTCAAGGAAAGAACTAGACCCCAGAAGAAATAGCATATATACAGAAATTTAAGGACCTCTTTTACAAAGTTGCGCTATGCGTTTTAGCGTGGATTTAGCATGCACCAAATCAACAAGTGCGCTAACTGCTAACGCGTCCACAGGATAACATGCATGCGTTGGCGTTTAGCGTGTGTATATTAGCGCACCTTTGTAAAAGAGGGGGGGGAAAACTATCCTAGCTCCAAAGCCCACATTTAGGGGGTGGGGGGAGAACAAGATATCTTAAATTCATAGAAAAATTAAACAAGAAATATATTTTAATTCATTGGTTAAAGTGTGTCTGGCCCTTGGATACTGCGAAGGCCAGTCCTCGCCACACTTCCCTGTTTTCCACAGCTTCTTTCAATTGCTTGATGCTCATTCCCGTGTCATTCTTGATGGTGTCCAGCCAACAGGCCTTGGGTCTCCCCTGTTTTTTTTTACCAGTGACCATTCCGAGAATTTAAGGGCATTCAAATCGGAATGTACCCAAATGTTTTCTGTATCCAGTAGGGTTACCAGGCAACCAGATTTCCCCGGACACACTTTGTCCGGATTTTGAAAAGCTTCCCGACACAATCGCTGTCATGAAGGGGCAGGCGCGTTCACGACGCGGTGATGTCAAGCGCACGTGCTCGTGATGTCATTGCGCCGTGTCCGCGCATACGCGAATGCCATCTGGGGCGGGAAAGAGGCAGAACTGGGCGGGCCTGGGGGCGTGGCCATGGAGTCCGGATTTTCCCAACGGAAAATCTGGTAACCCTACGACCCAGAAACAAAGAAAGCAGCAGGCTTTGGGCTCCTTTTACAAAACCACGGTAGAGGTTTTCTACCGAGGGCTGGCGAGGTAAATGCTTTGACACTCTCATAGGAATTCTATCAGCATTGGAGCATTTACCTCACCGTCCCACAGTAGAAACCTCTACCACGGCTTTGTAAAAGCCAGCATTAGGTTCTGTTCCATCTGAAGAAGCTGTTAACTCGTGATTTATGTTTCGAGTTGTGGATCTCAGTTCCTTCCTTTATTCAGTAAACCTATTGGTTTTCCCCTTTTTGACCGGTCAATCTGTTGCTGCTGTAGTGGATCTCTTTTTGAGAATTAGTCCTTCTATAGGCATTTTTTTTAAAATTAGAGTACTTCTGTAATATTTATTGGAATCGGCGTATGTGAAAATTAACAATTAATAAAAAAGACGCTCTCCTCCCCCAAGCGCATTCCAACTCCCTTTGTGACCGTGTCATATGCTACTCAGGATTTGGCCTTGAATGTCCACATAAAGAAATACAAACTGACTTTTGTTTTTTTATTTAAAAAAAAAAATTTCCATGGAGTTTGGTTGTACACACAGACGCACTCAGAGGCAGAATGGTTCCACTCTGGTCCTTTGTCTCTTGGGACCATGTGTCAGTCGTGCTACCCTCCTTCCCTCGGTAAACAGTGGGCATGTTATCAACTCATCAGCACTGTGCTGCCATTGTTAGTCTGTAAATGCTATGGCAGGCCGAGTCTTCTGCGTGCTTAATTCCAAAACAGCGCTCTATTGTTCTGTCACTGCTTTGCTCGACTGTGACTGCTATTGTCTCAAACAGCTGGCTGAGACAGATGAAATGAAAGGCCTGGAAGAACAGGGGCCGGCAGCGGAGGGGGGAGTGGGTGATGGGTAGCCAAGAGATGGCTGAGCAAACTATCCAGTCGGGGTTAATACATGTTCTCTGGTCGCGCTCGCTCTGGGGTCTTGCCGAGATGGCTGGAATTCAGAGTGCAGTTATTGTTTGAGAAGAGCCTTGGCAGTGTGATGAGTTTGCCTTTGACCCAGGGCGAGGGGTGGAGGGAGGCAAAAAAATGCGTCTATTCAAGTCGTGCCTAGCTCTTTGTAGGGCATAAAAAATTGCATCTCCCGCCCCCACGGCTATGAATTCTTTCCCCCTTTCGCTCTCTTGTGTGCTGTTCAGGTCACCAACAGATGAGTTTTTTCAGGGTGCTCCTAATCATTATAAAATTCTCTAAATCTCAGAGTTTTATTAGAAACATATAGGGTCCTTTTACTAAAGCATATCATGTACTATCAGAATTAGTGCATGCTAAATACTAATGCATTTAGGCCCTGATTCTACAAAAGACGATTAAGTCACTCTCCATCCCTAAACATGCCTACTTTGGCATTAGATGCCTAAAAACTATCTTTTGAAGAATTGTGCCTAAAAAGATAGGTGCCTATCTCTCAATTAATTTTTTTTCAATTATGAGCTTGATATAGCTCATAATTGAAGACAATGTACTAATTAACCCCCTCCCCCACCTTCAACAAGCATGTGCGGATGACATCATACACAGATGCAGCCTGTAAGTCGGGGAAAAAAAGAGACAAGGCTTTTGGGGATGGGGCTGGAAGCGGAACAGGGCATGGCTGGAGGCAGAACAGGACAGGACTGTAAACAGGGCAGGGCCATGCACACAGGTTTTCCCTTCATAAAATATGGTAACCCTAGTCATTGGTGATTCTGAGTGGGCCATGGTGCGCCCCCACCTGGAACACTGCATCCACCACTGGCCGCCGTACATGAAAAAGGACATAGTACTACTCAAAAAGGTCCAGAGAAGAGCGACAAAAATGGTTAAGGGACTGGAGGAGTCGCCGTACAATGAGAGGCTAGAGAAATGGGGCCTCTTCTCCCTTGAAAACAGAAGACTGAGAGGGGACATGATCGAAACATTCAAGGTTTTGAAGGGAATTGACTTAGTAGAGAAAGAGAGATCGTTCACCCTCTCCAAGGTGAAGAGGACAAGAGGGCACTCGCTAAAGTTAGAAGGGAAAAGATTCCGTACAAACGTAAGGAAGTTCTTCTTCCGCCCGAGAGTGGTAGAAATCTGGAATGCTCTTCTAGAGGCTGTTATAGGGGAAAACACCCTTCAGGGATTCAAGACAAGGTTAGACAAGTTCCTAATGGACTAGAACGTATGTAGGTAAGGCTAGACTCAAATAGAGCACTGGTCTTTGACCTAAGGGCCGCCACGTGAGCGGACTGCTGGACACGATGGACCACTGGTCTGACCCAGCAGTGGCAATTCTTATGTTCTTAAAAGTAAAAATTTGGGGGTTTTTTCTGAATTTAGTTTCAGTTTCATGTTGTCAGCTCAGTCAGCAACTAGACGAGTTGCTTTCTCTACTGATTTATTTATCTCGTTTTCTTGCTTGTAGTAAGGAAGGCATATTGTAATATCATAAGTGTAGGAGAAGTGAGTGAGGTCTGTCTTGTCTAAGGAGTGTACTAGTGTTGACATCAGTACATTGAAAAGTATTGGGAAGAGTGGCAAGCCTTGGGGTACCCCACTTGGCGATGACCATTCTTCCTATCTTTCCCTATTCATGTTTCCTCCCTGGCCAACGCGATTTAGGGCGGCTTTTCAAAACCTGGACAAAATACTGAGTGGAGTGGAAAGGATAGATGTGAATCGCTTGTTTTCTCTTTCCAAAAAATGCTAGGACTAGGGGGCATGCGATGAAGTTAGTAAGCAGTAGATTTAATACGAAACAGAGAAAATATTTCTTCACACAATGTGTAATTAAACTTGAATTCATTGCCAGAGAATGTGGCGAAATCAGTTCATTTAGGAAGGTTAAAAAAAAGAGGTTTGGATCATTTCATAAATCAAAAGTCCATAGGTCATGATTGAAAGGACACATATATCTTATAAGTCTTCTGTCTCTGTCTGTGCGGGGGGGGGGGGCTCAAACACAGACACAGTTTGTGTTTATTCTGCTGATGTTCTGAAGATGGTTTGGGGGGAATCCACTACTTATTCCTAGGATATGCAGCATAAAATCTGTTTTACTACTTGGGATCCTGGTAGGTAATTAGAACCTGGTTTGGCCATTGTTAGAAACAGGATACTGGGCTTGATGGGTTTTCGGTCTGTCCTGGTCTGGCAATTCTTATGTTCTTATGTGCAAGCAATTTGAGAACGAAGGCCTGCTGGGGGGCAGAAAATGCTGACAAATTGGAGATGTTCTAGCAGAATCCTCTCTGGAGATGGTTTCTCTAATGAGATATGGGGATGGAGGGGTGGCAGGAAGTAGACCCTTCTGCCTGCCATGGCCTCCCACCGGTTATTAGGGTCCTGCCTGCTCGGCACAGCTCTAAAGGATACAGTAAGGTCAACAAGGTCACGGGAGATGACGGAAGAAAAACACGTACACAGAGCTGTCCTTTTACTAGGGAAATAAAAGGCAAAAGTGGGAGAAACTTAATTACAGCAATAGGCACACATCAGCATATTTGCTCAGCCTACTGTAGATAAAGTGGCTTTACCAAAAAAAAAAAAAAAAAAAAAAAAAAAAGAAGGCATTGCGGATCGCTGCAGTGTTATCATTACATTGTGCTCTGTGAAATGCAAAGGTGGATTTTTAAGGGCATTTCTTCTCCCGCTGCCTATGGACATTTAAGCAGAATTGACTGTGTATTCAGGCACTTTCAAACTCAACTAATCTTCATCTTGGAGACAGAAAGTGAAATATGTTACTGTCGGTCGCAGTAAATTACCCGTGCCGGCCCTTGCTTATAAAACATTGCAGTTTCTGGCCAGTGCACTTACTCAGCCATGCTGTCTACCTCTCTCAATAAATTATACAGCAAATCGCTGCTGGTCAGCTGTGGCGGTAGTGCCGGGGCCCAGGAGAGCTGGCAGCCGCAGCAGGATTAGAGTGGTGGGCTGGAGCACATCGCCTCCCCCTGCAGACTGTTGCTGTCGCTGCTCAACAGTTGCCCTGACCTTTGGCTTGTAATAATGGGTCCTCAGTGGGGCTGAGTAAAGATTAGATATAATTTAATTTTCATTTAAACAGGCATTTATAGTAACGCATGTGGTGGTGGGGGTGGGGGAGGGGACAGGCCTTTATACCCTACTTCTTCACTCACTAGGGTTCAAGGCGGTTCGCATTTTAAAATGAACAATGCACAGAAAATCAAATAAAATCCCCATTAGAATAACTAAAACATAAATTATCCTGCTTCTTGCCATTCTCTTCTCAACCCATTCCATAATATCCTTATCATCTATATCGGTGGTCTCAAACTTGCAGCCCACGGGACACCAGGTACTATTTTGAGGCCCTCGGTATTATAAAGAAGGATTCTTTATGGAAAACTTGTGCCTTAAGTGTCCGGCGGTCGCATCCGCAACCGCCTTCAGCTCTCACCTCCTCCAGCGCCGGACACACGCACAAGCTGCACCGCCTCCATCGGGCTACCTTACGTTCTGGAACGTTGCCCACCTCGCTGCTGTAACCTCACGCAAGCGCTTTCCTGCGTCTGAATGCGATTGCGAGGTGGAGTGGAGCGGACAATCGCAACAATCACAACGTTCCAGAACGTAAGGTAGCAGATGGAGGCAGTGCAGTTTATGCGTGTGTCCGGCGCTGGAGGAGGTGAGAGCTGAAGGCGGTTACGGATGCGACCGCCGGACACTTAAGGCACAAGTTTTCCATAAAGAATCCTTCTTTATAATACCGAGGGCCTCAAAATAGTACCTGGTGCCCCTTGGGCCGCAAGTTTGAGACCACTGATATAGATGATAAGGTGGGCAATGTTCCAGAACGCAACTCGCCAGACACTTAAGGCACAAGTTTTCCATAAACAATCTTTATAATATCGAGGGCTTTAAAATAGTTGGTCCAAAATCTTGTCTCTTGCAGTTGATACTTTGATAGTTTTTCACTTTCTGCATGTTGCACTGCTTTCAGATAATCCACATTTTGCATTTGTAGGTACTTACCTCATGCAAAGTTGTCATTTCTTTAATAAGACATTATTTTTTTTCTGCGGCCCTCCTAGTACCTACAAATCCAAAATGTGGCCCCGGAAAGGGTTTGAGTTTGAGACCACTGGCCTATATTACATTACATTACATTAGTGACTTCTATTTCGCCTGTACTTGCAGTTCTAAGCGGATTACAGAGTAAGATAGCTGGACATTTCCAGGAAGTTACAATTTACAGTATAAGATGGCTGGACATTGCCAAGAAGTTGCCTTTTAGGGGATGCTTACATAGTAGATGCAGGGGACGCTTATATAGTGGATGCAAGGGAATTACAGAGTAAGGGAGTTGAATAGAAGGGAGGAAGAGGTTTAGGGTTGGTTTCTTGATAGGGTCAGAGGGGGGATACAAGTAGAAGGGGGAGGTTAGCTGGTAGTTTATGTGGAAGGCGGAGGAAGCGAGAGGGGGGAATAAGAAGGTTGTATAGTTTTTTTAAAAAGCAGAGTTTTGATTTCTTTTCGGAATGATTTATAGTCATTTGTAGTTGTCAGCAGGTTGTGGATGGAGGGGTCCAGCTTCTTATTGAGGAGTAATGATTAAACTAATTGAACCATTATTTTAAAAAGTCAAGATTTCAGTTTTCGCCTAAGATTTAATGTGTGTATGCTTATTGTTTTCCTTTTTTTCCTCATTCTGCATAAAAAAAACATAAGAATAGCCATATTGGGTGAGACTGATGGTCCATCCGGGAGCGTAGCCACGAGGTGGGCCTCTGACCCACCCAACCCAGCAGTGGAGGACTATATCCAGGTCATCAGCAGCAGTTCCTACATGCTGCCGGCGGCTGACCTGGAACGCTTCCCTCTGATGCATTTGTGTTTTGCATCAGAGGGAAGGCTTCCAGGTCAGCTATTGGCAATGTGTAGGAACTACTGCTAGTGACCTGGAGAAAAACATGTAAGGAATGCTGCATGGGCTGGGGGGAGGGAGGGGGGAAGGGAGGGAAAGAGGCTGCATGGGCTGGGGAAGGGGGGGAGGGGAGGGAAAGAGAACGGTTGCTGAAGAGGCTGGGGGGTGGGAAGGGAGGAAAAGAGAGAGGTTGCTGCACAGAAAATTTTGTGTCCACTCACTTTGGGCTCAGGCCTGCCCAAAACTGGCTGTCTGGCTACATCGCTGATCTAGCCTAATATCCTGCTTCCAACAGTGGCTAGTCCAGGTCACAAGTACCTGGCAAAATCTGAAAAGTAGCAAGATTCCAGAATCCCAAAGTGTAGCACGACTCCATGCTTGCTAAATCCACAGCGGCAAACTTGACCTGGATATTGAACGCCAGTGTCCAGATATGATTGAATATCCGGGATTGCTGTGGACCGCGGGAGGTAGTTGGGGTGTCAGGTCAAAAGCGCGCCGGGACAAAGGCGCGAGCAGACAATTGAGCGCAGTGCGGAGGTGCGCGCCGAAGAAAATTACTGTTTTTAGGGCTCCGACGGGGGGGGTGTGGGGGGAACCCCCCACTTTACTTAATACAGATTGCGCCGCGTTGTGGGGGGTTTGGGGGGTTGTAACCCCCCACATTTTACTGAAAACTTCACTTTTTCCGTGTTTTTAGGGAAAAAGTTAAGTTTACAGTAAAATGTGGAGGGTTACAACCCCCAAACCCCCCCCCCCAATGCCGGCGCGATTTGTATTAAATAAACTGGGGGTGCTCCCCAACAACCCCCCCCCCCCCCGTCGGAGCCCCTAGTAATTTTCTTTGGCGCACGCCTCTGTCTTGCGCTCAGTTGTCGGCACGCGCCTTTGTCTTCCGCGTTGTTGTCTATGAACCGGTAGCTGGGCTACCTCGCAAAGTCTCAGTATCAGGCCCCGTATATAGAATCCAGAGGGCAAATTACAGAATGAGGGGGAAATGTGCATATTTTTTTATGTTTAAATCTTTTTCTTGAGCAATGACAACAGCAGGTATAACCATAGCAGAAAACAAGGTTTACAATAACAACCAACTACCGCGGAGGACTGGACTCTGATGTCCTCCACGATCCAGATCAATATCCCAACCCCCCCCAGACAGAACCCCCCCTCTCCCCTTCCCTCCCACCCCCTCCAAGAAAAATATACCACAACACCCAAACGGGGGTGCATATTTTTTTAAAGGAGATGTGTTGGCATAGTTCTGGGAATCTATGCTGTGGAAATGACAGCTTGGGGGGATGAACAAGCTGCCAAGAGGAGGAAGCGTGCAGATTTAGAAACAGGAAATGGGGAGCCCAGACAGAGTCAACAGAAAGCACAGGACCACCCCACTAATGCTGACAGACAACCAATAATTCTAAATGGCGAGAGAAGCCATTGACTGTCCCATAAAGAGAGACATTCCTGTAACTTTTGCAGCGATAGTGCTGGATTTTGGAGATGTTATTCCTGGTGACAGACAAGGGCAATTATCTGCAGTCCTCCAGCAGTTTTCACCTAATTTCATTACTGCTGTACAATTTTTTCCAGAGCTGCTAGTCTATCAATGTCTCGCAGGAAGGATTAGCCGGCACTTTCTTCATCTTGAAATGAATTTTAGCTGTCACCCCCTTGATGAATAGAGTAAGAGGGGCAGCTACAGGGCTGGGCAAGGAAGCATGCCTGCCTGGTTGCTCATGTGATCAGTGCTGGAGAAGCACAATTGAAGGCTGAAAAGAGAGCAAAGTGCGCCAACTCACTGCGCGCTAGAAAAAAAGGTGGGAGGCTTGCTTTACCTTAGAGACCATGCATTTCTACTAAAGCATGGATGATTGCTGGAAAGAGGCAGGAGCCCACAGCCAGTCGGCAGGAGGCCAGCAGGGGGGGATCCATTAGTTAATGGCATTGCACATGGTTTCTCACTACACTTTGGTGGCTAGGAATTTCTTCAATATTTAAGCATGCTCTTCTCCCCAGGCTGCAGAAATATTTCTCCTGGTTTGGATCCATCAGGATAAAGCATCTTTCTTGTCCGTCTCATGGAAGCACATACCTGGTTAGGCCGCGGATTTTAAAACTACATGACATGGTATCGACCTATATTTATTTATTTAAAACTGTTCTATCCCACTTATATCCTAAGCGGGTAATAAAAGATAAGAAACTCTCCAAATTTATCAAAACATCAACAATACGATCCTATCTGGCTGCTGCCAGAGGATGCTGGGCTGTATAAAGAGAGGCGTAGTCAGTAGAAGGAAGAAGGTGTTGATGCCCCTGTACAGGTCATTGGTGAGGCCCCACTTGGAGTATTGTGTTCAATTTTGGAGATCTTATCTGGCGAAAGACGTAAGAAGACTTGAGGCGGTCCAGAGGAGGGCGACGAAAATGATAGGAGGCTTGCGCCAGAAGACGTATGAGGAGAGACTGGAAGCCCTGAATATGTATACCCTAGAGGAAAGGAGAGACAGGGGAGATATGATTCAGACGTTCAAATACTTGAAGGGTATTAACGTAGAACAAAATCTTTTCCAGAGAAAGGAAAATGGTAAAACCAGAGGACATAATTTGAGGTTGAGGGGTGGTAGATTTAGGGGCAATGTTAGGAAATTCTACTTTACGGAGAGGGTAGTGGATGCCTGGAATGCGCTCCCGAGAGAGGTGGTGGAGAGTAAAACTGTGACTGAGTTCAAAGAAGTGTGGGATGAACACAGAGGATCTAGAATCAGAAAATAATATTAAATATTGAACTAAGGCCAGTACTGGGCAGACTTGCACGGTCTGTGTCTGTATATGGCCGTTTGTTGGAGGATGGGCTGGGGAGGGCTTCAATGGCTGGGAGGGTGTAGATGGGCTGGAGTAAGTCTTAACAGAGATTTCGGCAGTTGGAACCCAAGCACAGTACAGGGTAAAGCTTTGGATTCTTGCCCAGAAATAGCTAAGAAGAAAAAAAATTTAAAATTTTAATTGAATCAGGTTGGGCAGACTGGATGGACCATTCGGGTCTTTATCTGCCGTCATCTACTATGTTACTATGTTACTATCATAAAATTCATCATCTGCTATCACTACATATGGGGATTCTTTGTCAATTATTAATTTAAAACAATTCAGGTAAAAGAAGGCTCTCACATATACAGTAGGCATTTCTATAACGATTTTTTTTTTAACGCTTTAAAATCAGCACATAATCTTAATGTGCCTTTCGTCGAGTTCCAAAGTCTTGGGCCTGCTAAAGATACAGCCGCCATGCTGGTTTTATTGTAATACACATCCTGGTTTCTTTCCTCAACTTCATCGTCAATTCTGATCGTAAATTTCAGTTTGGAATGCATCTTCTCAATATTTGAATCAAGTACTCCGGTGCCACGCAGTAAAACACGCACGGTGTATTATTGTCAAACTCTTGTACTCGATTTGAAATTCAGTAGGTAACCAGTGTCATTTTTTCTGACACGGGAGTGATGCAATCATATTTTGACACCCCCAGTAATTAGTCTAGCAGCTGTATTCTGTATTACCTGCAGGGCATGAATTCTTGCTTTTGTAATGCCCCAAAATAGAGCATTACAAAAGTCCAATTTACTGATGACAAGACTTTAATTCAATTTATCTCACTTGATTCTAATTTAACTTCATTCCAATTTAATTCCATTGCTTGGATGTTAAATTGGATGACAATTAAGCTCCCAGAGGATAGGTCATTGGGGGGGTCATGTGACCGGGTAGTCTCCTCCTATATAAGGAGCTCTGTGGTGGTAGTTCCCTCTCTTGATGTTTTCCAGCAGGAAACATCAGAAGTAATTTCAGGTAAAAGTTATAATTTTAAATAGTTTAAACAGTTGTAAGATAGGTATTCATAACTAGGAACTGAGGAGTAATGGTTATTGGAATGTATTTGACTATAGTAAATGCAGTAATTGTAGTATTTAGTATTTAGAAAACTCTTATTATTTTAGTACTTATATCTTCAACCTCCCTGATGAGGGACTCAACTGAAACTCAGCTGGAGTTGGAGGCTTATGCTGATTGAACAATATAAGGAATTAACACTGGAAAACAATAAGGATTAAGAAGAGAGAACCTCAGAACTGATTAAGCATTTCTTATTGGATCATGAACATAAGGAACAACTGGCTTGGTCAAGTCTACGGATTACAACTCAAGGAGATATTGGGACTTTAATTGACTCATCATCAAGTTAAGTGAGCTTTATTGGGTCTGAATGGCTTCAATACTTAACATCATTAAGAGCCTTGAAGATTGATTGATGGACTCTATTTAAAAGCTTTAGATAGTACCTGTAGCTTTTCCCAGCCTATGATTTTGTCATTAGTAGCACTCTGCACTTTGTATTACTTGTTATTTTAGATTTTAAATGTAGATGAAATAAATTTTGTTAGTTTTTAGGATATGAATTGAATTAAAGAAATTAATAAATTGAACATTTAATTAATTTATATGGTTTGGTATTCTTCTAAAACAAGGATACCAAGTTTTACAGCAGGCCTGAATTTTCTTGCTCTTTGATCTTTCCTGTAACTACCTTCAGTTTAGTTGCTGGGTGTCTTTTCTCATCTATTACCGGTAAGTACCTCTTAGGCTTTCTTAGCATAGGCTATTTGCCCTGTCTTCTTCTCCACCTGGTGTTTTTCCCTAGTTGTAAACAAATAAACACCACCTCAGATGCTTTCTCCCACAACCCAGTTCTAGTGGATGCATCCTTTCCTATGGAGGGAAGTAAATTAAGTTATGAGCCATAGGTCTCAGAATTACGGACTTCCTGATGTCCCAATCCTGCAGGAAGGCCTGCTTTTATCTTGTGCATGGCCCCTGTGATCAGAGGTACCCTATTGTCCTGGGAAACAAACAGTGTGTGTATCTTAGCTTGGGAAAATGCCACTACAAAGAAAACTGGAACCACTTTATGGCCACACTAGAAGCTTGGGAAGGGAAAAGTGCAATCCTCCATAGCAACCAATAGAAGTGTGTAGATATAAATGGCAGATTGAGATGGGGACTGGCTGCCGTGAAATGTTTGATTGCTTCCCACTGGTGTTCAAGCCAAGCTCCAGGTGTGGGAGCTTGATATAATACGTTCCGGACATTGGGAACTATGGAATTAACCATAGCAAAGAGACATCATTATTATGTTCATCAATTATAGTCTTGGGCTGTTATAGAGGAAAAGCTTTCATTTTTACCCTAGCTGTCAAGTTTCAAGTTTATTTGGGTTTGATTAATCGCTTTATCTTAATTCAAAGCGATGTACATAATAAAATTACAGAATAAAAAATTAATACATTAAAGAAAGTTGACTAAACTAATGACGAATTTAACAATACTAGACACACATAGGAAAAGAAAGGGCTAGAAGTTACAATATAATATAAAGATGGGGAAAACATTTAGGGAAAGTACAATAGGGCAGGGTAAATCAGAGGCTTGGAAATTATTTTACAGTGAAATAATTATTAATTTATGAAGGCATCATTAAACAGAAAAGTTTTCAGGTTACTTTTAAATTTTTCTAAATTGATTTCTTGTCTCAAGTGATAGGGTAAAGAATTCCAGGTTTGGGGAGCAGTAACAGAAAAAATAAATTGGCGTCTTGTATTTATGATTTTCAGGGATGGGATTGTTAATAATTGTTGTTCTGTCGATCTTAATGTTCTATTCGTTGTGTAAGGGATTAATAATTTATAAATAAAGGCCGGAGTTTTAAAAGAAAGAGATTTGAAAGTGAGCAAACTAAGTTTATATATGATTCTGTGGGCAACAGGAAGCCAATGGGCTTCCTTAAGGAGAGGAGTGACATGATCGAATTTTTTGGCTTTAAAGATGAGCTTAATCGAAGTATTCTGTATGATTTGTAAACGTTTGATTTCTTTTTGAGCTATGCCTTTAAAAAGTGCATTACAGTAATCAATCTTCGAGATAATGAGAGAGTGGATAAGAATATTAAGAGAATTATTGTTAAGGAATTGAGAAACAGAACGGATCTGTCTGATTTGATGGGAGGAGAGGGGGAATAGTTGTTGTTCCAGGTGAGGGTAGCCTGAAGAGTCAACTGGGTGCCTTCCCTGCAGGCCTATGGGCTAGATTAATAATAATAATAATTTATTCTTGTATACCGCCATACCCGTAAAGTTCTAGGCGGTTCACATCCATTAATTAAGGTCCGTGATAACACACGGATTTACAAAATTTTGACAAAGATACAGGCAATGAAGTGGGGGGGGAACTCTTTGAAGAGATTAGGTAGAGGTAACGGTAATACAGAAGGAAGGGTTGTAAGGTATGATATAGCGAGAGAGAGATAAAATCGGGGGGAGGAGAGGGAAGGCCGAAGGGGCGGGGTAGTGAGGGAAAGGGGAGAAAATAGGGGGCAAGGGGATTAAAAGGCCTGTTCACGGAAAAGGTGCGTTTTGAGAAGTTTTCTGAAACTAAGGTAAGAGGGGGCCTCGAGTATCATTTGGGCAAGCCAAGGGTTCAGCTTGGCCGCCTGGTAAGCAAAGGTTTTGTCGAGAAATCTTTTGAAATGACATAATTTTAGGGATGGGAAGACGAACAGCTGGATTCTGCGGGATTTCTTGTTGGTGAGGTTCAGAGTGAAATGGTGATTGAGGTATCTAGGTAATAGGTCAAAAACAGTTTTGTAGCAGAAGCAGGCGAATTTGAATAGGACTCTGGATTTGAAAGGGAGCCAATGCAGTTGGTGGTAGAAAGGTGTGATGTGGTCCCATTTGTTCAGGCCGAATATGAGGCGGACGGCAGTGTTCTGGATCAATTTTAGTCTCCTAAGGGTTTTCTTTGTGGAGCTCAGATAAATGACATTGCAATAGTCTAGTACGCTCAGGACAGAGGACTGTACCAGAAGGCGGAAAGAGGAGTCGTCAAAGTATTTTTTTATGGTGCGCAGTTTCCAGAGCACCGAGAAGCATTTCTTGACAGTAAGATCGGTGTGATTTTCTAGGGATAGATGTTTGTCTAGAGTGACTCCCAGTATTTTTAATATTTGTTCGAGGGGGAAGACCAAGCCTTTCACTTGGATTGTGGAGACTTTGATTTTTTCATTGGGGGAGGCTAGGAAGAATTTTGTTTTGTCCGGGTTTAGTTTTAATCTGTAGGATTGCATCCAGAGTTCTATCTGATTAAGTATGCTTGTGATGTAGGCTAGTAGATCTGGGGAGAAGGTGGTGAGTGGGATGACTATTGTGATGTCATCTGCGTAGATGAAGGATTTGAGTTTGAGGTTTTGAAGGAGGTTACCCAGGGAGGCGAGGTAGATATTAAATAGTGTGGGGGACAGGGGGGAGCCCTGCGGCACCCCGCAGGAGTTAACCCAGCTAGATGAGGAGGAATCGTTTTTGCGAACTCTGTAGGATCTGTTTCGTAGGAATCCGTGAAACCAGCTGAAGACCTGGTCGGAGCGGGGAGGGGGGAGAGATTCATTATAAGTCAGTTATACATAACGTCACCATATGTCCCGTTTTTAGGTAGCCTGTCCCGTTGTCCCCAAGCACATCTTCAGGCGCCAAAATGTTCTGTTTTCAAGGGCCCGCTGAAGAAACAACTACCATAGCAAATAAAGCCCTCCCCTCCCGTACCCTTTTTTAATCCTGGAGGCTGCCTCCTGTCCTGATGTCTTCCGGCAGCGGCAGAGCGGCGTACCTGCCTGGACCCACGCCGCTCCTGAATGTCTGCCATCAGTTCTTGTGAGTCCCACAAGAACTGACGGCAGCCTTCAGTGAGCGGTGCAGGACCAGGCAGGCACACAAAAAGCTCACGTCTGCCTTGTGCGCCGTTCAGCTGCCAGGATTTTAAAAAGGTACTGTGGGGGGTCCGGAGTCTGGGGGGGTCCTGTCCCGTTTTGAGGAAAAAAATAAATGGTCACGTTAGTTATGACATGGAAAACTGCTGTAGAAAAAGTAGGATAAGGCTCTTATGAATGAGTATAAACTTCCATTTTGTTTACTTTTTCTTCAATGAATTTTTGTTTCTACACTAAGGGGAGGTAGTTATTAAGATGTGTTATGGTCATAGTGAATGTTATGTGCCATATAACACATGTTCTAGTCCAGTGTTTCTCAATTCGGTCCTGGAGTACCCTCTTGCCAGTCAGGTTTTCAGGATATCCACGTTGAATTTGCATAAACTTAATTTGCAGACACTGCCTCCATTATGTGCAAATTTCTTTCATGTATATTCATTGTGGATATCTTGAAAATCTGACTGGCAAGGGGGTAGTTCAGGACCGAGTTGAGAAACACTGTTCTAATCTAGTGCAATAGGTGTGTCATTCTGAACAGTAAGGTATTCTCCCCATGCTCACAAGCCATGCAGAAGGAATCCATTCCAGGTTTTCAACTCCTCCTCTTTTTTCCAGAGGGCTCTGCTGCCCCCTTCAGTTTTTCCTTTTGCCCGCGAGACAGAAGATGTCTTTCTGATCTGCTCTATATATTTCTTTATTATTTTGGGTATTTTTTCACGTTTTTTGTGGTTATCGAAGCACCAGAGCTCCCCAGTGCGGGGGAAAGCTCTGCCTACATGGAGAAGAAACAGCTATCGGGTTAATCCCTTGGGGATCTGTTTGGCCAGCTGCAGAAAACTTTGTGGAGCTCATGGGGTCTGTATCCCTAGTAGCTTAGCTCACCTACTGAATCACAGGGACTTGAGCACAGGCTGTTAGGCATCCACAGGGGGCTCAGTGGAGCTCTTCAGGGTGCCGGCTGTGCTTTCGCCTCTTCGCATGTGTGGTTCCGCAGGGGTTGAGAATCAGTCCAACTTTGGTCCGACTGACAGCCTAAAGATCTCAGCTTTTGGAGGACTGGCTGATTGAGGCAGAGATTCTTCTCTCAGATCCAACTACTGCTTAGAGCTGGGGCACGCTGCAGCACCTTCAGAGCACATCACAGTGAGTAAAGCTATTATAGCCTATGGGAAAAATAGGGGGGGGGAAGGGGTCTCAGAAAACCTAATTTTGAAGGTTTCTGCCACATCCTCTAGGGTCCCCTCACCTCTACAGTCCTGTTTTCTGAATTTTTGAGCCGTTTTTTGGTGCCAAAATACTGCCACAACAGCCATCTTGGATTTCTAGATTTATTTTTTCCAAAGTTCTCCAGGTCCTTCAAATTACCTCGTTTTGCCTCAAATCTGGCAGGGGTGGAGTCCACAGGCTCTTTTACCCTTAATTCATGTCAGTTTTGTGCTGGATGGATGGCAGAAGAGCACCCTTGTGCCAAGTGCCACACAGCACATGAAGGAGAGGTGGGAGCATTGGCGTAATCCCCCTTTGGTGTCTAGGGCTGGGGAACCTCTGGGGGGGGGCCTGTCTACCAAGAGAAAATCCCTTCTGGAGCCACAGAACAGTGGGCGCACCTAAGCATAAGAGCGTGGAAGCCACGGAGCCCATGAGACATAAGGTGGATTCTGTGATGCCTAATAAAGCCTTTTCTCCTGAATTTGTTAATTTGACCACCGCCGGTGTTATGCCTGGAAATTCAATGCCATGTCCAGGCTTTGGTATTTAGGCCCCAATTCTAGAAATGATACCTAAAGTTAGGCATCTAGATAGGGACCGAGATCAGCATTTATCTCACTGGCCCACACTAAAAACCTGTAGCGCTGTTTAATAAAACCCAGTATGAATTTTTTTTAAAAGGCTTAATTGGCGCCGATGATTGGCAACGAGCTCATAATTGACATTAAATGCAATTAAATGGATTGTAGGCGCCTACCACTTTGAGGTAGGCACCTAGTCCAAGGCACCTCCCAGAAAGTAGGCGTGGTTAGAGGACGGACTGTGGGTGTGTTTTTCATGTAGGCTCCTTTTGTAGACTCAGGCACTGGTAGGTGCCTAACTTAGGCACGTTCATTTAGGCCAAGAAAACCCTGGCATAAATAGGGTACACCTAATGTCAGGACACCTATAGATGCCTAAGCCCATTGTAGGCACCGCCAAGCGCAATTCTATAAAGTGCGTCTAACTTTTTTTTTTAATCTTTATTCAGCTCCAGAGGAACGCAGCAATAAACAAAGACAGGCCAAAAAACATTGCAAAGAGCACAAAGAAGAACTCAACAAAGTGCCATGACCAAGGCCTGTAGGTTAACACTTAGAAACATAGAAACTTAGAGTATGATGGCAGAAAAGGGCCAGCGGCCCACTAAGTCTGCCCACTCAAGAACCCTCCTCCCTCGAGAATACATCTGTGTAAGCATAACACTGTAGCAACCCCACCTGTTTGTCCCATCGTCTCTTGAAGTCGAGCAGGTTACTGGCCTCGACTACCTGGCGTGGAAGACCATTCCATCGATCAATCACCCTTTCAGTGAAGAAGTATTTCCTGGTGTCACCATGAAAAATTCCTCCCCCCCCCCCCCTTTAAGTTTTAGCAGATGTCTTCTTGTCGCCGTGGGACCCTTTAGAAAAAAGATTTCTTCCTCCACTTCGATGCGGCCCGTGATGTATTTGAATGTTTCTATCATGTCCCCCCCTTTCTCTGCGCTCTTCGAGAGAATATAAGTGTAATCTGCTCAGACGTTCTTCATATGGGAGATTTTTAAGTCCTCAGACCATCTTAGTGGGCATTCTCTGAATCGACTCCATTCTCTTCACATCCTTTTGATAATGTGGCCTCCAAAACTGGACAGGAACTTATAGTATATGTAGACAGATAAAGAATAAGTCCCTGGTAAGTGCACCTAAAACGTTTATAGAATCGCTCTTAGTGCCTCTCTACTCAGCACCAAAGTTGTTTTTTTTTTATTTTATTTATAAACTTATTAATTGTTACAACATAACAAAATCAAGCAATTTACAAAGCATAAAGAAAATACTTCAAACTAAAATATTAATACTCAAGTCCACATTATTGAGGGCTGGCTGGCTAATCTTATCGCTGACTTTATATTCAAAGAAATAAGAAAAAACTAAAACATCAGTTATCTAATAACTCTATAGTCAGGCAGATAATTATCATTTCATTTCATTCCTTCTCAGCTTCTGCACTAGTAACAGGCAATAAGTCCAACTTAGGTTTATCTAAAAGAAAATTTTCTAAATGAATTGGATCTAAAAATATATATCTAGTATTCTGATAAGTCACTAAGCATTTACAGGGGAATTTAAGAAAAAAAGAAGCACCCACAGCCAAGGTTTTTCCCTTGAGTTGCAGGAATTGCTTCCTCCTGTATTGAGTTTGTCTTGAGACATCTGGAAAAATATTTATCTGTTGACCACAAAACAGGGCATTTTTGTTCAAAAAATAGAGTTTAAGTATATCTTGTTTTTCTAATTCAGTCATAATCCTGAGTGAGCCGTGGAGAAAGAGGGCTGACTGAGCTGTTGGCGATTCTCTCAGTCAGGCACCCCTGCAGCCACCACCTGGCATCTGCCGACTTGGAGAGGAGGTCCTCTCTCCCAGCAATAAAATCCTGAGTGAGCCGCGTGACCGAAGGGGCGTGGCCAAAGGGGCAGGACACGCCCCTTTGGAGCCCCTTCGGAGCCAGGAGGAGCGA
The DNA here is from genome assembly GCF_902459505.1 of Geotrypetes seraphini. Classification (NCBI taxonomy): domain Eukaryota; kingdom Metazoa; phylum Chordata; class Amphibia; order Gymnophiona; family Dermophiidae; genus Geotrypetes; species Geotrypetes seraphini. The sequence continues at coordinate 166,199,058 of NC_047091.1, read as the reverse complement.
GAAGCACTAAGGGCAACTATGGGAAAACGGAAAGCCAAGATTATATCTTCTTCTGTGAATGTGATTGGACCAATGGATCGTCATCTTTCCGTATCAACTGTAACACCTACTGAAGGTAGGCTTGAACTTCGGTCCCTCTCTGCTTCTATCTCATCCGGCGAACCCACGCCTCCACCTCAGCTTCTTACTTTATTATCGGAGAAGGCTGATTCCGTTTCCAAATCTGGTTCGGATTCAGCCTCTCCATTACCTTTTGAACTAGATCCAAAAATTATATCGAAGGGGGAACAATCTTTTATGGTGTCTCCTGTTTCAATGCCTACCGGCCCTATTTCTAGGCCTGAGTTAGGCAATAAATTAATTACATTACAAGATGTCTGGACTGTAGTAAATATAATTGAGAACTCATTACAAGGCACAGTAGTTCAACTTTGTCAATTTTCATCAGAAATAACAAATAAAGTGGCTGAGCATGATTCTCAATTGGCAGTTATGGGAAAGAAATTGGAGAAAGTAGAATTATCTGTATCTGCAATGCAATCTGCTGCTGTATCTCATGTTAAGGATAATACTCTATTACATCTCCAGTTGGAAAAAATGGAAAACGCTATGAGATCTGGGAACCTCAGATTTCTGAATTTTCCTATATCTCATTTTCTCTTTCCTTTGGAACTTTTAAAAATGTATTTAAAAGAGGTACTTTTGTATACTGGCTTAGAGAAGTTTTCTCCAGATAATCTCTATTATTTACCTAACTAGTGTTTAAGCCCGTTAGATTAACGGGTGCTAGATGTCTCCTGCTTTTGAACCTGGGCAGGGGCAGAGGCAGAGATGGGGCGGGAGGGAGTGACGGTGGGAGAGCAATTTCAAAGCCTCGGCAGCGGCGGCTCCTTGACCAATCCGCGCTTACAACGTCCCCACACTCGCGGTCTGGCTGGCTCCCCCTCCAAAGCCCTTCGCAGCGGCAGCCCCTCCGCAATCCGTCCCCGCGTCCCATGCCTCTCCGAAGGCCGGCTCCCACGAAAATGGTGCCCCTCTGTGCAAAGCCGCAGCGGCAGCCTCCCTCAAGACACATTTAAAATCTGACATATTGTAATCACAAAACAGAAAATAAAATTATTTTTCTTACCTTTTGTTGTCTGGTCATTATTCATATCATGTAGGGGTCCCAGGCTATGGTTGGCTTTTGATAACTGGCTTGCCAGGGCCCCTTCTTTCTTCTTCCCTCCCTCCATCCCTGCAGCTGAAGACAGGCACCTCCCCCCAGTGGTCTGAGACAGGAGGGAGCAGTTAGGAGAGGGTCTGAGGGCAAAGAGGGGCTCAACAGCACACAACCACCTTTCCTTCCCTCCCTCCATCAGGTGCTCCAGTGGTCTGAGACAGGAGGGAGCAGTTAGGAGAGGGTCTGAGGCTAAAGAGGGGCTCAACAGCGTCCAACCACCTTTCCTTCCCTCCCTCCATCAGGTGCAGTGAATCCACCAATGTTAAAAGGAGCCGCGTCGAAATCGGAGGCCTGCCACTGCCGTAGCACGTTCCCCTCTGCCTTGGTCCCGCCCCTTCTCTGACATATGGGACCGCGGCAGAGGGAACGTGTTACGGTGGCGGCAGGGCTCCAATTTCAAAGCAGCTCCTTTTAACATAGGCGGAGATGAACTGTACCTGATGGAGGAAGGGAAGGAACGGTGGGGTAAATTTCGGGAACGGCAGGAATTGTTTTGCGGGCCAAGCACCGTGAAAGTTTGTTTCTTTAGGCAGCCCCGGTTGTTTATTTGGATTAAATGTGAGCCGGGTGAGGAAGGCCGCCGCAGCCTCGCTATGGTTGTTTCGGCCTTAGTCGCGCACGGTCATGTTTGGAAGTTGATTTTTCACCCTCCTCGTCTTTCGGGAGTGCAGTTGGTTACTCCGTTCCCTCCCTTCTTCCCTGTCTTTGGATTTGGGGGGGGGGGTTGTGTTTTGGAGTGGAGTGCTGCCATTAGTGACACGGTAGGGGTTTTGTGATGCTGCAGCAGTCCGGGTTGGCCGTGACGGTATGGGAGAGTGTGATGTCATGGCGGCTGTGCTTTGCTGGAGTACACTGGTTGCAGCTATGTTGGGCAGATAGGGGACAACAATGGCGCTTATGCTCAAGTCCCCGCCGCAGCTCCTCTCTCGATCCTGGTGCGGTTCGAGAGAGGAGTCGTGGCGGCGGCTTGAACATAAGCGCGATTGTTGTCCCCCTACTTAGCCGCGAGGCTGCGGCAGGGTTTCCATGGCAACCCTGATCGCGGATCTCAGTGTAGGGCCTGGTCTGGCGGCGCCGTGTAGGGCGGAGGCGGGACCTCAGCACAGCACCGGCGGCCCCCAGGAGTTTGAGGTCGGCGGCGGACATGCCTGGCGTGGCATGGTGCAGGAGGAACAGTGATCGGTGGCGCGAGCTGGAGAGCAGGTGGTGACAGTGATCGGTGGCGCGAGGTGGAGAGTAGGTGATGACGTAAAACGTGCGCATGCGCACTCGTGTTTTCGGGACGGATCAGGGAACACGTTTTTTTTAGTGCGCATGCGCGGCCTAGCATTTTATTATATTAGATAGTACCAAAAAAGTATCAGAAGAAGGGGGGGAAGATCAAATAGTGTCACCTGATAGTTTAAATATTTCCCAATATTTAGAATCATCAAAAGACTATATAGCCAAGAGAGCAACATTATTAGTCACTTTTATGACTGAAGTAGCACCAAAGTTTTAGGTGCCATTTATAGAACTGGGGGGGCCTTAATTTCTAGGTTTGCGGAGCCGGTTAACACATTGCACCTAAGTTAAATGCCATATTCAGCACCTAACCACAAAAAAGATAGGACTGACTTTTATGCGCTTCTCTTTATTCCATTAACCTGGCCGGATAAGCGCTGAACGTCTTCACTTAACAACCCAAAATACCCTAAAAATAGCTGGTTTTCAGTTCAGCGTTAACGGGTTATTTTCAGCAGCACTAAGGCACCAGATTCTCTAAACCAGTGGTTCCCAACCCTGTCCTGGAGGACCACCAGGCCAGTCGGGTTTTTGGGATCGCCCTAATGAATATGCATGAGAGAGATTTGCATATAATGGAGGTGACAGGCATGCAAATCTGCCCCATGCATATTCATTAGGGCCATCTCCAAAACCCGACTGGCCTGGTGGGCCTCCAGAACAGGGTTGGGAACCACTGCTCTAAACGGCGCCGTTATCAGCGGCCACCTTAAAAGCGGCTGTCGATCACTTGTCAGTCACGCGATGGTGCCATTTAGAGAATCGTGCCTCCGACAAAGGTAGACGCCAGAAATGTATGTGTATTTTCGAGGTCTACATTTCCGGTACCTACATTTGGCGTGAATCATTAGCCATACCTATAGTGGTATTAGGCGTGAGTAAGAACCTTCAGAGGTGTGATTCTGGCGCCCTTTTTTTTTTTTTTTTTAGGCGCCAGGAAAATCATTTTAAAACATATTTGAAATTTGAAATTTTATTGGTTTTTAATCAAGGAAACAATCTGTATAACACAAGAAAACAGCAATCACACAAATACAAGATCCAATGCCTAAGGAAAACCAATGCCTACTGGTGCCTAAATTAAGACACCGTTTATAGAACATGAGCCTTATCGGTTAAGTGCTGCTGAAAATTTGCGGTTAGCCCTGAACCGGCCAAGAGCTATTTCTGGCCAGTTAAATTGCTTTGAATATCGACCCCTACAAAACTACATGTAATGGAAATCCTCTCCCTTTTTCTGAAGTATTTCCCTTAGTACAAACACTTATTAAAGAAAGTGAGAAGTTAATTCCTTTGCCTGAGAGTGTATCACGGTTTTTGGTCTGGTAAAAATGATTAAATGCCAGTCGGAGTTGGGCACGCAACGTCAATGTGCCATCAGCTCGGGCAGTTTTGAAGTGGCGCAGCTTTCGCCTACAATATGAACTTTGCTGCAGATCTAAAACTAAAGTGAGTTGCAAGAATGTGACCTTGATCATTCCTTAAACCCAATCCTACATTAAAGTGCAGGATTTGAATCATGAGCTGAAGATACCCCTTTCTGGGTGCTTTTAAAAAAAAAAAAATCCCCCCCAAAAACCCCCAAACATTGAGAACTTGAACAATATTTGGGAAGAGGAAGGTTTAACATCCTTCTACCCAACCCCATTGGAGAGACTAGATTTTTAGAACCAGGTCCAAAACTAGAATTTGGGCTTAATCCAATTAAATTTGCTTTGGGTGTTTTATTCGGGAAGGCATGTCTTTGAAGCCTGTCTGGCCCACAGCACTCGGTAAACAGAAATGTTGTTGCAGTTCTCTGGTTAGCTATTACCCAATCTCATTTTAGTGACTGAGAAAAGAAAGGGTATTTTATTGCATAAGATACTGCTGCAATACTTTGAGGTCATGCATGGAAATCAAAATTAATTGCAATAATTTTTCACATATCAAATACAAAACATATAGGTGGCCACCTTCAGATAGACTCACTCATCTTAAATTAACTCCAAGCCCAAACTTCATACTTGATCCTAAGAAATCTTCAACACTTTAATGAACTAAACAGCAAATGTACAGTTTTTCTAATTCAAGAATGAAATTTCCTCATCATATTCATAATTCATATTTTGTTTCAGACATCTGCCGCTGATTGCATTACATTTAACTAAAATTAGATGATGCTCAGAATGCAATTAGACTCTTTGCCAAATTCATCGACCCCCACTCCTGCCACCAGTGCTCCAGGAGCTCAGCAGGGGCCGTTTGGAGTCTAATATGTAATTAGGAGCTATTTTCTAGCTGTTTTTAAAGTCTGAAAATTAGCTACCTTTATTAATCACGCAGACAAATGGAAAGCGGAGCCAGCCCTTGCTGAAATTTCAAAAAAAGGAATTTTTTTTTTTTTTCCTTCTCGTTTTTTAATTATACACCATCATAGTGCTGAGGCTCATCCTGAATGTTGATTTGTTTTCCACTGACATTTTGACAACTTATTCTCAATTTGTCTGGCGTAGTTAGGCAACAACAAAGCAGACAGTAATACTTTAACTTTCAAAACCTTCAGCACACAGTAAAAATGTACCTCTGGCTGCTGTTCTAATCATAACTCAGAGAGACAGTTGTGGGGATTTGCTCAGTACCTCTCCTTTTTAAACTAATGAAGCTGAAGGAGAGAAGCCGGGAGTCCGGAATTATACTATGTTTACACAAGATTTTCTTTTGCACGGCAAACACAACTTCGGGGGCCCATACCGGGAAAGGGTCCCATTTAAAGCCTATGCTAGATATCTATAATATGGCAGTGCATCCATCCAGGCTAAGGACCTGAAATAAGATATATGTCATAAGAGGTTCTTGTACTGAGTCTATAGCCCTTATATCATGGGTGCCCACACTTTTTTGGCTTGTGAGCTACTTTTAAAATGACCAAGTCAAAATGATCTACCAACAATAAAAAAATTTTTAAAAACACAAAGCACACTGTACGCAGAGAAAATGTTAATTATCATTTGTATTTGGGGGTTTTATCAGAGATCAAGGCAGATGACATTAAAATATGCAATGTCACCTCAATAACGACTATACAAAAATAGACAAATATACCCCCTCCCCTTTTACTAAACCGCGATAGCGGTTTTTAGCGCGGGAAGCTGCGCTGCTCTCGATGCTCATAGACTCCCTATGCTAAAAAATGCTATTGTGGTTTAGTAAAAGGGGGCCATAGTGCAAAATATAGACAGCAGATATAAATTCTCAAAATGGTCATATTTTGATCACTCTCTGGTCTGACCCAGCGGAGGCAACTTCTTATGTTCTTATATTCTTAAAATCATTCTTCCTACCTTTTTGTCTGGTGATTTCATGAGTCTCTGGTTGCACTTCCTTCTTATGTAAAGCCAATATTTATTTATTTCTGCCTTTCTTTCTCTCTCCCCCTGGCCCCCCCTCTTTCTTTCTTTCTCCCCCTACCCCCCAAGCCATCATGCCGATTTCTCCACTTCCCGATTCTTTCCCTACCCCCCACCGCTAAGCCACCAACGCGATTTCTCCCTGCTGCTTCCCCAAGCCAGACCTGGCGCGTACAAGCGCCGGACTCACAAAACTTCACCTCCGGCTTCAATTCTAATGTTGGGGAGGAAGTTCCAGGTCAGCCTCATTCCACAGTACCTCAGAGCCAACCTCATCAGTGATGTTACAATGGCTTAATTGTCCTTTCCTTGGCTAACGTAAGAACATAAGAATAGCCATACTGGGTCAGACCAATGGTCCATCAAACCCAGTAGCCTGTTCTCACAGTGGCCAATCCAGGTCTCTAGTACCTGACCAAAAACCCAAGGAGTAGCAATATTCCATGCTACCAATCCAGGGCAAGCAGTAGCTTCCACATGTCTTTCTCAATATCAGACTATGGACTTTTCTTCCAGGAAATTGTCCAAACCTTTCTTAAAACCAGCGATGCCGCTCTTACCACAACCTCTGGGAACGCGTTCCAGAGCTTAACTATTCTCTGAGTGGAAAAATATTTCCTCCTATTGGTTTTAAAAGTATTTCCCTGTAACTTCGAGTGTCCCCTAGTCTTTGTACTTTTTGACAGAGTGAAAAAGCGATCCACTTGTACCCTTTCTACTCCACTCAGGATTTTGTAGACTTCGTTTTGTAGACTTCAATCATATCTCCCCTCGACACTTGGAATTCCACCATCATTTGTCCCTTGACTTCCACCGATGGAAAACTGAACATTGTCCTTCTAGTTCAAAGACAGTGACACCACGTCCCTTCTGTACCAAGCTCCTCCCCTCTCACAGAAGTAACATTTAGGTCATGTATTCCTCTGCAGCTGGGGTAGGACTTTTGTTGTAAGGACAAGTTTATTGCAAAATCATGGAAAGGTTTCTGTCCTTCTAAGAAAGACACCAAAGGTAAAAATTAGAGAATGACACAGGGACAATTTTCCCCCCTCCCCACAGGGAACTCTTTTTCCCCATCCTGGTGAGTTATTTTCCTGTCCCTGCCCGCTCTGTCCTTATCTGCACAAGCCTCAGTGTTTGAGTCTTGTGCGACTAAGACAGAGCTTACAGGAATGGGACAGTGAGAGTGACATAACTCACGGGGATAGGATGGAGAAATTGAGTTCCTGCGGAGAAGGAGAAAAATTTGTCCCTGTGCCATTCTCTAGTAAACATGTATAGGAAACAGCCCTGTACCTGATCAAAATTGAAATTCCAATATGTTCTTTTTCCACGTTTAGCCTTCCAAAGCAAATATTGTGACTGGTGAGTGAAAACAGCAATTATATTTTATTTAAATAGAATTGGGTTGTATTTGTACTTGTATTCTTTGTTTTCCTACAATGTATATACGCTGCTGTCAAATCTCGTGAAAATTGTACTATTCTAGCTATGCAGATGGTGTTGTTATCGCTGTGAATCCAGAAAAGCAGTGTTTGTGCAAGTGATGGAAGAGCTCAACGAGATGCACCAAGTATTTTTACCCATAGACAGAAAATTGGAGCAGTGCTCACGGAGCAGGGTACATTTAGAATGGCACTGATATGCACCTTCCTCAAGTGAGGGAACCAGGAAGCAGACCCGAGTGATTCTTCTGCAAACACTGTCGAGAGGGTACGTACAATGAGCAGTCTTCCAGTGGTTCTCTGAATTCATTTTAAAAATGGCAGAGCTGGCTGGCTTCCTGTAGAGGTCAGAATAGTTTTTAAATTTGAATGCATTTGTTACAAAATACTGGATGGTCTCACTGCTAATTATCTTGACCATTTTGCATTTGTTAATCCAAAGACGCTCTGCGCGTGTTTCTGCACTGTTTACATTTCCATCTGGCAAGGGCTGAACACACAAAAGATATTTTCAGAGGCTTTTCCCATATCAAGCGGCAATTAGGGGTAAAGAACTTAAGCGTCTGATTCTTGATTTCGCTTCCTATTTACATTATAGGAAATCTTTGAAAACATACCCATTTGTTAAATTTTTGTCATAATTTTCACATCATCTATTGTTTGTTTATTCAGTTACAGCTCCCTAACTCTGGAACACTTTGCCAGCTTATCTAAGGGAGGATAAAGTTTTGGAGAGATTTAAGGGATCTTTAAAGACTCATTTGAACTTTAAGAAATGGAACATGAACGCTGTAAGAAACCTCTCTCTTTATACTTAGGACTACCTTTGAGAAAGACATGGAGGAAGCCACTGCTTGCCCTGGATCAGCAGCATGGAATATTGCTACTCCTTGGGTTTGGCCAGGTATTAGTGACCTGGATTGGCCACCGTGAGAACATAAGAATTGCCACTGCTAGATCAGACCAATGGTCCATCGTGCCCAGCAGTCCACTCATGTGGTGGCCTCCAGGTCAAAGACCAATGCTCTAAATGAGTCCAGCCTCACCTGCGTACGTTCCAGTTTAGCAGGAACTTGTCCAACTTTGTCATGAATCCCTGGAGGGTGTTTTCCCTTATAACAGACTCCAGAAGAGCGTTACAGTTTTCTACCTCTCTCTACTGGGCTTGATGGACCATTGGTCTGACTCAGTAAACTATTCTTATGTTCTTATATGAGCCAAGTATAGGACAATCAAGCCATTGTAACATCACTGATGAGGTTGACTATGAGGCATTATGACATCACAATCTCAGCTCTGGAATGTTGCTGTCTTTGGGGTTCCAGAATCTTGCTATTCTTTGAGATGCTGGAATGTTGCTACTCCTTGGGTTTTGGCCAGGTACTAGTGACCTGGATTAGCCACCATGAAAATTGGCTACTGAGTTTGATGGACCATTGGTTTGACCCAATAAGGCTATTCTTATGTTCTTATGTGAGCCAAGTATAGGACAATCAAGCCATTGTAACATCACTGATGAGGTTGACTATGAGGCATTATGACATCACAATCTCAGCTCTGGAATGTTGCTGTCTTTGGGGTTCCAGAATCTTGCTATTCTTTGAGATGCTGGAATGTTGCTACTCCTTGGGTTTTGGCCAGGTACTAGTGACCTGGATTAGCCACCATGAAAATTGGCTACTGAGTTTGATGGACCATTGGTTTGACCCAATAAGGCTATTCTTATGTTCTTATGTGAGCCAAGTATAGGACAATCAAGCCATTGTAACATCACTGATGAGGTTGACTATGAGGCATTATGACATCACAATCTCCGCTCTGGAATGTTGCTCTCATTGGGGTTCCAGAATCTTGCTGTTCTTTGAGATGCTCGAATGTTGCTACTCTTTGGGTTTTGGCCAGGCACTAGTGACCTGGATTGGCCACCGTGAGAATGGGCTACTGGGCTTGACGGACCATCGGTCTGACCCAGTAAGGTTATTCTTATGTTCTTTTATTCTAGTCCCATACTTCTGGTTTCAACCAATACCCTTCCCAATTTGTTTTTTTCCTTACGTGTTCTTCTATACTATATTATATTGTAGTTCCTGACCCCTCTATCCCAATGGTGAAGTAAGTATAACGTACGTCTATTTGTATTTGTTTATGATTGTTATTCCCTCATTTTTAAAATTGTATATCGCTTAGAAAACTGATAAGCATTTATATCACATTTTAATAAAACTTGAAACTTAGGTCTCCTTTTACATAGTCGCGCTAGGGCCTTAACGCGCGGAATAGCACGCGCTAGATTGCTGCGCGCGCCAGCCGCTACCGCCTCCTTTTGAGCAGGCAGTAGATTTTCAGCTAATCCGGTGCGTGCGCTAAAACCGCTAACGCGACTTTGTAAAAGGAGCCCTTAATTTCGTTGTAAACCGCATAGATCTGCTAGGTGTTGCGGTATAGAAATAAATTTGTTATGCGATGTTAAATCAGGATGGTCCCTCATAGATCATTCTCCCCAAGAACGGCTAATGATCCAAAGCCAAACCAAGAGCTCTTAACACCACGATGAAGGCCTAGACACTTCAAAATGCAGTGATCCATTTCCTACGTCATGTTGGTAAACATTATCGTCCTACTGCGCTTTTTTATAGAAAAGCATTGGCTTCTAAAACACTATAGGATACGGGTTAAGATTTTAAATTTTACTTTTGGGACATTATGTAGTGGCTTATCATCTTCTCTCACATCTTTAACAATACCACATGTTCCAGCTATGACTCTTCATTCTTTGAACAACTACCATTTAAAATTTTTCTTCTCCATCTCAAGACCCTCTGGAGTCGACCCATAAGTCTACTTTTTGTTTATTTGTTTGTTTGGTTCCTACTCACTGGAATTTATTATCTCTTCTTTGCAATAAGAATAAGTGCTTTAAAAACTCATCTTTTTCAGATGGCATGTGGGGGTAGAGCAGGGGTAAGGAACTCTGGTCCTCGAGAGCCGTATTCCAGTCGAGTTTTCAGGATTTCCTCAATGAATATGCATGAGATCTATGTGCATGCACTGCTTTCAAAGCATATTCATTGGGGAAATCCTGAAAACCCAACTGGAATACGGCTCTCGAGGACTGGAGTTCCCTACCCCTGGGACTATTGCAACTCTATCTACTTAAGCCTGACTAAGAAAAACCTCCACAGGCTCCAGCGGATTCAGAATGCAGCGGCCAAGCTCATTTGACCATGTCTCCCCGCTCCTGGCCAAGCTCCACTGGCTTCCGATAATCGCCAGGGTCCACTATAAATGCACCTGTTTAACTTTCAAAATCCTATACGGTATCCTCCCTCCCTATATCCCTCTTTCTTGGAATTCCTCATACCCTAATACCACCAGATCCTCCCACAAATTAAAACTATCCTTCCCCTCGCTAAATGGCATTTCCCACACAGGAAAGCTAGGGACCTCCCTCCACTTCAAAATCACTGAGCTCTGGAACAACCTTACCTCCCCTCTTCGGAACTTGAGCTCACTCCAAGTTTTCCGCAAACATCTGAAAACCTGGCTTTTCTCAAAAAATGTAAGTCTCCCTCCAACTTAGGAATCAAGGAAACTCTTATATCTTGGCATCCCAAGTCCTCTAATATTCTTCACACTTCTACCTCTAACCCTCTGTTGTAGTTCCTTCCTATTTCATCTACTGTAAACCGCGCCGAGCTCTACGAACGTGGAGATGATGCGGTATACAAACCTAAGGATTAGATTAGATTAGATTAGAGGATCGCAGCAATGAATGTTGGCTTCTCGGAGCAGTTTACCGGACTGGAGGAGAGTTGTGGGGTGTCCCGTTGCTGGTCCCGGTTGTGCAGCGGCGGCTTCCTCTTTCCTGGCCGGCGGCGCAGTCAGGCACTTACAGAGACGGACCCCTGACGTCATTGGGTCCCTCTCCGACAGCGTAAAAAGCACCCGTTGCTGCGGTTGCGGCCGCAGCCGCAGAGCGTGGCCGAAGGGGCACAGAAGGCCCCTTGGGAGCCCCTTAGGAGCCACGTGGAGTCCGGGAGCCGGTAGTGGGCAATTTAATTTGGGGTACATAGACCCGGATCGGATCCTGCTCCCTATTATTGGATCTAAGATGTTCATTCCATGTCTGCTGCAGTGAGGATGTCGTTGAAGTTTTTCTTTTTCTAATAATGCCGAAAAGACGAGGAAGGAACACCGGAGGAGCCTCCCGGCGACCCTTGACCCCAGTGGTTACTATTGATGATTTTCTCCGACGCCTACAACGGGAACAAGAAGGGTCGGGGGCTAGCTCGTTGGGGACACCACCGGAGAGTAGTGCAGTGGGTTCCCCTGAGCATGATGTCACTCTTAGCCCCGACGTTAGGACGCCACCCCTCCAACCGACGCCGCAAGCTGCCAGCTCCCCACGGGACCAGAATCCACCTGAGGAGGTGATTTCTTCTTTGTCCACAGAGGCTAGTATGGAGGGTTCGCCGAATATGACAACGGGACTTGCGACCGGGAAAACAGAGGTTGGAGGAATACAAGACGTCACTGAGGTAAAGTTAATTTCAGAACATTTAGATACTACACCATTACAACTTTTCTCACCTACAAAACCTCCTACAGTCACACTCGAAGCATTATGGGACTTGGTAGTGAATCTGGGGAATTCCTTAAATCCTCAAATAAAAAGTTTGGATAAAGAATTAAAAGAACAAAAGGAAGAAATAAAAGTTTTAAAGCAAGATATGTTACAATTTAAAACAGAGACACAAAATACAAATAAGGAGCTAACGCTACTGAAACAAAATCAAGATATGTTGGTTAAAGATAATATATTACTCAGGAAGAAGTTGGAAGTGCAGGAGAATAATGGTCGAATAAATAACTTGAGAATCCTGTCAACTTCTCCTAGAGAAATGGTGAAAAGATATTTTATGGAAATTTTGGAAATTCCTGAAAACTCCTTACCTACTCTTACAAGAGTATATTACCTACCTACTAAGCCCCAATTCAAAGAAGAAGAAAAAATTGAGGAACCCCGGGAGAGGTCATTGGACATTTCGGCTATACTGGAACAATCAGATAGAGAATTGGCTGTTCCAGCTACTCTCTTGTTGTCTGTTGCTTTGGCTCCAGACAAGGATTGGATATTAAAACTTTTCTTTAAAAATAGATCCAAAGACTTCCTGGGGCAGCATATTCAGATTTTTCCTGATGTCTCTAGAGAGACTCAAAAAAGAAGAAAATAATTTTTAATTCTAAAACCTGGAGTGACTCAAATAGGGGGTATTTTCTTTTTGAAATATCCATGTAAATGTGTAGTTAGATATTTATCATTGAAGTATATATTTACAGAGCCATCTCAACTGATTAGCTTTCTCTCAATGAAACGTCTAGAAAAAGGAATAACAACGTCCATGGAAAGTTAGTTTCCTGCACTTTAGTCAGATAAGGATTTTTCTTATTTAATTAATTTGAATTATATATGTTCTACTCTTAATTATGGATCCAATAATATTGAGGACTAGTGTGAGATCAGCTAGATCAGTATTTCCTTGTAGTAATAATTTTGCAATTTTAGTTTAATATGTTGTTTGATCTCACTTTACTGTACAAGATGTATACGCTTGGAAATATTGAAAAATTTTATAAACAAATAATAAAAAAAAAAAAAAGAATGTTGGCTTCTCACTTTGGTTTGACTGTCAGTCCTGTTTTAAATCTGAAGTTGCTCGTTGAACACAGAATTAGTTATAAAATTCTATTACTTACATTCAAGACACGTCAAAGTTACCAACCTGAATTTATAAATAGCTTACTAATTCCTTATTGTCCATCTAAAGCACTTCACTCTATGAGACAAAATCTTCTTGCAGTCCCATCCCTAAAGCACATAAACACAATAAGATCAAATAATTTTGCAGTGACCGCACCATCCCTTTGGAATTTTATTCCTAATTGTCTTCGTGAAGAATTATCTCTGCTTCATTTTAAAACAAAGCTGAAAACATTTCTGTTCCAAGATGCATTCGATACCTAATTGTCCTTATAAGGGCTAAACACATGCCGACAGCAAAAGGCATCATTTTTCCCTTCCCTGTTGTTTTTTCCTTAATTGCTCTCTTTTCTCAAAATATTGTAGTTCCTATCCCTTGTTCCCATTCATCTTTGTCTGAGTATGTCACATAGATAGAGGATTACTATACAGGTCCTGGACCTGATGGACCACCGCATGAGTGGACTGCTGGGCATGATGGACCTCTGGTCTGATACAGCAGAGGCACTGCTTATGTTCTTATGTTGAAAACTGTATTTTTATTGTACACCACTCAGAAGTCTGATTGAGCGATATAAAAAAATTTTAAATAAGCTTGAAACTTTTAATATTATAAAACACTTAGACCTGCCTTCCAGATAATTAGAGTACATCAATTATTAAACAATAACCAACTAGGCCACAAATAGTTTCTCTAGGTTCAGGCTCCGTCTTTACCTTGATCTATTTTTCCAGAGACTTAGCAATGAGAAATGCCTAACTTTTAATGATTTTTGTCTAATATTAAGTTATGTTTAAATGTGTTTATTCATTTTAACGTGCAAAAAACAACTACAACAAGAGTAAACAATACAGAATACAGACATATGTGCACAAGATCAAAATCATCCCTCCCAACCCCCAACCCCCCAACATAACCCCAAACAGAAAATCCCTGGAGAGAAAGAGAAAAAAAAAATAAAAAATTAGGAGTTCAAAAGTCTGTTCCTGGCCGCCGAAGTAAGGGTCATCCAAAATTGCTCCCAAATCACAGTAAATCTGCGGCCGGGTCCAGAATCAAGATCAGTGAAGTGCCTACATTCCAAAGAGGCATGGATGATCATCAAAGATTTCCATTGGCTGTAGGTCGGGGCATCGCTAGCTAGCCATTGTAGAAGTATTGCCTTTTTACCAAATAGTATGGCTCGAGCCAAAAAGGCTGACATGCCTTTAGGTTTGGGAGAAACAACAGCATAGAAACCAAAAAGCGCTCTAGGGGATGGAGGCCACCGCCGACCCCAAAGAGTGGAAATGAAAGATCCCAAACGATACCAAAACTGAAGGACACCAGGGCAAAACCAAAACATATGGCCCAAGGATGCATTTACTTGCGAACATTTAGGGCATTGATGAGTCTGAGAAATGCCCATCCTGCAAGCTCGTATGGGGGAAATGTAAAGGCGAAGGATAAATTTCAATTGTAGTTCCCAGTGCAGAATATTAGTAGACAGTTTTCTCAAATTTTTGAGAACTTGCTGTATCTGACACAAAGTAAGAGTACATTGTAAATCCTCAGCCCAAGTTTCTGCTAAAATATCAAAGTTGTGTCCAGCTTGACTGTCACGAATACCCACATGATGAAAACGAAGTGGAATTAATTGTTGTGCAGAAAAACTGAACATTTCAGAAAGAGTCTCATGACAAGTGTTTTTGTCTAATATTAAGTTAAACTTTTAAAACACAGCATGCACCTTTTCTAATAAATGTTGCAGGACAGGCCTGTTGACAGTCTGGTGACGGCTGTTAATCCAGGGCAAAATCCTTGGCCATCTATCAGAGCCTGGGACTCTTTATCACAATGTGGCTAACTTTTGAGATCTCTGGTGCAGTCTGCAAGACCTGTTTTGGACTCTTGCTATTGTTAGGAACATGTGCTCTTCTAATATTTATTCTCTCCCTGTTCCATCAACGATTTGCCATTGCTTTTAAAAGTTGTGACTAGGCAAAAGGAATCACCTTGAACATCCGAGGAAGGAGCTTTTAAGCTGAGTCACACTGGACGTATTGTAAGCTAACACAGTGAGCCTGGCCACTTCCACAAAAGCACTCAGGCTCAGAGATGATATTACAATCTGGACAGCTAGTCTGGCGGCCGGGGTTTCTTTTCATTGCCAACAGGAAGAGCAGGCATTAGCTTTTGCGGTGTAGCCTGTAGAGCAGAGGTGATAGCAGCCAGTACGATTTTATACCCTGCACTGACTCACCACAAACAGAGGTGGCTTATTTGAAGTGGGATGATAGAAAATACCAAACAGCATGGGGTTACCCATGTAATTATCCTCTTACACTTAGTAATACAGTAAAACCTTGGATTGCAAGTAACTTGGTTTGCAAGTGTCTTGCAAGACAAGCAAAACATTTTATTAAATTTGAACTTGATATACAAGCAATGTCTTGCAATACAAGTACATACAGTATACACACATCACAACTGAGCCGATGGTTCTTCTCTCTCTGATGCTGCAGGAGTGTAGTGGCTGTTCTAAACGAGCAAAGTCTTGCAATACGAGTACATACAGTATACACGCGTCACATCATCACAACTGAGCCGATGGTTCTTCTCTCTCTGACACTGCAGTGACTGTTCTAAATAAGCGAGGTCTTGCAATACAAGTACATACAGTATATACACATCGCAACTGAGCCGATGGTTCTTCTCTCTCTGACGCTGCGGAAGTGTAATAACTGTTCTAAATGAGCGAGGTCTTGCAATACAAGTACGTATTTTGTATTAAAGTTTTTGGGTTGTGGAACGAATTGTCTGAGTTTCCATTATTTCCTATGGGGAAATTCGCTTTAATATACGATTGCTTTGGATTACAAGCATGCTTCTGCAACGAATTATGCTCGCAAACCAAGGGTTTACTGTATGTATGTAACAAAAATGTACCATTGCACTGCTATTTTACATTATTTAGTCTTTCAAACAACTTTGGGCAGAGAGTTTTGAGCAGGCCACACACTGCAAATTTGCAGATGTATTTTGACGGCAGTCAACAGGGACATTGCTCAGGTGCCATCATGGTGCACATTTTAAAGTGCTCCTGCATATTTGTACCTAGTCCAGGGGTAGGCAATTCCGGTCCTCGAGAGCCGGAGCCAGGTCAGGTTTTCAGGATATTCGCAATAAATATGCACGAAATAGAATTGCATCTCAAGGAGGCAGTGCATGCAAATCCATCTCATACATATTCATTGTGGATACTCTGAAAACCTGACCTGGCTCCGGCTCTCGAGGACCGGAATTGCCTACCCCTGACCTAGTCTTTCTACGGGCGCTGAGGAAAACAGCAGCATGCATACACTACTACTACTAATCATCACTTCTATAGCGCATAAAGGCATAGGCAGAGCTGTACATTTGACATTTAATAGACTGTCCCTGCTTGGAAGAGTTTACAGTCTAACTTGGACAGACGGACATGATACTGATGGAGAGGAAAACGGTAATGGAATTCAAAAAAGTGTGGAATAAACATAAAGGATCTTTAATTAGAAAATGAAAAATGTAAATTAAAGATCTAAGGCCAGTACTGGACAGACTTGCACGGTCTATGTCCCATATGTGATGATCTGGTGTAGGATTGGGCTGGGGAGGGCATCGATGGGAACTCCACTAACTTGAAACATGAGGATGTTACTGGCCAGACTCTATGGTAGATATTCTGCAAACAGGATGATTGGATAGGCTGGAATGAGCTTGGATGGCAACTTCAGCATTTGGAACCTAGGACAATACCAAGTGGACTTTACAGTCTATGACCCAGAAATATCAAAGAAGAGACAAGTTAATTTAATCATGTATTTGTAATGGGTATAACTAATGGGCAGACTGGATGGACCGTTCAGGTCTTTATCTGCCTCATTTACTATGTTACTTTGTTACCTGGCAGAAACCCAAAGAGTAGCAACATTCCAGAGCTGAGATTGTGATGTCATAATATCTCAATCCACCAATGCCTAAGAGCCAGCCTCAGCAGTGATGTCACAATGGCTTGATTAGATGGCAACTTCAGCAGTTGGAACCTAGGACAATACCAGGTGGACTTTACAGTCTATGACCCAGAACTATCAAAGAGGAGAAAGTTAATTTAACCATGTCTTTTTAATGGGTATAACTTATGGGCAGACTGGACGTTCATTTACTATGTTACTATGTTTTAACCTGGGATTTTTTTTATTTTTTACATTTTTTGGGTGAGATTTTTTAAGTTGTTTAGTATTTCATCTTGAAAATTCTACAATTGTGATTATAATTTTTCTCTTGTTATTTTTGATATAGACTACGTTTTAAATAGCACAAAGCACAGCAGATTTTGTATATCATGTCTAATCAAAAAAACCACAGTTTACAAGCAAAAAATGATAAAAAGGTCAACAGAACAATTAACTCTCTAAGGCTTTAAAAATGGTATGAAAAGCCATGTTTTCAGTTGTTTACAGAATTTCGTTCTACAGGAATTTCTAAAGGGAAGTGATTTCCAAGTTCCACAGCAGCAAAGCTTAATATCTTCTTAGGGAAATAAGATGAAAAGAACGTACCCTAGCCCATGCCTCCGGGATGTCTCTTAACCCAGCTACAAATACCCGTGCTATCAAATCAAACTACTGCAAATCCATATTAAGGGTGAGTTAGTATTATTTAGAAACCAAAACAAGGGGGGGGGGGGGGGATGAATAACACACCTAGCATATGTGAAAAAATGAAAAACAAAGAAAGAAAAATAAATGACCTGGGATAAAAAGAAATGAAAAAAAAAATTGTGGGTTTATTTTAAATTTTGACTTGCTCTTGCGTCCCAAGGGAAGCTATGAAAGGTACTCTTAGCAGGAGAATTTTCACATAGGACCACCCACCCAGATAAATCACTCCAGAGATTAACCCTGCGATGCCTGATTTTGTATAGGTCATTTAGGTGGGGGTAAAGAGAAGCCCAAGTGGAGATGTTCACAATCTGCAGCACAGTTTACAAAAGACTGTCAGCGCATGGAGCCTTTTGTGCAAACACATGCAAGACCCTGGGAAAAGTACATGGACCTGACAGCCAGTGCCAACACTTCTATGAGATCAGTCGTCTTGCTAGAATTACCAGCTGAAACAAAGGGCAACAGCAGCAGACAGGCCTCAGGGCTGCTACGTACACACACACGGTACCCTTAATTCTATATATGGTGCTCAAAATTATATGCGCATACGTGGGCACGTGCCCAGTTTGCGCATGTAATTGCCAAACAAGCCCAGTTAGCACTGATAATTGAACACTGAGGGCACCTTTTACTAAGCACACGCTAAATGCTAACACGTGCATATTAGTCTATGGACGCGTTAGCATTTGGCACGCACGTAGATTTAGTGCGCTAAACATGTGCTAAAATGCTTAGTGCGCCTTTGTATAAGAGGGGGTAAATCAATTATCAATGCTAAGTGGCATTAAGGGCTCCTTTTATCAAGGCATGCTACGGGGGTTAGCGTGTCGGACATTTCATCACGCGCTAACCCCCGTGGCAAGCCAAAATACTAACACCTCGTCAATGGAGGCGTTAGCGACTAGCGCGGCAGGTGGTTTAACGCACGGTATTCTGCGCATTAAACCCCTACCGCGTCTTGATATAAGGACCCCTAAATTTCTGCAGGCATCAGGATCTACATGTAAAAATTATGCGCAGATCCCTAAGGGGGCATGGGTATCCCTGGAACTTGCACGCAGTGTTACAGAATAAGGGAGATCTGCGCCGCAGCAGGCTTCAGCCGGTGTAAATCCTAGTGCCCAAAATTGGGCACTGATCTCAGCACTAAACGTTATTCACTAAATGGCACCCAACTCTGGCCGCTGTTTATAGAATAGGGCTTAATAATCATTTTTAAATTTTGCGTTAATCTTTCATAATGTTATTTTGCAACATTACCAGAAAATTACAGGAAATATTCAACAAAACAATTTAAAAGTTCACATCAAAGCAAAACAAGCCCCCATTTTGAAAGACAAACCTGAGAAACATATAGATATCACTAAAAAATGTTTTTAATTTTTTTAGAATTCACATCGTACAAACAAAATCATACCTTTCTTTACTCCCCCAACAAAGAATCTGAATGCATATCAATAAAGAAAACATTATGTACCTTTACTTTGAAGAAAGTCCTCCAGATGGATAGGATCTAGGAAAATTTAAGAAAGAAAGTTCCCCCCCCCAGCCAAAACCAATTTTTTTGTGGCACCATAACCATGGTTCCCAACCCTGGGCAGATTTGCATGCCTGTCACCTCCATTATATGCAAATCTCTCTCATGCATATTCATTAGGGTTATCCCAAAAACCCGACTGGCTAGTGGTCTTCCAGGACAGGATTAAGAACCACTGATATACAGAATTTAGTCCAGTGTGTCCAAGTTTGCAAGACTTCATATCTAAGGGAGCAAAATTAGCTCCGCTGTCCCTCGGTCACTCATCTAAGCTGACAGTTGTATGTGCCTCGGAGCAGGTGTAAATGCTAGTGGGGATGTTTCCCAAAATGTGTGTGAATTTCCATTGCAAACATAGAAGTACTTGGTAGAAACTCAAATAGTAGCAACATTCCAGAGCTGAGATTGTGATGTCATAATGCCTCATTCCACCAATGCCTAAGAGCCAACCTCAGCAGTGATGTTACCCATCCAGATGATAACCCAAAACTGGAAGAACTATGATCGTTTAAATTTTCCTTTCTGGTGGGCAAATCTTTGCTCCAGTTATAGATTTGAAAGGATGAGCACTGATAGTTTGGGGCATGGTAATATATTTAAATTGGTATGGGGCCCATTGACATCTTATGTTACCTCACTATAATAGGTTTTTGATTGTGAGTCAGGTTTTGGTTTATTTTGGTACACATCCAGGGAAGGGTGGGAGGGGTTCTGTCATAATTAATCAGATTAATCTTCGGACTAAAGAAATTCATTCATGTATCACCCTACTACCGGCAGTTACATTGGCTACCGATGGAAGCACGCAAAAAGTTTAAATTCGCCTGCTTCTGCTTTAAAGCGCTAAACAGACTTGCCCCTAAATACATAATTGACCTTTTCTTCTTCTCTGCCAACAGACACAAGAGAAGCTCTCATTCCTACTTCGTTTCCCCCCCCAGTTAGAGGTTGTAAACTGAAAAAACACCATGAACACCTTCTTTCACATCAAGCAGCATTGTGGGGTAAAGACCTAGATTAACTGCTTTCGCCCACTACTTATGAGGAATTCAGAAAACGTCTAAAAACTCAACTGTTCCTAAAGTATCTAGACAACTGACCCACTCATCTTCTTTCTCCTCCATAGTGTTTCCTCTGTCCTATTAATTTCTTTCTCCTCAACGCATTTCCGGTCCTAGTAACTCTCCTCTTCCCCCCTCTTAAATTCAATCAATTTGTACCTCGCTTAATCTATTGTAAACCGCATAGAACTTAACGGTATTGCGGTATATAAACTGTTATTATTATTATTTGATTTTCAAATATTTACACGTGGGATGGGTGGGAGGATGGAAGGATATGGCTAATAGGGTAAGGTTACTGGGAAAATCTATGTTTCTGTGTTTTATTAAATTATCATTAGGTGGGTGGGTAGGGGGAGAAATTGGTTGGTTATGGATAGTTGAAAGTTAAATGTGCTTATATTGATTTATTGTATATGATATATTTATGCATTGTACTATTGAAGATTGTAAAATCAATAAAGATTTAAAAAATAAAAAAAAGAAATCAACTTTTACTTAACTTTTCCTTCTCTACAAGGAACTACATCTGCTAGAGGCAGCTTTAATATGGAATTCTGTAAGATTTCAAATTATTCTTTATTTAGAAAAACTTTGAAAAAACTTTTTCCCCTTGCATAAATTTTTATTGTCTTAAATAGTGTCACTTAGTCCAGATTTTATTGGATGTCCTGGAGAATTCTGTAGCTTCTTATTTGTACCCCACATTGAACTTTATTGGCTGTTTCCTGATAATTTCCTAATATAATGCAATGCATGAAAGCCAAGGAGGAGCTCATTATATATAAGGCACTGATATGTCCTGAGAATGGAGAGACTTTCTATGTTTGTTTTGTTTTTTTAAAAAGGATTCCTTAAACTTTGGATACCTTTTTTTATTAGACACCCTTACTGTTCAAGTGTGATCAGTAATTCTGAATGACCTGGATGTGTAAAAGCTTTTTATTGACCATTCACCCATGTTGTTTGCTGATGTCAAACTGGCTTAGGGGATAGTGGAGATTATTGCAGGACTAGGAAATAAGGGCAATGATGTCGTAAGGGAGGGTGGACTGCCACAGGAGCTGTCTTTGTGGGAGGCACTGGCGCTTCTCTGCCCCCCATGTACCTTTTTCAATGTTCACCGGCATGAGCATTTTCCACTTGCTGCTTGCACCAGCCTCAGCTCCATTCTGACATCACTTCCTGGTCATGGGGACATTTTAAGAGGTACGGGGTGGGGGGGGGAGGTTATGGGGCACTCAAGAGATAGGAAAGAATGGGGGTGGAAGGTGCAGCAGAGAAGAGAGGGGGGCACATGGCATGGCAATGCCAGGTGCCTCCTTTGCTACGTCACTGAATAGGGAAGGTGAGAGGCAGGATGCTTTAGGATGGAGATTTGTTGGTTACTTGAAGACTTGTGTAATTTTTCTAGGTCTGGCATTGATGTCTGTTTTAGTATTTGACTCTGGCATTTTGTTTACAAGTGATTGATATACCAATAAAGATATTTCAGAATTAAAAGACACGTTGGCATTTGTTCAAGTTAGACTAAGACAGACCAAAGGTCCATGGAGCTCAATATCATGATCCTGAAATGCTTATTATAGAATACAGTCAGCACCAATTTTGAGCGCAATTTTTAGAATATTCCCCCATAACCCCTGGGATAACTTTAGAGGCATCGTTGCATGTGTGAAAAGTTAAATTAACTTCCTGATGAAAGTCTACCCCTAGCAGGCCTCCTTCACATCTGCGCAGGTCTGATGTACCAGCACTTCTTCTAAATTGCTGCTTAGATATATATTTGTGCAGGTTTACAAGTGTGAATGGCAGATTTTTTTTCCCCCACACAGTACAGCTTCCGCTACGGCCTCCTTTACTTGGCAGCATATGGTAACACCAATCAGAATCAGACGATGACTCCAGCTCACCGACAAGCGTTTGTTCCTAGAGTAATTAGGAATTAATGCCGTGCTGTAGTAGACAGAAAGAAAGATTGGCATTAGATTGCATTCTTATAGAACACAGGAGGTTTTCATGGAGGCCCTAGCTACTTTCTGGCCACCACAGAAAAAATAAAAAGGGATTGGTGGGGGGGGGGGGGGGGGGGGGAGGACGAAAAGAATGTGGTGAACAAAGGAGCAAACAACCCGGCCAACCAAGCTTCTGAAGCATTCCTTGAGCATCGCAGTGGCAAGCAAAGAAAATATAATACTAACTGCACTAATCTCCTGTCGCTTTAACTAGATATCAAGTTCTGACCTTCTCGCCTTCCTCCGATAGCCTAAACTTTAATTGCAATGAATTGAAAAGGAGCTTACGGACAGACTGGGAAAAAAATTGCTGTTTTCTATGGAGCTCTAACTGCCGCTATTTATCGTTTCTATAGCACTGAAAGGCATATACAGCACTGTACATTTAACATTCAATAGACGGTCCCTGCTCTGAAGAGCTTACAATCTAATTTGGCCAGACAGGACATCTCAGGGTTGGGGTGTTTCTATTCTATTCTATTATTTCTATTATACGTGTTCCACGGGCTTAGTTTGCCCCATCTTAAGAACATAAGAAAACGGTCCATCAAGCCCAGTATCCCATTCCCACAGTGCCCAATCCAAGTCCCTAGTACCTGGCCAAAACCCAAAGAGTAGCAACATCCCAGCATCTCAAAGGGCAACATTCCAGAGCTGAGATTGTGATGTCATAATGCCTCATTCCACAGTGCCTCAGAGCCAACCTCATCAGTGATGTCACAATGGTTTAATTGTCCTATACTTGGCTCACATAAGAACATAATAGCCATACTGGGTCAGACCAATGGTCCATCGAGCCCAGTAGCTCATTCTCACGGTGGCCAATCCAGGTCACTAGTACCTGGCCAAAACCCAAACAGTAGCAACCTTCCATGCTACCGATCCAAGCCAAGCAGTGGCTTCTCCCCAGGAAATTTGTCCAAACCCTTCTTAAAACCAGCTAAGCTATTTGCTCTTTTCCTGGTCCGCTTCATTAGGAATTTCAAACTGTTTCCAGGCTAGCAGGCCCCCTCAAGGAGTTAAGATGATGGTTCTGCATTACCAAGACCATGACCACCAGGTTCCCCTGTATTTTGGGGGGGTAAATTCTTCCTGCAACAATCCAGACCACCCCTTCTCTTAATCTAGTCACGCTGACATTTTCTCTATGTTAGTGATCCTTTTCTTGCCTCATGGTATAATCTCAAATAATGTCACTGCCTCTTTCGAACCTATTCAGAAGGGAGAGCTTGTGCTGACCAAGAAAGAATAAATATACCGTCTACACCAAGAGACCAAGAGTTTCGCATGAAGTGTACACCATTTCTCTCTTCTCGCCCCTGGCCTATCATTTAAGCAAAAGAGCACAGTGGCAATTAAATTTCAACAGCAGCGGGAAGACGCCGAAGTGGCACCATGACAGGAGCTGTCCTGGCCTGCAGGAATAGGGTACAAACAATACAAGGTATGTGCAGATCACTTGTGCCTCGTTCTCTAAAAACTGGAGACAGCCTAGGTGGGGAGCACATTCCCAGACCTGCCACCCCCCCCCCACCCCACCACCCACCACCACCACCTTTACTCTCTGAGCTGAACAAGGTGTCAAAGTAGGCCTGCAGATGACAGCCCAGGGTGCAAAGTGGCAGCCCTGCTTGGGGTGTGTTTCACTGCCCCCACTGTTCTGCATATTTAGGGGTGTATATGCTGGGATTTTTCTCTTCATTTAGAAAGATCTGAAGGGAGACTATTTTGTTATACTAAAACAAAATTCATTATTTTGTTTTGTTTTACTTCGAACTTTTAATATGTATTCATAATGAACATATACCCTACCATTCCTATTGAGTACTCCTGAAAAAAAGGAGTCCGTTTGGAATAGGATCTCAAGCAATACGATCCCTTCTGAGCCAGGCTAATTTTAGAACCGTTGCACAGGTTGTCTTGCTACCATACCTGGATTACTGGCATCATCGAGAAGGAACACAAGAGAGTGAAACGTCCTGGAGGCAATCGGCTGGCGCCAGCTCCTCTTCCCTGCTGGCACACACAACCCCCCTCCCCCCCCAGCAGCTCAAGCCCGCCAGGAGGGCCTTCGCACATGTGCAGATGTTGACGCGATGATGCCACACATGTGCATGACATCATCACGGTGACATCTGCGCACTTCCGGATGCCTTGAGTCGTGGCCACTACGTTTAGTGTACTGTGGCTCGATAAAGTTTGTTGGACACTGCCTTACAGTATGAACAATGCAACCAGAAAAGGCAAGTGATATTTATTTTGAAAATTTCTTAGGGCTAGATTTCACTAAGCCCACTGATCTTGTTTGCGATCGTGTACCGACCCGATTTTCCTCCGGCCCGATCATCCTCTGATCCGCACATGCAAATGTGGGGAAACAGCATGCAAAGTTGGAAGGACGCGATTCACAAAACAATTTCGGGACCACCAGCTGTGCTGCCTGATCAAAAAACAAGCGACCGCTTGTGCAAAAACCCTGCTCTCTGCCCTGTTTCTGTGTCTCCTGCTCTCTGCCCCGACTCCATGGTTTTAACCCACGGTGCAGCCCTGCTTTCAACCCATGGGTTAAAACCACGGGCTCGCGAAAGTTTCCAGCTAAAAAAAAAAAAAAAAAGTTTCCAGCTCTTCCTTCACGGTGAGCATGCGCAGACCATCTACTGGCAAAGAAGATGGTCTGCGCATGCTCAAGGATCGCTCTCCAGTGATCCATGCGGTCGGTGTGCCTCAGATCGCCCTCATTTGCATCGCTCCCATTTGTGAATCAGTCGGCCTGCCTCGGATCGGCTACGGATCGGACAGGTTAGTGAATCTAGGCCTTAGTCGCTAACATCCTCTCCAGGTACAATGGTTTTATTATATGAACTCTGCAATCGAAGAGCTCACACATCAACATTTAAGCAAAGCCCATTTACACTATAATAATAATAATAATAACTTTATTCTTTTATACCGCCATAACCAAAAGTTCTAGGCGGTTTACACTAAAAAGAGCTGGACAATCAGCGAAATACAATACAGGAAAAAAGACAAATATTTGTAAAATAGAATTTCAATAATAAAGCTCACTAAGTAAACTTATCAAACAAAGTGGTCTTACTTAATTTCTGAAAACTGCAATAGGATAACATAGCTTGCTGAATACATTTACCTAACCAAGATTGTTGCCTACCAGCTTGAAATGCCAGGGTCCTATCTAAGAAGGTCTTATATCTACACCCATTAGTTTTTGGATAAGCAAATAAGTAGAAGTTTCTAGTTTCTCTTGATGGTCTATGCAACATAAAATGAGGAAAAAGGTAAGCTGGAGGCAATCCCGATATCAGCTTAAAGCAGATACAGGAAAATTTGAATAATACTCTTGCCTCCAAAGGCAGCCAACGAAGTAAATGATAATATGGACTAATATAGTCGTTCTTTTTTAAACCAAAAATCAATCAAAAAGTTGTATTCTGAATTTCCTTAGAATATTTTTGGGTGCTCCTAAATAGATGATGTTACAATAGTCTAAATAGATAAAACTAATGCCTGCACCAATAGTCTGAACATTATCAAAAGAGAAAAATGTCCAAAAAGTGGAATAAAAGGGCAGATAAGATGTTTTTCTCCCCAAACTTTTCCAATTTGGTATTTTCGGAACCTATTTTCTAGCTGGATTTCTATACTGTTCATCTGCAGTTTGTCTAAATCTCAAGGGGGTGTTAAGAGGTGTGGTGTGGGCGGAACTAAGGCGGGCTTATGACTTGGATGTTTTTCTGCCATAATCAAGCATTTAAAAATACGTCCAAGGCACAATTTGGATGTTGGGGACTACATCTGTTTTAATAGCAAAAAGGTGCCAAACTGACCAAAGAACCACTGGAGGGATGTAAACAGGATCTTACCACACTCCCCCAGTGGTCACTCTCCCCCTTCCACCCCCCAAATATGTGGGTGAAACAGTACATACCTGCTTGTATGATAGCTTCAAATGGTATGGGGCAGTCCTAGTAGAGCAAAGCAGGTCTTGGGAATTCACCGTTTTGTCCAGTGTCTGCCATGATTAGATTGTATGCTCTTTGGCGTGGGGATCATCTGGGTGTTTAATATAAAGCACTGTGTGTCTGGTAGCACTACAGATGCACAAAAAAAATGTCATTAAAATCCCGTGGGTCGCTGTGGGGCCAACAAATTGTCTGATTTGAAAACGGCAATCGACGTTCAACTGACTTCATGTGCACATGAGTTTCATGGAGAGCCGCCATAATCCCATCCGATCAGTCCCTGGAAAAGTGACTGACATGTGCGCAGAGCCGGCTGGGGAAGCCCCGAAGCAACTTCCTGCCATTCAGCTGTTTAGGGAAGGAAGACTTTCTTTTTTTTTAATGGGCACAGCCCCATTCCCGATGGCCCCCGAACAACAAACAAAAAAGGAAGGAGGAATGCCCACTCCCTCCTGCCTCGGAAACCTGACTCCTGCCCACACAATCTTGACCCCACCTCCCCACTGCAAAGATCATTGGCAGGAGGAACCCACACACACTCCCGCCCCAGCCACATGGACTCCCCCACATTCTTGCTCTCCTCCAGTGGCCCCCACTCCCTCCTGCCTCAGAAACCCAGAACCCCAAACACCACCACCACATCACATGAAGATTGCGGCCACTCAGAACCCCATACACTCCTAACCTCCCCCCTCTCACCCATGAATATCGTGGCCATCAGGACCCACTCCTCAAACACTCTATCTCCCACCCTGGAAATCTCCCCCCCCCCTTCCATGCACCTTATACAGAAGACAGCTTTTTCAAAATGGAATGCTCCGGGAGGGGCCTAAGGCCCCAATTGGCTCATGCGCCTAAGGCTTCTCCCCCTGGGAGAGGCCATAGGTGCCTGAGCCAATCAGGGCCTTAGGCCTCTCCCAGTGCATCCCAGGATGCACTGGGAAGGCCCACCATTTTGAAGAGACAAGGGGGGCTGGGCATCCCTCCTGCTGTCTTCTTCAGTTTAAGGTAGAGGGGCAGGTCGGTGGGTGTCCAGATGGCCAAGACAGGAGGAGGTAGGCATCCCTCTCACCGATGATCTTCACGGGGGGGGGGGGGGGGAACAGGTGGCCGCAATCTTCAAGGGGGGTCCGGATGGTCAAGGCAGGAGGGAATGGGCACCCCTCCTGCCGATCTTCACAGGAGGGGAAGGGTTGGGAGGTCCAGGGATCTGTGGCTGCCTTTAAAACCCACAGACCTGTCGGTAACTTCGGGTCATTAGAAGATGGTGCTAGATTTTGTGCATGTCTAAGCGTTGTTAAGGCATTGGTTAGAGTGCTCATTTTAATATTAATGAGATTGTTTTAATACCAATAAGCTCGTTTGCATAACTGAGTCTGAGGCTGCAACAAACGCACGGAAAAGCCCACAGTGAGCCATTGTGTACAAATTATTTTGATACTAAACCAGTTCAAACTGGTTTAGCGACGATCAAATGCATGGATGACATCCAGGAGATATTAATGACAGGAAATAACCAAGTTGGCATTTTTTTTTTTTTAAATCATTATAAAGACAAAGCTGTCCAAAGAGCTTAAAACCAAATCAGAGACACATTTTTAACCTGACACCTCTTGAGCAGAAGGGATTTTCTCAGCGTGAAAAGTAGAATCGATCAAGCTCAACAGTTGACTCGGCCACCTCTCTCCTATACAATCTAGAGGTCTGCACGGGAACGGGGATCGCGGGGATCCCGCGGGTTCCCCCCCTGGCCCACGGGACTCCCACGGGGACGCCCCCTGGCCCACGGGACTCCCACGGGGATGCCCCCCTGACCCACGGGACTCCCACGGGGACGCCCCCTTGCCCACGGGACTCCCACGGGGATGAAAACAACCTACCTAAATTCTGGCGATGCAAGCATGCAGCTTACAAGTCTGGCGTCGTGTCGGGAAATAGCCATGTTGAGCAGTGAGCTCAGCACGTACACAGATGAAAGCCTTGCTTGCTGATTGGTCCGGCGGCCCCGCCCCACCGTGCCGCCGGACCAATCAGCAAGCAAGGCTTTCATCTGTGTACGTGCTGAGCTCACTGCTCAGCATGGCTATTTCCCGACGCGGGCATTAGGCTGTTTTTTGTCATTTCGGGTGGGGGATGGCAGCGGCAGCAGCAGCCTGAAAAAGAAATCATCCTGGCCGGGTTCGGTGTCATGCTCCGGAGCTTCTACAGCCTTCCTATCTCCCTCTCCCTTCTACCTGCGGCTCTCTTCGGCAACTCAGCAGCAACGATCGACACAAGCTTCTGGCGTCGGGGCCTACCCTCTGCGAGTCCCGCTTGTTTCAACTTCCTTTTTCCACAAAGGTGGGACTCGTAGAGGGAAGGCCTCGATGTCGGCAGCTTGTCTTGATCACCGCTGCTGACGAGTTGCTTAAGAGAGCCGCGGAGCAGGGGGGTGTTGCCAGGTGCAGGTAGAAGGGAGAGGGCCAGATGCAGGACTCGTGGGTGAGGGAGCAGAAGAGAGACAGAAAGAGAGAGGGGAGGGAAACAAAAGGAAATATTTCATACTGGGCTGGGCCGGAGTGGAGAGAGGGTGGAAAGATTCTGGCTACAGGGTGCAGTAACAAAGGAAAAGGGGGGAAAGCTGAAAATGGAGATAGTGACACAAAGAAGAGAAAGGGTAAGCAGGACCTTCTGAATAAGGATAGAGATACAGAGGGGACATGAAGAGGAGGTGAAATAGAGACATAGAAGTAATGCTGAAAAAGTGTGTGTGGGGGGGGGGAGATAAAGACATTGAAAGGGCAAATGGTGAATATGGGGTAAAGACAAGGACAGAGACAAATGAAGATTCTGAAAAAGTGGTGAGATAGGGATATAGGTGAGATGGACACAAAGAAGGGTGATGCTGGAAAATAGGTGGAATGGTAATTCTGACAGACACAGAAGGGAAATGCTGGATCAAGGAGAGATGGGGCTCAGGCTGGATGGAATGAGGAGAAATGCCTTGTTGGCCCGGAACTTCCTCTCCTACGTCAGAATTGACGTCAGGGAGCGGAATGCTGGTCAGCGCGACGCTTCTGCAGGGAAAGCTTGGGACAGCGGTGGCTTGGGGACTATTCCCCGATGGCGGTGGCAGCAAACCGAGTGGCTTGGGGGAGGGCACGGAGAAAGAAAGAAAGGGGGCAGACAGAGAGACAGAAAGAAGGGGGAACAGGGAGACAGAAAGAAAAAGTTGGGGGAGAGAATGAGGTCTGGAGGAGAGGAAACATACAGGAGGCTGAAAGAAAGGAAGAAAGATTGGATGCACAGTCAGAAGAAGAAAGTGCAACCAGAGACTCATGAAATCACCAAACAGCAAAGATAGGAAAAATGATTTTATTTTCAATTTAGTGATCAAAATGTGTCTGTTTTGAGAATTTATATCTGCTGTCTATATTTTGCACTATGGCTCCCTTTTACTAAACCGCAATATTGTTTTTTAGCGCAGGGAGCCTATGAGCATTGAGAGCAGCGCGAGGCATTCAGCGTAACTCCCTGTGCTAAAACCTACTATTGTGGTTTAGTAAAAAGGGAGGGGGTGTATTTGTCTATTTTTGTATTTTGTTACCGAGGTGACATTGCATAGAGTCATCTGCCTTGGGAAATGTATATGGCAGATATCTTTGTTTTGTGTTCAAAAGAAAAGGAAATGCATTTCTGGTTTTATTTCTACAGTGTTGAAGTACTTGTTGGCCCTTGCTGTGACTGGTGGGGATCCCCAAGCACCGCCAGCAGAGGACCTCCTCTAGAGATGGTCAGAACTCCCCTCCACCAAGCGCAGCAGTCGCTGGCAGCATCCATGAGCCACTGAGGTGCCAGCATCTGTGACTCAGGGACGCTACTGCTGCCTGCCAAGCTTGGCAAAAGGGACCCCAGGCCAACTGCAAAGGA
Organism: Geotrypetes seraphini; assembly: GCF_902459505.1. Classification (NCBI taxonomy): domain Eukaryota; kingdom Metazoa; phylum Chordata; class Amphibia; order Gymnophiona; family Dermophiidae; genus Geotrypetes; species Geotrypetes seraphini. The sequence continues at coordinate 166,168,769 of NC_047091.1, read as the reverse complement.
AGTCCTCAGCTGACAGTTTGTGGGTTCTCATCAGCTGAGTATTTATATTTTATATTTACATTAGAGGTTCTGGTAGAAACCCATTTACAAAGTATGTATTCTTCCCAATTAATATTTCCAAATTAATAGTCTCTTTGCTTATTTGTAAATGGGTCTCTACCAGAGCCTTTAATTCAGTAGCATAATTAAATAAAATAACTATTTCTGAAGTTTATAGGGAAGGATGGTGACGGAGGGGATTCCTCGCGGGGACGGGTGGGGACGGAGGGGATTCCTCGCGGGGACGGGTGGGGACGGAGGGGATTCCTCGCGGGGACGGGTGGGGACGGAGGGATTCCTCACGGGGACGGGTGGGGACGAAGGGATTCCTCACGGGGACGGGTGGGGATGGGTGGGATTTTGGCGGGGACGGGTGGGGACGGGTGGGATTTCTGTCCCCGCGCAACTCTCTAATACAATCCCATCTAAGGGAGGCAAAGATAAAAGTAAAACCAGAACCTTACAGACCATCTTACGAATGGGCAATAAAATATATTCTTGATATTAATGTTTGTTGCATAAAGACCTCAGGTCAGTCAAAATACAGAATCCCTGCACTCTTAACCCCTCTGTTTTATCAATAATATTCTTGAATCCCTCCATGCCTTCAAGAAGCCGTTTTGAAAGCCAGGCTTTGAAGGATAGGGTTGTTTGCAAGAATAAAAGTTCCTCCTACTTCCAAGGGTGTCCCCTCTTTACCATCCTGGTAATAAACGATGATGTATGGCTCCATCTGGGACTTAATAAAGCAGCGCCAGACACTGAATGGTGCTTTATGTAAATGTCTAGAAGACTCACAGCCTTTCAGTAGCGTTAACACTTCCTTTAGGAGTGATGGAGGATTCACACTGTACTGCTCAATTCCTGGCTGCTCCCCCTCCACCCCACCCCCCATTTAAGTGTCATCATTCCATTACACAGACGGTGCCAATTTACATATCAAAGACAAAGAAAATGAGCAGAAATCAGGCTAGGAGAAAAGAACACATCACTAAAGAAATGTACAGTGCCAGGTCCCTGTTCAGCAAGACGTTTCGTTTCTCTTTATGGAAAGTATCTGAAGTTCCTATTCGGCAAACCACAAGGTTCTCGAGGCGGATGCATAGGGAGAGGTATGGCCAATAGGAAAAAGGAGGTATTGATGCCCCTGTATGACTCTGCCGAGACCTCATTTAGAATATTGTGTACAATTCTGGAGGCTTCACCTTCAAAAAGATAAACAGGATGGAGTCGGTCCAGAGGAAGGGGACGTATACCACCTTTTTTTGTAGTTTTACAACCACACTCAAAGCGGTTTACATCCAGGTGCTTTAAGTGTTTTCCCTCTCTGTCCCGGTGGGCTCACAATCTATCTAATGTATCTGGGGCAATGGGGGGATTAAGCGACTTGCCCAGGGTCACAAGGAGCAGTGAGGCTGAGCAGGTTGCTGAGGCTGTAGCTCTAACCACGGCACCACACTCTCCTACTAAAATGGTATGTGGTCTTCTTGATAAGGCGTATGGGGACAGACTTAAAGTTCTCAATCTGTATATTTTGGAGGAAAGGCGGGAGATATGATAGAGATGTTTAAATACCTTACATGGCATAAATGTGTATGAGTCAAGTCTCTTTCATTTGAAAGGAAACTCTGCAATAAGAGGGCATAGGATGAAGTTAAGAGGTGATAGGCTACTGCTCGAAAGGGTCCAGAGAAGAGCGACTAAGATGGTTAAGGAGCTGGAGGAGTTGCCGTACAGTGAAAGACTAGAGAAACTGGGCCTTTTCTCCCTCGAACAGAGGAGATTGAGAAGGGACATGATCGAAACATTCAAGGTACTGAAGGGAATAGATTTAGTAGATAAGGATAGGTTATTCACACTCTCCAAGGTAGGGAGAACGAGAAGGCACTCTCTAAAATTGAAAGGGGATAGGAAGTTCTTCTTCACTCAGAGAGTGGTAGAAAACTGGAACGCTCTTCCGGAGTCTGTCGTGGGGGAAAACACCCTCCAAGGATTCAAGACAAAGTTAGACAAGTTCCTACTGAACCAGAATGTACTCAGGTAGGGCTAGTCTCAGTTAGGGCGCTGGTCTTTGACCAAGGGCCGCCGCGTGAGCGGACTGCTGGGCACGATGGACCACTGGTCTGACCCAACAGCGGCAATTCTTATGTTCTTAAATTTAAATTTAAAACTTACCAAGTTAATCAGGCAGGTAATAAGAAATCTTTCTGCGGTCTCTTAGAAATCCCTTAGCGGTCTCCTAGAGTCTTCACAAATGGCTAGAACAAGTTTGTCTTAACTTTAATTATGATATATATTAAGGAATTTTAGTATGTATAATATATACTTTTATTCTTTTTTATATTTATAGTATTTGTAAATGCAAAACATCCATGCCCTGAAGAAGCTCTCTTTACAGTGCGAGAGCGAAACGGAGATCTTCCATCATTTGTCTTGAGGCCGGGTAGAAAATCACACCCGAGCTAAGTATTCTATACAAATACTATAGCCCTGATAGCGGCACATATATTTTCAAGCCAGTTGGGTAAAAGCACAGAGGTTTCGGTAGGCGATACGTTGGCCTCCAGTGACCACAACATGGTATGGTTTCACCTCAGGAAAGGTTTCACTAGATCCAACACATCCACAAAGGTCCTCAACTTTAAAGGCACTAACTTCAAAAGCATGGGAGATTTCGTCTATCGGGCGCTGCAAAACAGTAAGTAAACGGCGGAGAAACAATAAACCTCAGTGGTTCTCTGCGGAGATCTCGGACCTCGTAAAAAAGAAGAAAAGAGCATTTATCTCCTGCAAACAATCAGGAAAACGAGAAACTAAAGAAGACTATCAGGACAAGTCTAGAATTGTCAAAACAGCAGTCAGAGAGGCCAAACTCTGGATGGAAGAGAACCTAGCAAAGAACATTAAATAAGGGGGATAAATCCTTCTTCAGGTATATTAATGACTGAAAAAGGAACACAGATGGGATAGTGCGCCTTAGGACACCAGACGGGAACTATGTAGAATCGGACTCCGATAAAGCCGAATTACTAAATGAATACTTCTGCTCAATCTTTACTTGCGAGGCGCCGGGATCCGGTCCACAGTTGCAGACAAGGGAAAGCTCGGAAGACCCATTTTGAAATTTTGAGATTACGCCCAGCAGCGTCTACTATGAACTATTAAGGCTCAAAGTGAACAAAGCCATAGGACCAGACAAACTACATCCCAGGGTGCTTAGGGAGTTGAGAGATGTCCTGGCGGAACTGTTATCCGCGCTCTTCAATCTTTCCCTAAGTACAGGAAGAGTCCCATTGGGCTGGAAAACAGCTAACGTCATTCCACTCCACAAAAAGGGATGCAGGACGGAGGCCGCAAATTACAGACCGGTGAGTCTCACATCGATAGTGAGTAAACTTATGGAAACACTAATCAAACACAAATTAGACACGATCCTGGATGATGAGAATCTACGAGATCCCCATCAACATGGATTTACAAAGGGAAGGTCCTGCCAATCCAATCTTATCAGCTTCTTTGACTGGGTAACGAAAAAGCTGGATATGGGGGGAGTCTCTGGACGTCATGTACTTGGACTTCAGTAAGGCTTTTGATAGTGTCCCACACTGCAGATTATTAAGCAAGATGAGTTTGATGGGATTAGGAGGAACATTAACTGCATGGGTTAAAGACTTGCTCAGAGGTAGACTTCAGAGGGTGGTGGTGAACGGTACTCTCTCCGAAACGTGGAAGTGATCAGTGGAGTGCCGCAGGGCTCGGTCTTGGGCCCGATCCTATTTAATATTTTCATAAGGGATCTGGCTCAGAGGCTTTGAAGTAAAATTACATTATTCGCCGATGACGCCAAACTATGCAACATAGTAGGCAACAGCACAGTGCCCAACTGTATGACGCAGGACCTACTTTTACTGGAACAATGGTTCATAACTTGGCAACTAAGTTTTAATGCCAAAAAGTGTAAGGTCGTGCACCTTGGCAGCAGAAATCCTTGCAGAACTTACACCCTAAATGGTGAGACCTTAGCAAGAACTGCAGCAGAACAAGACTTGGGAGTGATCATTAGTGAAGACATGAAGACTGCCAATCAAGTGGAGAAAGCTTCAGCCAAGGCTAGGCAAATGATGGGTTGTATCTGAAGAAGTTTCGTCAGCCGGAAGCCCGAAGTCATAATGCCGTTGTACAGATCCATGATGAGACCTCATCTGGAATAGTGTGTACAATTCTGGAGGCCACATTATCAAAAAGATGTACTGAGAGTTGAGTCGGTTCAGCGAATGGCCACTAGAATGGTCTCAGGACTCAAGGATCTCCCGTATGAGGAACGGCTGGGTAAATTGCAGCTATGCTCACTCGAGGAACGCAGAGAGAGGGGAGACATGATTGAGACGTTCAAATATGTCACGGGCCATATTGAGGTAGAAGAAAATATCTTTTTTCTTAAAGGACCTACGGCAACAAGAGGGCATACATTGAAAATCAGGGGTGCGAGATTTCATAGCGATACCAGGAAGTATTTCTTCACCGAAGGAGTCGTTGATCATTGGAATGATCTTCCACTGCAGGTAGTTGAGGCCAGCAGCGTGCTAGATTTTAAGAAAAAATGGGATAAGCATTTGGGATCACTTCAAGGAAGAAATTAGGGGGGTGGGTCATTAGAGTGGGCAAACTTGTTGAGCCGTGGCCCTTTTCTGCCGTCATTTTCTATGTTTTCTATGTTTCAATTTACATTTAAGGAATAATAGATAGAAAAACATAAAGCAAAATTAGAAATTAAGTAGTACTCAATGATAGCTTGCATTTAAGCTAGTAGCCTAGACCAGTGATTCCCAACCCTGTCCTGGAGGAACACCAGGCCAATCGGGTTTTCAGGCTAGCCCTAATGAATATACATGAGAGAGATTTGCATATGATGGAAGTGATAGGCATGCAAATTTGCTTCATGCATATTCATTAGGGCTAGCCTGAAAACCCAATTGGCCTGGTGTTCCTCCAGGACAGGGTTGGGAACCACTGGCCTAGACAAGTTCAATTGGCCAACAATAGCTGTGAGCACTTGAGATCCATAGTCTCTAATAGAGTGTTACTGAGATTAGTTTGCTCTGGCATTAGCCTATGTCCAGGTAATTTGGTGTGTTACACCTAAGAAAGCTAGGGTTCAAGTTTGTACTAATGCGATACCATTCAGCTTATGAACAGAGGGCACATAAGTGGATTTATACGGATAATCACAAGAGTGAGTGTGGCACACCACAAGTGGGATGAAGCAGACACTTAGGGCTCCTTTTACTAAGGTGCGTTAGGGCATTAACGCATGGGATAGCGCACGCTGAATTACCACGCATGCTAGACCTCAACGCCAGCATTGAGCTGGCATTAGTTCTAGCCGGGTAGCGCGCGGTAATATCCTGTGTGCGCTAAAAACGCTAGCGCACCTTAGTAAAAGGAGTCCTTAGATGAGGAAGCCATATTTATTCAGAGACTCAACATGGCCCACAGTTTGGTGGACTGTCTGCGTCACAGATCATACAAGAATTAAGAGAATGACACAGGGACCAATTTTTCCCCGTCCCCGTGGGAACTCATTTTCCTGTCCCGTCAAGTTCTTTTCATGCCCCTGCCCCATTCCTGCAAGTTCCATCCTCACTCACGTTTTTGAGGCTTGCGCGGTTAATCATGTGTTTGAGGCTTGTGTGGTTAAGGCAGAGCTTATAGGAATAACAAGTTTATATACCTCAGGACCGTGAAGTTCTATGCGGTTTACAATGATTATAAGATGGTACAAATTGAGTGAACTTAGCAGAGTTAAAAGCTAGTGATTAACAGCTCTAGGAATCAGTTATTATGGAGAAAGAATTGTACGGGTCAGCTGCCTAGATACTTCAGGAACAGATATGTTTTTAGGCGTTTCCTATATTCCCCATAAGTAGTAGGCATAAGCAATTGTTCTAGATCCTTACCCCATAATCCTGCCTGATGTGAGAAAAGGTGTTGATGTCTTTTGAGTTTGCATCCTCTAAGTGGAGGGGAAACAAAGTTCAATGTGAGCTTCTCTTATGTCTGTTGGCTGAGAAAGAGAAAAGGTCAGTTATATATTCAGGGGCTAGACCGAATAGTACCTTAAAGCAAAAACAACCAACCTTAAACTTCACACGTGCCTCCATTGGCAGCCAATGCAGCTGTCGATAGTAAGGTGTCACATGATCGAACTTCTTTAGCCCGAAAATCAGTTTGACCGCTACATTTTTCACAAGTTGTAATCGTTGCATATTCTTTTGGGAAATTGCCAAATAGGCGATATTACAGTAATCAAGCTGACTCAGTACGAGGGATTGTACCAGAATTCTAAATGCCGACATATCAAAATATGCTCTAATGGACCGAAGCTTCCAGAGAGTGAAAAAACCCTTTCTGATTAAAGAGTCAACCTGGTATTTTCATGGTTAGGCTCTGGTCTAGTGTTACACCTAATATCCAATACCTTCATAGTAGACTAAATAGGATAACAAAGTTTATTGATGCATAGTGATGTTTTGGTGTAAAGCGGGTGGGGTGAAGCTATGAAAAAAAATTTTTTTGTCTGAATTAAGTTTCAGTCTGAATTTAGTCATCCACTGCTCCATCAAATTTAGTACTTCTGTTGATTTGGGAGTAACTTCCGAGAGAGAGTTAGCGAATGGGATAATGATCATAAAGTCATCTGCATAGCTAAATAATTTTATCCCCAGCTGGGTCAATTGCGCATGAAGACATGTAGACATTGAAAAGCAATGGGGATAGTGGTGACCCTTGCGGTATGCCAGATGGATTTCTCTAGGTATCAGAGAGATCGTAATTAAAATGTACTTGATAGGTGCAGGACATAAGGAAGCCTCGAAACCAGTCTAACACCTCTTCTCTGATACCAATTGCATTGTAGCAGTTTCCCATGGTCCACTAAGTCAAAGGCAGAGCTCATATCAAATTGTATGATCAGGGCATTAAGGCCCTTACTGAACAAGAGACACAGATTATCTAAGATAACCGCAATTACTGTCTCAGTGCTGAACAAAGGTCTAAAACCAGATTGAGTTTTATGTAAGAGAGAGAACTGATCAAGATATTCCATCAATTGGGTGTGTACCAATCCTTCCATTATTTTTACAATATATGGAATGGATGCTACTGGTCTATAGTTGGTTACTAGTGCTGATAATTGTTTACTATTTTTTGGAATTGACCATTATTAGTGAGGAATTTTTCATTTTTTAGGTTATCGGTTAAGTAATTCAGCAAAGATAGTTTAAAGTCTAATGGAGCTGCTTTCATAATTTCTGGGGGACACGAGTCCAAAACACAGTATGATTTATTGTATTTGTTATATAGTTTGATATAATTATTCCATTCTAAATCTTGAAAAGAACTCCAGATCATGTCCGCTGGTATTTCATTTCCTTGTATGTTTGCTATTTGATGATCATTAATGTCATTTGTCGAACAGTTGTTTCTTAGGTTTTTAATTTTTGAATCGAAATGCTGTGCTAAATCATTTGCTGAAGGTAGTTTGGTATTATGCACGAGTTGAGTGTAGCGTGTGGTGTCAAATACATTTGTAACCAAGTTGAACAGCTCTTTTGTATTGATTCCTTTTGGGCTAGTGTTAGATAAGTCGATTATGGAAGAGTAAAATGGGACAGGGACAGGGAAAAAACTCATGGGGACGGTACGGGGACAAATATGTCCCCATGTCATTCTCTAATAAAAAATCTCAGCAGGCAAAAAGCTTCCTATGCCAGAAACTTCAAAGATAAACATAAAACACGATACAGATACATGTATATAGACTATATTTAGTTGACTAGGCCAAACTCCTTAGGAGGTGTGTAGATATTGTGTACTTAGCAGCAATAGTAAACCTAATATTAGATGTGAATATAGGTAGGACAATTGATTTGGTATGAACATACATATAAGTAGGATAATCGATGTGCTGGTAACATAAGTAGGATTTCTGATTATGCTATAATTATGCTGGTATTAATAACCCAGTCATTAGTAGCGGTATAGAAGGTCACAATAAACTAAAACCACTCAAAAGGGTCCATTGTAATTCTTAATTGAAGAGTGAATCTACAGTATGTGAACAATTCTGCTTTCCAGTAAAGGAAAAAAAAAAAAATGTTCCTGATCATAGTAATTTTCTAGATATTAATGTAATCAATACAAATAATTACATTACATTAGTGATTTCTATTCCGCCTGTACCTTGCAGTTCTAGGCGGATTACATCAGAAGATAACTGGTCATTTCCAGGAAAAAAATACAGTTTAGGGAGCTGGTTACATAATTGAGTCTTTGGGAGGAATTAGCTGGACATTTCCAGGAAAAATTACAATTTAGGGAGCTGGTTACATAATTGAGTCTATGGGAGAAATTACAAGATAGGTAGGAATTTGAGGATTACATCAGAAGAACCTAGACATTTGCAGGGAAACTACAGTATAGGGGGCTGGTCACATAGCTGGTCTTTGAGGGAAATTACAAGAGTAGAAATATGAGGGGGAATTTTACAGGGGAGGGGGAAGGACAAGGGGGGGAGTTAAGGTATCTGGATAAATTTTTGAATAGCCGGGTTTTGATTTCTTTTCAGAATGATTTGAAGTCGCTTGTTGTTGTCAGCAAGTTAGAGATGGAGGGGTCTAGTTTCGCTGCCTGCGTTGCTAGTAGGTTGTCATTCATCTTCTTGCACTGAGTTCCATTGAATGAGGGGTAGGAAAATAGGGTCTGAGTTCTCCTTTGTCTGGTTGTAAGGTTCCGATTTAGGCAATTGTTTAGGTAGGTGGTGCAGTACCGTTTATTACTTTGAATAATAGACAGTATAATTTGAATTGAATTTGTGCTTGTATGGGTAGCCAGTGTGAATCTAGGTAGGCACTGGTGATGCAAATTTTCCAAGTGAGTAGATCAGTCTGAGGGCTGTATTTTGTACAGTCTGTAGTTGTTTTATTAAGTTTGTGGGGCATGGTAGGTAGAGGATATTGCAGTAGTCCACTAGACCTAGGACTAGGGATTGGACTATGAGCCTATATTGCTCTGTCGAAGAATTTTCTTATTTTTCGTAGATTGCGCATGGTTAAAAATGCTTTTTGAGTAGTCATGTTGATTTGGACCTGCAGATTGCAGCATCTATCTATCGTCACTCCTAGGCGTTTGAGAGCGGACTGTATAGGGTAATTGGTGGCAAGATCCCTGCTCTGCTTTACTCCCTTCTAGTGATCTCACTCTCATTATGCAAACTCACAAGACAATGAATGGACCAAAAAAAAAGTATTTGTCCTCTATTCGAGCCTCCATTGCAACTCTGTACATAAGAACATAAGAATTGCCGCTGCTGGGTCAGACCAGTGGTCCATCGTACCCAGCAGTTCGCTCCAGCAGCAAAGACCAGTGCCCTATCTGAGTCTAGCCTTACCTCCGTACATTCTGGTTCAGCAGGAACTTGTCTCTTGAATCCCTGGAGGGTGTTTTCCCCTATAAAAACCTCCGGAAGAGCGTTCCAGTTTTCCACCACTCTCTGGGTGAAGAAGAACTTCCTTACGTTTGTACGGAATCTATCCCCCTTTTAACTTTAGAGAGTGCCCTCTCGTTCTTTCTACCTTGGAGAGGGTGAACAACCTGTCTTTATCTACTAAGATAACATTCAATATCTTGAATGTTTTGATCATGTCCCCTCTCAGTTTCCTCTTTTCAAGGAAGAAGAGGCCCAGTTTCTCTAATCTCTCATTGTACAGCAACTCTTCCACCCCTTAACCAATTTAGTCACTCTTCTCTGGACCCTTTCGAGTAGTACTGTGTCCTTGTACAACAGGAGGTAAGCAGTTAGGTCTTGCTTACACAAAACAGCTGCTAGGTCTTTGGAATAAGGGTTCCAGGTCAAGCACTTCAGCAGATGCAGCCAGTACAATCTAACTGAAAACGGAGGAGATGCATATTTGCAGCTAGAGTGTGTGTGTGTTTGGGAAAGGGAGGAGGGGGGGGGAAGAGAGCCTAGTGTTTACAGCAGAGTATTGCCGCTGCTGCCCGATTCAGGGGAAAATTTTTCCATTCGATTCAATTTGATTTGATCTAATGAATCGATTTTTTTATTCAATTTTCCTGCCTAATCGGGTGTTGGGTTTTTTCTTTTTCAAACATCCTGGCAAGTTTATTTTGTAACCTTTCCACCTACCCCACCCCCGTTTTCCCTCTCCAACCCTATGCCAGCACTGTGGTGTAAACAAAATAAACAAAAGACTTTTCTCTTTTATTATGTCCTAGTTCACGCTCGTAATCTAACATCAGCTCTGGAAGGATGCACATTTCAAATCTTGAAATTATTTTTCTACCTTCCACTGCCATATCCAACATTTGTTTCTTTCCCACTGTACCATCTCTCTCAACCCCGCCCCCCCCCCCCGCCTTGTGCCCTAGGCCAAACCTCTTTATTCCCCTCCATTATAATGTGCAACATTTCTTTCTCTCTCCCAATGCACCATCTCTCCCCTGCCATCCAGCCTATGTCCAACATTTCTCCTCTCTTCTCCATGCATGTCTCCCTCCCCTCCACCATATGCAGGATTTCTCCCTCTCACCTTTTCTCTACCCCAACAATTTTTCCTCTCTCTCCCCATAAGCAGCATATTTCATTCCATCCCTCTGAGCAGCAGCTTTTCTCCCCTCCCACCCATTCCCCTGTGTAGCAGCTTTCCTTCCCTCCCACCTTCCCCTCCCATCCCCCCTGTACACCACCCCACCGACTCTCCCATGTGAGACATGATATACCTCCGAGGTCTCTTAAAGCAGTAGTGGCGGTGGTCGATCAGCAGCTACATCGCTCTGAACGGGTTACTTGCTAGCTGCCCCGCTATGGCTTCCTTCTGCCGTCCTGGCGTGGTAGGCCGTGAGCATCCCATTCCGAACGATGACACTGCCGCCGCCGCTGCTGCTTTAGGAGGCCTTGGAGGTATGTCTGGGGGGGGGGGGATGGTCACTGAATCGATGCGTCTTATTTTCTCAGACAACAAATCAATTCGAATCGATTCACCGAAGTGAAGCGGCAAATCGGGCAGCACGACAGCAAAAGGCTGAAAACCAGGGAAGCCAGGGTTCAAATTGCATTGCTGCTCTTTGTGATTTTAGACAATTCACTAAACCTTCCACTGACTCAGGTGGAAATTTAGAGCTACTTTTATTAACCTACTAGTTGATTACCCAGCGTTGCCCAGATATTTATTTAGAACATAAGAACATAACATAAGCAATGCCTCCGCTGGGTCAGACCTGAGGTCCATCATGCCCAGCAGTCCTGCTCGCGCAGCGGCCCAACAGGTCCAGGACCTGTGCAGTAATCCTCTATCTATACCCCTCTATCCCCTTTTCCAGCAGGAAATTGTCCAATCCTTTCTTGAACCCCAGTACCATACTCTGCCCTATTACGTCCTCTGGAAGCGCATTCCAGGTGTCCACCACACGTTGGGTAAAGAAGAACTTCCTAGCATTCGTTTTGAATCTGTCCCCTTTCAACTTTTCTGAATGCCCTCTTGTTCGTTTATCATTCAAAAGTTTGAAGAATCTGTCCCTCTCTACTCTCTCTATGCCCTTCATGATCTTATAAGTCTCTATCATATTCCCTCTAAGTCTCCTCTTCTCCAGGGAAAAGAGCCCCAGTTTCTCCAATCTTTCTCTATCTCTATTTCTGTCTCTCTCTCTATATATTTCTCTCTGTCTCGCTTTCTCTCTCTCTCCACTCTCTCTATGCCCTTCATGATCTTGTAAGTCTCTATCATATCCCCTCTAAGTCTCCTCTTCTCCAGGGAAAAGAGACCCAGTTTCTCCAATCTTTCTCTATCTCTCTCTATCTCTATTTCTGTCTCTCTCCCTTTCTCTCTTTTTCTTTCTCTCTCTCTCTATTTTTCTCTGTCTCCCTTTCTCTCTCTTTTTCTTTCTCTCTCTATTTCTCTCTGTCTCCCTTTCTCTCTCTCTTTCTGTCCCTCTCTACTCTCTCTACGCCCTTCATGATCTTGTAAGTCTCTATCATATCCATATTTGATCATTTTTATATGTCAACCCCTTCCCACTCCCACAGTATTTTTTCCCAGATAGTAAGCCCAGATACCAAGTTTGGTTGAAATCTCTCCATGCGTTTCAGAGTTATGCTTGAAAATCATCTCAGCAAGGCCGAAAACTATGGGGTAGACAGTAACATCTGTCGTTTTCGAGAATTTTTACATGCCACCCCTTTCCCACCCCCAGTGGTTTTTCTCAGATAGTATACCAAGTTTGGTTGAAATCTCTCCATGCATTTCAGACTTATGCTGGAACATACATACATACACACAAAGATACACAGACAGACAGATGTTATTAAATAAATGAAATTATGCTATGGGAAGTGCATTATTTGGAATCACAGGGTGAATCACATCCAGGTACCGTGGGCGTTTCGCTGAACCTGGAGGGCTCACGATCTAATTTTGTAACTGAGGCAATGGAGGATTACGTGACTTGCCCAAGACCAGTGAGCTGCAGTTGGATTTGACCCCTAACTTTCCTATCCCACCCCAAAGCTATTATTGGGTATTCTTGCTACAATGACCTTTTTCTCCACCTTCTATTAATTTTTGGTTTAGAGTCAATTCAGTTTTGTAGGTGTGTTTTTTTTAATATTCAGGATGTTAATTCAGGGTTTTTTTTCCCCACCTTTTGGAATTCTTGCCTACTTACAAAGCCTATAGCTCACATTATCAGATGCAATGCAAGTAAGTAAAGCAGGAACTGAAAGTGTAAGCCCTCTGGTTATAGGTTAAGTAGTAGAGAATGACACGGTGACAAAATTCATCACCGTTCCCGTCCCCGCGGATAACCGCGGGAAATAATCCCGTCATTTTCTAGTGTCTATTTCAACCTCGGTCCTTCTACACCAGCATTCTTCAAAGCAAAGCTTGCGGTTCAGTGGTTGTGGCCATTCATACTCTGATTCTTATGTGAGCCAAGGATAATGAAGCCATTGTGACATCACTGATGTGATTGGCTCTTAGGCACTGGTGGAATGAGGCATTATGACATCACAATATCTGCTCTGGATACCAGAGACTGTCATTCTGTAGTGTCTATTTCAACCTCGGTCCTTCTACACCAGCATTCTTCAAAGCAAAGCTTGCGGTTCAGTGGTTGTGGCCATTCATACTCTGATTCTTATGTGAGCCAAGGATAATGAAGCCATTGTGATATCACTGATGTGATTGGTTCTTAGGCACTGGTGGAATGAAGCATTATGACATCACAATCTCATCTCTGGAATGTTGCTGCTCAATCTCAGCATTCTTCAAAGCAAAGCTTGAGGGTCAGTGGTTGTGCCCAATTATACTCTGATTCTTCCCTCTCTCCTTAAAGAATGACATGAAGATGGTTTCCCGCAGTTATCCGCGGGGACGGGAACGGTGATGAATTTTGTCACCGTGTCATTCTCTATTAAGTACCTACTATACCTGCATGCAAGTCACCTTGAGTTATCAATGAGAAGGTGTCGGCAGAATCTAACACTGAGGACTCCTTTTACTAAGCTGCGATAGCGTTTTTAGCACGCGCTAAACTCGCGCTACGCAGCTAGAACTAACGCCAGCTCAATGCTGGCGTTAGCATCTAGCGTGCGTGGCAATTAGGAGCCCTGAATCGCACTGCAATTTTTAATATCATTAAAGCGGTCCATTGCAACACTATAACCAGCGCCTTGAATAAGGGACAGCCAGAATGCCAGCTGACATAAAAGCTCACTTGATTTAGCTACAACAAAAACAAAGTCAGTTCTGTGCAAGACAGATGCACAGACACTACTTCACAAGCCATGAAAGCAGAATTCGTGTAAACCAGTTATTCTATCAGAGGAAGCACTGGTCTGTAGAATCCTGGGAGCTGCTTCAATTTTCAACTTCAGACACTATATCAAAGTGTTAATTGCAATGGGATATTTGTCATTTATTTTGTTCACAATATAAAACTTTGTGTTGTTTGCACAAGCTCATTATCTAATCAAATTAATCATGTTACTAAAAAAATGCTTTTTCAGTCTCAAGATGCTTAGAAGAGTATGTCATCTTTTTTTCCTGCAACATTTTGCAGTTTTGGTTCAGGCCATTATTTTATCTCAGCTGGACGATGGCAACTCGCTTTATGCTTGTTTACGTGAATGTAATTTGAGGAGGTTACAACTTATCCAGAATCCGGCGGCTAAACTGATATACGGTAAACATAAATACGATCATGCCACACCTTTACTGAGATCCCTTCACTGGCTTCCTGTTCACTGGAGGATCCAATTTAAATGTGCAACAGTAATTTTCAAAATCCTATATGGTATTTTTCTCCTTTGGTTCCTGTCTCATTTAATTCACAAGAAATCTCTAATTCTAGGAGCTCTCAGAAATATAAACTTGGCTTTTCCCCTGTTAAAGGAATAAAAACTATGGCCAATTTTTGTCGACCATTTTCTTTTTTTATTTGTAAAAGTTTGGAATGACCTTCCTTCTATAATTAGAGTTCTCTCTCATCTACTCACTTTTCGTAAAGTACTAAAGACATATTTATTTCAGAAATTTACTAATGATTCTTCTTTTTCAAATAATCAATCATAAAAGATAAAATTTTGGCTCCAAATATATCGTTTCTGTTCTAATCTCCTGTATAATTTTATTAATATTTTGTTAACCGAGTCGAGCCCTCTTGTTGGGATGAATCTGTATTAAAAAAAAATAAAATAAAATAAAAATCAAAGAATAGATTAGCTCAGGGTTCCTCCAGGTACTAAGGCTTTGCTTAAGGGAGCTGTCTTCTCGTCATCCAATTCTGCTGAAAATGCAGTGAATCCCTGGTCTGAGGCAACTCTCAGAAACCTTGAGGGAGCCCTGCCTCTGACACATGGGTACAGCTGAGATACTGACATGTAAACCAAACTACACATACAAAATATAAAAATAGAATACATTTCAAATCCGTGATAATCTGACCATTACAGCACAGTTGTCACTATGAATTAAAACTAGGTCTGTACTAAATATTCATATTTAAACCGATTCAGCCCCAAATACATTACAGTCAAACCTTGGTTTGCGAGCATAATTCGTTCCAGAATCATGCTTATAATCCAGAACACTTGTATATCAAAGCGAATTTCCCCATAAGAAATAATGGAAACTCAGACGATTCATTCCAGAACCCAAAAACTTTAATACAAAATACTATACGTACTTGTATTGCAAGACCTTACTCGTTTAGAACAGTCACTACACTCTTGCAGCGTCAGAGACAGAAGAACCAATCGGCTGAGTTTTGATGACGTGACGCATGTATACTGGATGTACTTGTATTGCAAGACATTGCTTGTATATCAAGTCAAAATTTAATAAAATGTTTTGATTGTCTTGCAAAACACTTGCAAACCAAGTTACTTGCAATCCAAGGTTTTACTGTATTTGCATTTGGGCAAATAGTGATTTAATTTCAAATATGAATACCCTGGGGCTCTACTGTGCACACTCTCCCTCCTGTACCATCTTGTGAAATCCCACTCACCTGCTCAAGCATGGATTGTATTTATTAGCTTAGATGAAATAAACGCTTGATCTTTGATTTCACGTTGCTTCGTTTATTAAAGCTCAATGCCTATTATTTTTTTTCACAACAAACTTTTATTAACGTTTTAATAAAACAGTACAATACAACATATGAATCACGTACTTAAGTCTCTCAACATTGCATTTATCCCCCTTTTCCACTATGAAATCACACCATTTATCCCCAACTTCCCTCCTCCACCCTCCCCAGCGCCAACAGAACCCTTCACATAGAGAACATAAGAACATAAGAAATGCCTCCACTGGGTCAGACCTGAGGTCCATCGCGCCCAGCAGTCCGCTCACGCGGCGGCCCATCAGGTCCAGGACCTGTGCCCAGTTGTTCCTTCAAGACACTCTACCTACCTCCATTAAGACTTCCCTCCCCTGGACCCTCTCCACCTGTCTTTTCTACCCCCCCCCCCTTCAGCTCTTGAGCTTATCCATAATCTTTGACCGGGTCCATTATTGTTTCTCAAATACCCATTTCACTTGGCCACTCATAATTCCATGTTGGCTATGGTCTGTAATCAATCTTTCCACGCTTCCAAAGTAGGAGATAGTCAACTTTTCCAGTGTCAATGTTCATTATTCGGCCAAATAAGTTTCATTATTTGTATTCAGCCAAATAGTAAAAATATGCAATTCAGTATTTAAAGACAGTATTTTCAAATGTATAGTTTACTTAGTTGAACAGAAATAGCTTGTGACAAGAATCCAGCATGTGGAACTTGAGGCTTGGATGGAGAGTTTCAATGCAAGCTTGCATCTAACAATTTCTTAAATTAAAGTGATTCCCGACATTCCACAACACCTGCACCCTGAGAAAGCCCAAACCAGGTTAACATCAGAACTTTAAATGGGACTGGGCCAGGCACCTGACAAGTCGGGTGCTGAGGGCCACAAAGTAGCAATTCAACCACAGCAGTATCTTGCCAGTATATCACACTGACGTGGTGGGCCACGAGCAGCTGGCAGTCTATTTGAACAGATCCAGTACATCCCACAGCCACTAATAAAAATAACCCAAAGATGTATATTTATGCTATACTGCTCATACTATTTATTACTATACAGATGGTATTAACAATCACTAGCTAAGGGAGAGTGAAATATATGGCCCCAAACCAGGAAGATTGCAAAACCACGACTTGCACTACTCAAACACTATGATTCGACTTTATAAAGTGAGCCTTGACTGCCACCCAGTGGTCATCTGCTAAACTACTGCCGTGTTCCAGTTAATCAGGCTGACATCACTCCCAGGTAAAACATGTAAAAAGTATCAAAGCAATAAAAACCTCACTATAAAATCTGCTGTAACATTTCTTGACTAAATGAAGTTACTAAAACCTGATTTATCCATCTTTCCAAATCCCCTATATATACAGTCTACCTACCACCTGTTGTTAACACTGCTTCAAATTGCTTTACAGACGTTTGTTTTTCCAAAAATTTCAAGGCAAGTTGTGCAGACTTACACACTGTAAAAAATATATATATATCAATCATACGGATATTTCTAAGCAGAGATATATGGAAATCTAATTATTTGCAGTTCAGGAAACTTATTTAACGCCGAGTTTTGATGAAAGGCGCTAGAGGTTTTTAGCATGGGTTGGTAACGTAAATACTCCGACACTCATTCTACGAACATCACAGCATTTACTTCCCCAGCCCGCGCTAAGCACCGCCAGCACCGTTTAGTAAAAGGAGCCCTACGTCAGTAATACACTGTTGATTAGCGTCTTAGTTAATTGTGAAATGTCTGAATTCTCTCTCTCTTGTTTCTTTCTTCGTTTGCCGTCATACACTATGCTATGATTGCTGTAGCACCTAGTATTTGCCTAGTTTTCCATCATTTTCTGGAAACTGCATAATTTAATTTTTTTTATTATTATTATTAAGTTTTCAAATTATACACTCAAGATTAACTGGCACAGAAAGAAGGTTCAAGGCATAGAAAATAAAGATATATTCATCAATCCTTACAAAGCAATAAAAGAAAATTAACTTAAATCTTCTCAAGCCCTCAAAAGGATCGAAAACGTAAATTACAGCGAGAAAAAGAGAGAAAATACTTCTTATAAGAAACTGATTAGCTAACAGAGGTTAGGGCATCTAATTTTCATGCAGCACTGTCCTTCTCCCGACGAGATAGGGACAGGAATGTCATCAATTGGGGAGGATCACAGAAAACAAGTTTCCGAGTTTTATAATGTATGACGCACTTGTATGGATGGCGAAGAAAAAAAAAAGTAGCCCCTAAAGCCAAAACACCGGGTTTTAGTAATAGAAATTCTCTTCTACGTCTTTGTGTATCCCTTGCTAAATCTGGGAACATTTGTATCTTATAACCTAAGAATTCTTTTTGCTTATTTTTATAAAACATTCTCAAAGAGTAAGAGCTACAGTCAACAGTAAAGTAGCACCTAGTATTTGCCTAGTTTTCCTTTAATTTATCATGATCTGCACTGTATAATTTTCTGGAAACTGCATAATTTAATTATTATTTAAAATAATTACTTTTTTTTTTCAAAACCTGAGCTGAAAGCAAGTTAACAGAAAGTCCTATCAGTGTTCCCAAGCTCTAGAACAGTGGTTCCCAACCCTGTCCTGGAGGACCACCAGCCAGTCAGGTTTTCAGGATAGCCCTAATGAATATGCATGATAGAGATTTGCATATAATGTTTATATTTAATTAGCATTTGTTATTCCGCATCAGCATATTACAGACCTAAGCGGTATACATTATAATACAAATAATATATGAAAGGAACTCCATTAGAGATAGGAAAGCACTAGATGGATAATACTAGATAGAGAATAAATAAATAAATAAATGCATATTCATTATGGCTATCTCAAAAACCTGACTGGCTGGTGGTCCTCCAGGGCAGGGTTGGGAACCACTACTCTAGAAGACTTGTATTGTGTAACACCCTTGCTTACTCAAGGATCTCAACACTACACAGGCCTCTCTCGAGACGACGACGACGGGAGCTCACGGCAGCCATTTCCTATGAGTGATCTGCACGGGGCAGGAGCGTAGAAAGATTGCTCCTGCCCCGAAAACCCGCTAGACCACCAGGTAAAGCTTAAGGGATGCCAGGGGGAAACGGGGGGTCAGAGCTGGCCCGAATATTATTCGCGGTTTTTTAATATTCGCAGGCCGGCTCTGCCTCTAACCCCTGTGGATACGGAGGGAGAAGTAAGTGTACAGACAATAAAGGCAGCTATGTGCTATAGTGGAACTCATCTAAAAAGGTTTTTCATCCTGAATTAGTAATACAGTAAAAGTCTCCCTCCTATCCTTGGAGATATGGCTTCTGACCTGGTGTCATAACTTACATTACATTAGTGATTTCTATTCCGCTTGTACCTTGCGGTTCAAAGCGGATTACATAAGAAGAAGCTGGACATTTCCAGGAGGGTACTGCTTCTGGGGATCACTGCAGGGCGGGATCTTGATGACTGGAGGCGCTTGGCCCCGCCAAATCTCTGTCTTGAGCCTTGAAATGAATTCCGGACCACAGGTCTCCCGAGTACTGGTGAAAAATCCCTAGAGCAGTGTGTCGCAAACTTTCCGATCGGCGGCACACTAAACACAGTACCCTGGCCGGAAGGCACCCGAAAATGCGCGGTCGGCGATGCGCTGACATTACACGCATGCGTTACATCATTGCGTCGATGTCCGCGGAGGCCCATCTGGCTGCTTCGGTAGAGCGATTTGGGAGGAGGGGAGGTACGGAGAGATGTCGGCGAAGAGGACACTCATCTGCGCAAGCTGCCTGCCTACAGAACGTGCCTCGCAGATGACTCTCCTCCTCGCCAGTGTGTCGTGGCACACCTGAAATCTCAGGAGGCACACAGTTTGCGATACACTGCCCTAGAGCCACGAAAATTACCTCAGCCTGACCCCCTGCTGTCTGGTAAAGATTTTGGTTTACGACGCTGCATATTAGCCATTAAATTGTCCAAGACCCTTATCAAAGAACAATTGACCTTTAAAAGGCAACTTGCTCACTTGCCCACTGTCTGATCCAAAGCATTCTGCAGGTGGAAATAGTATAAGCAGAGACCTTGCTCAGGACCCTGAACATATCAGTAATTACCTTCAAAAGCACAGAGGGCTTAAACAACCTGCACACAGTCAGGTCCTCTCAGAGATCCAGGGCTGACACCTGGTAGGGATCTGGCCCTCCCAGGTACGATGCAAAATCTCCCAGTACTGAGGACCCAGACTGGGAAAGTAAAGTCATAGATACAGAAACCAGTTCATCCCAGTCTTCTTCCAACTGCATCCCCATATATAGCACATGGCTCAGCTGTGGGGAAATTGCACTCTTAGTGAGAGGGAACCCCTGATTTTAAGGCCAAATGGGATAGACACGTGGGATCTATTCACAGAGAAAGGTAGGGGAGGGTCATTGGGGTGGGCAGACTAGATGGGCCGTGGCCCTTATCTGCCGTCTATTTCTATGTTTCTACCACTGCCATGACCCCGAAGGAGTCAATGCGACCACTGTAATTTAAGTATGCTTCACACTTCAGACTAATAAATTCTGGAGCAAAAGCCAGACCAGGACACCCAGAGGGCCCCTGTAGGCACTCCTGTGTTCCTCTCTGGGTTTTTACCAGCTGAAGCACAACTGCACTTTGCCAAGGATGCACTTTCGCTACTTCCCCGCTCCAGCTAGGATTTTTGACCTGGGACTAGAGCCAAACGAGATCCCATACCAGAGGGACTAGAGGAGACTAAGCCAGTGGCTCCTGCCCCCTCCCCCACATGCCGCATAGCATGTGGGACATAATGGTCTTTGGCAAGCCAGTCATCACAAATCTTGCATAAATCCTGGGTATCCTGGCATGAGGTGTCCACCTAAACCAGAGGTCTCAAACTCAAACCCTTTGCAGGGCCACATTTTGGATTTGCAGGTACTTGGAGGGCCTCAGAAAAAATAGTTAATGTCTTATTAAAGAAAGGAGAAATTAGGTTCTTACCTGCTAATTTACTTTCTTTTAGCTTCTCCAGACCAGTAGAGGTTAATCTTTACAAATGGGTATATATCCAATCATGACCAGCAGGTGGAGACTGAAAACAAAACTGTGGGACAGTATATAATATACTCCCTTCTCTATTTACCTCAGTCTGCCGAATAGCCAAGCAGAACCAAGAACTGGAAAACAGAAAGAAAACAATACTCCGAACAGGAGTAACAAATAACATACCCAAATGCTGTTGGAAAATGCAGAGGAGAAATACCCGAAGGAAAATGTCCCCACAGCTCGCCAGCTAAGCCAGCCGAGCCACAGCCGCTGTTCTTTAATTCTTCCCGGCCCTAGAAAAATACTAGAACCCGCAGCAAAAAACAAAAACTGCCCGCGAAACAGCCCCAACAACAACAGACAGGGTGGGGACCTCTACTGGTCTGGAGAAGCTAAAAGAAAGTAAATTAGCAGGTAAGAACCTAATTTCTCCTTCTTTAGCACTCTCCAGACCAGTAGAGGTTAATCTTTACAAATGGGACGTACCAAAGCAGTCCCTCTCACGGGCGGGACCCCCGCAGGGCCGATACCAGAACACGCTCACCGAACACTGCGTCCCGACGCGCCTGAACATGTACCCGATAATGTCTAACAAAGGAATGCAAGGAGGACCAAACCGCAGCCTTACAAATATCCACTGGAGGCACGAGCGACGAATCAGCCCAAGAAGCTGCCTGACCCCGAGTGGAATGAGCCTTGAGAAACTCCGGAACGGGCTTGTCTCAGAAGATAAGCGGAAGCAATCGTCTCCTTGATCCAGCGCGCAATAGTAGCCTTAGAAGCGCCAGCCCCCCAACGAGGACCCGCCAGAAAGACAAAGAGATGATCGGATTTCCGGACTTCCTGGGTCCGCTGCACATAAGAGCGAAGGACCCGACCGACATCCAACTTGCGCAGCTGCCGTTGCTCAGAAGAGCCCTCCCGACTACCCAAGACTGGGAGGACCACCGATTGATTGACATGAAAAGGAGAAACTACTTTCGGCAGAAAGGAAGGAACAGGCCGCAAGACAACCCGCTCCCTAGAAAAACTCCAAGAAAGGAGCCCTACAAGAGAAAGCCTGTAGCTCATAAATACGCCTAGCGGAAGTAATGGCCACCAAAAAGACCGCCTTCAGAGTAAGGTCCTTCAAAGAGCAGCCGTCCAATGGCTCGAAAGGCGGGCGCACCAAAACAGAGAGAACCAGATTGAGATCCCAAGATGGAACAGAGGGCCGTATGGTAGGCCTGAGCAACTTGGCCGCCCGCAAAAAGCGAATCACATCAGGAATGGCCGACAAACGCTGACCTGTCACCAACCCTCGAAAAGCCGACAGGGCCGCAAGTTGAACCCGGAGAGAAGACCAAGCCAGGCCTCTATCCAGGCCATCCTGCAAGAACTGATTCAGACAGGTCTTGACCTGTTTGGGCCGCCGCGGGAGCGGACTGCTGGGCAGGATGGACCTGTGGTCTGACCCGGCAGAGGCACTGCTTATGTTCTAACTCTAGAATGGTAGGCAGGGAAGCGCGAAAAGAGACCACTCCCCGCGCCTGGCATCACCCCTCAAAGAGACGCCAAACCCGCACATAAGCCCGAGAGGTAGAAAGCCTCCGGGACCCCAAGAGCGTAGGGATCACCTTATCTGAATATCCCTTCTTACTAAGGCGACCCCTTTCAAGAGCCAAGCCGTAAAACAGAAGGGAGACGGGTCGAACATGGGAATGGGACCCTGCGTCAGAAGATCGTCCAAGAGAGGCAGAGGAAGAGGATCCGCCACCAGATGCCTCACCAGATCCGCGTACCACGGACGTCGAGGCCAATCCGGAGCCACCAGAACCACCAGACCCGGATGGTGAACAATGCGAAGAAGTACTCTGCCCACTAATGGCCAAGGAGGGAACACATACAACAGCCCCTCTGTTGGCCATGGTTGGACCAGAGCATCCAGACCCTTGGCCAGACTGTCCCTGCGACGACTGTAGAAGCGGGGCACTTTGGCGTTGCCACTCGTGGCCATCAGGTCCAGCAGGGGCCGCCCCCAAGCCTGCACTATCAACTGCAAAGCCACGGAGCCGAGACACCACTCTCCTGGATCCAAGAAGTGACGACTGAGGAAGCCCGCCTGAACATTTTCTACCCCGGCAATGTGAGAGGCCGAGAGGTCCAGAAGATGGGACTCCGCCCAAGTCATGAGTCGAGCCGCCTCCTGCTCCACCTGAGTGCTCTTGGTGCCCCCCTGACGATTGACATAAGCCACCACCGTGGCATTGTCCGACAGGACTCTGACCGACTTGCCCAACAAAAGGGAGTGGAAAACTAACAGCGCCAGACGGACCGCTCTGGTCTCCAACACGCTGATCGACCAGGAGGCCTCCTCCGTGGACCAGGTGCCCTGAGCTGAGTGACCCAAACACTGAGTCTCCCAACCGAGGAGACTCGCATCCGTAAGGAGCCCCGTCCACTGCGGGAGATCCAGACCCACCCCTTGAACCAGGTGAGGGGTCCGGAGCCACCAATGCAAACTGCAGCGCGCCACGCCTCGCAGGGGGACAGGAACATCCAAACCGTGCCTCTGGGGTGACCACCTCCGGAGCAGAGCATACTGAAGAGGATGCATGTGGGCCCGCGCCCACCTCACCACGTCCAGGGACGCCGCCATCGACCCCAAGACTTGGAGGAAATCTCGCGCCCGAGGACACCGGGACGCCAAAAGAAGGCGAATCTGAGATTGCAATTTGCTTACCCGGGCCTCTGGAAGGAAGACCTTCCCCAAGGAGGTGTCTAACAGAACCCCAAGGTACTCCAGACGCTGAGCCGGGACCAACCGACTCTTGGAAAGGTTGACCACCCAGCCCAGCGACCAGAGAAACTCCACCACCCGAGCCGTAACCCGGGAGCTCTCCTGCAACGACTTTGCCCGAATCAACCAGTCGTCCAGGTAAGGGTGCACCAGCAAGGCCGCCGCGACGACCACCATCACCTTGGTGAACGTCCGGGGAGCCATGGCCAGACCAAAGGGAAGTGCACAGAACTGATAGTGCCGACCCAAGATCGCAAAGCGAAGGAAGCGCTGATGAGAGGCCCGAATGGGAACATGCAAGTAGGCCTCCGTCAGATCAAGAGAAGTGAGAAACTCCCCCAGCTGAACCGCCAGAATGACAGACCGCAGAGTTTCCATGCGAAAAGAGGGAATCCCGCTAAGCTGCGCTGGCGTGCGCTGGCGCACAAAATATTACATCGCAGCGCACAAGTTTCTCGTCACAGCGCACACACGTGCTTGCAGGCAGGCTCAGCTGGCCCCAGCGAGCTGGCAGTCCATGTAACGCGTCGCAAAGGTAAGGGGAGGCTGGGGGAGGAATCAGACGTCGGGGTGGGGGGCGAGCAGGGAGGGGGGCGATCGGAAGAGGCGTACGGCAGATGGCAGGGCGGCGAGAGGAGAGTCGGGTGGGGGGGGGGGAGTAACACCGGAAGAGAGCGGCAAATCCGGGCAAGGCAAGACTTGCAGAGGCGTACCTAGGGGGTGCGGGGGGTCGATCCCGACGGTCCGCTCAGCTCGCCAACAAGGAGAGGCAGCCGGACTCGCGTACGCTCCGACCGCCTCTTCTTGCAAGAAGCCGGGTCTTATTCAATCAGGAGCTGCTTTGACATGCAGCTCCTGATTGGATAAGGCCCGACTTCGTGCAGGAAGAGGCGGTCAGAGCAGACGCGAGTGATTTCCTGCACTAGGCACCACATGAAGTCACCCACCGTACCACTCGATTCGGGTAAGCGCAGGTATCGGTGGGTGGCTTATTTGCGGGGATGCCTTATTTTATATTTTTGTCTAAAAAGGGGGGGCTGTCTTATTTGATGGCCCTGCCTTATCATCGGGGAAACACGGTACTACTACTAGTAAATTAGTAATGCGCTACAAAACTGAGGCCGCACGAGCGCCATTGTTTATCTATACATGCATGAAGCAAGTTCTTTTCAAGTTTCGATCGTTTGAAGCGTGTGCATAAACTTTCTTTTGCGATCTTCCATAGATTCAGTCAAATAATTTTTAAATCCATTCGAAAATGTCGAAGCGTAAAGAGAATGAAGAGTTTGGTAGCAGCACAAAGAAAAAGCGCAGCCAATTTAAGAAGGAATGGCTGACCGAGTTTTTGGTTGACACCACGTTGCCGCACGCGAGTGGACGGAAAACAGTGGCGATGAAAGAAATATTCGAATATAGCGACACGGACAACGCATTAATTTGCTCCCTATGCCGAAAAGCAGGTGTTAACGGAGAATGGAGCACAGGGAAGACTTGGTCTGAGTGGAAAATTGATTATTTAAAGCGTCATCTGAATCATAATTCTCATTTAGAAGCGGTTCAAAAGCTTCACAATCAAAGCCGAGGTTTTCTAATGAATTTCTTGAAAGAAACTCCCGATAGTCGGAACAACAGAATCGAATACGCACAGAGATATAAATCAAGTCCAGAGGGAGTTAACATTTTAATTGATAATATATTGCTAGCGGTAAAGTTGAATTCGTCCATGCTATCCGTCCAGGAAATTCACAATCACATGGTTAAATACGTAAAAATACCTGATAGCTGGAGAAGCAAAAACTATGCTTTCGAGTTCCTTGACTGCATAAATGCCATTGTTAAACGGGAAACATTTACAGAAATCCGGAGGTCTCCTTTTCATACCCTAATAATTGATGAAAGTACTGATATTTCTGTTTCGAAAATGCTCATAATATACATTAAATTTAGAAGAAGTGGCAGCAACATTCATGAGACAGTTTTTGCTGGCATCAAACATCTAACTGCTTGTGACAGCACAGCTATAGTTGATGCTATAAAGCAGTTTTATAGTGAGAACGATTTAGATTTCAGTCGTATGGTCATGTTCACGTCCGATGGAGCATCAGTCATGCTTGGGAAGCATAATGGTGTAGCTGCAAAGTTACGTCAATCAGTTCCTCATCTTCTAGAGCAACACTGTGTAGCTCACCGCGAAGATCTAGGCATAGACGATGCATGGAAAACGATCCCATTCATGAAAGAGATCGAAACTCTAATACGCACCGTGTATACGATTTTCAGTAGATCGAGCGTACGAAAAGCCAAACTGGAGGATATTGCTAATGCTGCAGACTCAGATGTCATTTCATTTAAAGCTATACATGATGTTAGGTGGCTGTCTCGGCACTTTGCTGTAAGTGCAGTGGTTAGAAATTATGACATCCTGTTAGAATATTGTCAAGAACAGGTGGAAGAAGACAATGATCCCGTGCACAAATACTGCCTTACTAAATTGAGTAATCTGGAATTTAAAGTTGCGCTATTTATTCTCTGCGATGTTCTTGAGGAGCTTGGATCACTGTGTAAGCTTCTTCAGAAGAGTTGTTTGGCACCTTTGGATGCATTCCAGTTCACTAAAGCCAAATTAAGGAAACTCAGATCTCAATATCTGGGAGAAAAACCACATTTCAATGAAAATGTTGAAACTCTCATTTCATCTTGTAATTCTGTAATTAAAACAGATCATATTCTTACATTTATTACACAAACTTGTGATCATATGGACAAAAGATTTCCTGACAATGAATTAGAGGACTGGCGTGTTTTCGACAAAGACTGTATCTCAAATCCGTCCAACTTAGAGGAATTTACATTTGGAAACGAACAATTTTCACGATTATCTAACTGTTATTTTCTGTTAATGAACAAAGATGATGAACATTGTTTCAAAAGGCAGCTTATTTCAGAATATTCGGAGTTCAAATATATTATTGCTGAAAAAGTAAAAGCAGGAGCTATACAAACGCTTCAGGAAATGTACAATTTTGCTCAGCAGCATAAACAGTTCAGTGGACTAAATGCTCTATTAGACGTGTGTGGCACCTTTCAGGCTTCAAGTGCCGATTGTGAGAGAGGATTTAGCTTGATGAATGCTATAAAGACAAAGACTCGTAATAAGTTAAGAGTAGAACATTTGGAATGCCTAATTAGAATCAAACTTTATTTAGCCACAGGAAATAATGTAAACATAGACAGTGTTTACAATTTTTGGAAATCAGAAAAAGGCAGAAGAGAACAATCTTAATAAAGAATTTTGTACTTTCAAGAATTAATGCGTTGTTTTGTGTTCTTAAAAATATTATTTAACGTTATTTAATTTAGCGTGTAGGCCTAAAATTCCTTTGAATACCTCGTCCTCATGTATCAGCAACTTTGACAACATATTTATTTGGCTCATAACTTGCTGGCGCCCGATATTTTTAGCTCACAGTGAAAAAAGTTTGCTCACAACACCCGCCCGCTTAGAGGGAACACTGTTTGGGAGAGCATCGATCCCCCGATCACATGCGCTATAGATGAGTGCTGATGGGGTGGAGGAGGCTTTACCCCCCCTTCATTTGTACCACATGCTACATCGGGGGGGGGGGGTGATGGGGGACATCGTGCACCACATGCTGCATCAGGGGGGGATGCTGATGAGGACATCAACCTCCATCACATGCTAGAGCCCTGGGCCGAGCTGAACAGTCCTACAATGAAAGGGCTGCGCTGAACTGGCAGCTCTTAAACAGCTATGATGCATCAAGACAGACTCCTACCATCTCGCATGCAGAGAGTAAAACTGAGGAATTACAGGGCAGCTCAGAGTGATGGGAGGCGGAGCAGAAAAATGTAAATGAGGCTTTCTGCACCAGATCACGCGATCAGAGATACACAACCCACAAGTTCAAGATCTATGTTCCCATTGCACTAGAAACAAAAAGGATTCCTATACAGCAAGGAACATGCCATACCGGGTCAGACTGATGGTCCACTAGACCAGTACCCTGCTTCCAACAGTGGTCAGTCCAGGTCACAAACACAGCAACATTTTCACACTTAAAAAAAAAAAAAAAGGCATGGAGCTACAGGTACACCTTATTCACCTTACTTAGATTGCATGGGCTGTAAGAGTAGATAGCATAGCTGGTTTTAAGAAAGGTTTGGACAATTTCCTGGAGGAAAAGTTCATAGTCTGTTATTGAGAAAGAAATGGGTGAAGCCACTGCTTGCCCTGGATTGGTAGCATGGACTGTTGCTAGTCTTTGGGATTCTAGAATCTTCTTGCTACTCTTTGGCGATTCTGCATGGAATGTTGTTACTGTTTGGGGTTCCGGAATCTTGCTTACTCTGAGATAATGGAATGTTGCTACTCCTTGGGTTTTGGCCAGGTACTAGGGACCTGGATTGTCCACTGTGAAGGCTTGATGGACCATTGGTCTGAACCAGTAAGGCTGTTCTTATGATCTTAGGTTACTGTGGAAGAGATATATTATCGATGAGCACACCATCATGACAATTATTCACTCCATGCTGAGTGGTAACTACAGACTCTCTGAAGATACTCCCATATCATTAGCAGCAACTATACTGCGATCCTCACACAGCCAAAAGGACCAAAGGGAGAACTATCCTGGAAGCTCCTTGTCTTCTCCGTACACATCAAGTCCATCTCAGCAGAAAGAAGGAAATGGGGAGCTGTGAACCAAGACAATTAGAGTTGAAATCCTGCTTCACCCCACAGACACACCTTGTAATCTCGGCCAAGTCACTATCTCTCGTTCTCTCATGTACCCAATCTTTTAGAGCAGGGGACTTATTGTACCTAAGCATCATTTGATAAATTGGGCTGCTCATTTTAAAAAGTTATTCTACATAAACCATCATCCTGACCCGCAGATGCTTTTCTAAATTCCTCAACGGGTAAATTAATGTTCCGCCTTCTCAAACCTCTGGAAAACCTTCTGCACCTCTTCTTTGAGCCCTGAGAACATGTGAAGAGAAATTCCAGGAGCTCCAATACATGTTTCCCAGCATTCATAGCCGCAGGCCTTCAGCTCCTGCTTGGCTGCTTCCACCACATTTGGATCAACATCTAGAGAAATCCCAAGAAGATAAGAGTGATCATTAAGACTGCTGCAGAAGCCCTGCAATATTCAGTTCATGTAAAAAAACAAACAAAAAACAAACCCAACACACCACCACATAAAAATAATAATAAAGTATCAAACAATTTTTACATGCATTGACCAAGGGGTCCTTTTACCAAGGGGAGCTAACTGTTTTAGCGCACACCTTAGTAAAAGGACTCCCAAATGAAGGGAAGAAAGATCTGAAAGAGTACTGAATGTACTCAAGTATTTAACACCTTTAATTAACTGCCTTTCCTGTTACGCACCAAAATAATTTAAAATAAGGAAGAAGGATAATTAGGAAGTCTTTTTAATACATCTGACCCAAACCATTTATATTTGGGCAACAGCACACATAAGGCGCAGTGGTTAAAGTTACAGCCTCAGCAGCCACGCTGCTCCTTGTGACCCTGGGCAAGTCACTTAATCCCCCTCCATTGCACCAAGTACATTAGGTAGATTGTGAGCCCGCTAGGACAAACTGTTCTGAGCTCCACTGGGAGAATAGTATAGAAAATTGGATAAATAAATAGTGTGAAAAGTTTCAGCCTCTGATAACCAGAGCTGGTATTGTGACATCATAATGCCTCATTCCACCAATAAGAGCCAACCTCATCAGTGATGTCACAATGGCTTGATTGTCCTATACTTTTACTACATTTTGATCTCTAGAGTGGCGCAGTGGTTCAAGCTACAGCCTCAGCACCCTGAGGTTGTGGGTTCAAAACCCATGCTGCTCCTTGTGACCCTGGGCAAGTCACTTAATCTCCCAATTGCTCCAGGTACATTAAATAGATTCTGAACCCACTGGGACAGACAGGGAAAAATGCTTGAGAAATAAATTCATGTAAACTGTTCTGGAGTGCCCTTGGGAGGACGGTATAGAAAATTGAATACATAAATAAACTCACTTTATATTCTGTGCAGTGTGTTACATGTATGAATTATAGAATACTATAATTTATGCATTTTTTTATATAGACAATCTAGGCACAAAACAGCTATACCAGCTCTCTCTCTCCCTCATCCAGGATTGCCCCCCTACTCTGTCCTATCCCATTTTCCAGCAAGCAGAATCTTTTGTTCCCTTCTTTCTGCTGCTTCCTCTCCTGGATCCATGATAGTAAGTAAATAGCAAAGATGCATGAAAAGGTGGCTCAGTGGTCCCACCCCCTCCAATATAAACTTCCTCTTATGGAGGGGGGCAGGATCAGCAGAGGAAAATAGCGGTCCTACATTTCTTTGCTATTTACTTACTAGTAAGTAGTAAGTCCAGTGAGCAGGGAAGGTCCTGGTTGGAGTGAGGGAAGCTTTGCTGCCACGAGTGAGCAGAGAAGGTCTTGGTTGGAGTGAGGGAAGCTTTGCTACCACAAGTGAGTGAGCAGGGAAGGTCCTGGTTGGAGTGAGGGAAGCTTTGCTGCCACGAGTGAGCAGGGAAGGTCCTGGTTGGAGTGAGGGAAGCTTTGCTGCCACAAGTGAGTGAGCAGGGAAGGTCCTGGTTGGAGTGAAGGAAGCTTTGCTGCCACAAGTGAGTGAGCCTTACACAGGCCGCCTATGGAGCAAATATCTAGTTACATTTTATCCCTCCTGGTTTCAATCTGCTCAGCCAAACCAGACAATTTTCTGGTCAATTTTGGACATAATTGAGCCCGATACCATGAACGTATGCTTGCGTACCAAGCTGCTGTTTGGGATAAAAATTTCAAGCAATTTTCTTCTACATCTACTTCCTACTTGGGATTTCAGAAGGCATCTAAAGACCTATTCGTTTTCTAAATTCTTAGGCAACTAATATCTCTATGAGTTTAATTGTAATTATAATATAAACTTTTGTAAACCGTATAGATCAGTGGTTCCCAAACCTGTCCTGGGGGACCCCCAGCCAGTCAGGTTTTCAAGATATCCCTAATGAATATGCATGAGAGAGATTTGCATACCTGTCACTTCCATTATATGCAAATCTCTCTCACGCATATTCATTAGGGATATCTTGAAAACCTGACTGGCTGGGGGGTCCCCCAGGACAGGTTTGGGAACCACTGGTATAGATCCTCACGGTTATGTGGTCTATAAGTTGGATTTTATGCTTATGTGATGTGAGGTGGAAGATGACCTTTTCTTTCTTAAAGGACCCTTGGCCACAAGAGGGCATCCACTGAAAATCAGGGGTGGGAAATTTCATGGCGACACCAGGAAGTATTTCTTCACCGAAAGAGTGGTTGATCATTGGAATGAGCTTCCAGTTCAGGTGATCGAGGCCAGCAGCGTGCCAGATTTTAAGAATAAATGGGATGCACATGTTGGATCTCTAAGAGGGTAGAGTTAAGGGGGAGGGGTCATCAGAGTGGGATCTCCAAGAGGACAGTAAGGGGGAGGGTCAATTGAGTGGGCAGACTTGATGGGCTGTGGCCCTTTTCTGCCGTCATGTTCTATTTTTCTATTTGGGCCAAATAGCAAAACAAATTTAAATTAGACAAAAACGTCCAATTGATTTTTGCCCTGCGAAAGGCCAGCTGTGTACACTACAGTCCCTGAAGTTGGTAAGATTTTGCAAACAGGGCTTACAGTGAATAAAGACAAAAATTAAAGAGAAGGATCAGAGCCAAGCATAAAACCAAGAAACAAAACAGCTAAAGAAACAAAACCCAAGACAGATTTTACAAGTATTTTCTGCAAACATTCATTCTATAAATCTACAGCAAACGGACAGCTATTAGCAACGGTGGCAAGCCAAATCCGCGCAAGACAAATGCGAGCAGACAACTGCACGCAACACAATTACGCTCTGCGCACATTTGACTATGAACCATTAGCAACACAGCTCGCTAACAAAAATGCCTTTAAAAGACACACCAATTCCCTCTACAGAATCCCCTTCTTTAAAATAAAAAAAAAAAAACAGTTTTAACTCTTTCAGGACCAAGGGACATATTTGTCCCATAACTTTAAAATCCTATCAATTTTGATTGGGATAGTCTACAGTTCTAAATTTGATATGTACGGATTCCATATGATACTGCCTTTATGTAAACAAACTGGTTCCGACATTCATTCATTAGCGTCGTTGCTAGATTGACGAGAAGATTCACTTGCCACACTGTCCATAAGCCAGAAGTGTGATTTTTTTAAATAAAAATAATGATATTTCACAAAAAAAAATCAATTTTTTGGCATCTGCAAGCCCTTTTTACCATAAAAATGTCGTCAAAACCACAAAAATTGGCCTACGATCCTTATGGTCCTGAAAGGGTTAAAAGGTACTCGTACATCTAGTTCTTTCAGGTTCAATTTCCAGCAATAGCTATAAAAGTAATCTGGAATTTTGTATCTGAACAATGACATTGGGCAGTTTTGCCTACGACGGCTTACAACACAGCTGTGATTACAGCAATTAATTAATGAACGTGCCATTAATCAAGTGTTACCTCTGCCATGTAGCTGCGGGAAGAGCACAGTGCGTAGTCGTTACTTTTTAATTATAGTGCACGGTGGTTAGGGTATAATTACCAATACTGTAGGCCACAAGCAATCAGCCTGACAAGCTGAGCTCAAGCATTTCCTTATGTTTTCAAAAAGAGCCGGTCTTAAATATTGATTTTTCAATTTTGATATCTGTAATTCTCACCCCTCCCACCAACTCCAGCAGCAACAACGAGAAAACTATGCCTACAGCCACAAGTATCTCGAGGGCAATTGAATTACTTTATAGCCCAGAAACGGGGAGTCAACTCTATTCATTTCCGAGTCTGGGTCTCACAGAATCTAAAACGGATAGTATAGGGCAGGGGTAGGCAATTCCGGTCCTCGAGAGCCGGAGCCAAGTCAGGTTTTCAGGATCTCCACAATGAATATGGATGAGATGGATTTGCATGCACTGCCTCCTTGAGATGCAAATCTATCTCATGCATATTTATTGTGGATATCCTGAAAACCTGACCTGGCTCCTCCGGCTCTCGAGGACCGGAATTGCCTACCCCTGGTATAGGGTTACCAGACATCCGGATTTCCCCCAGATATGTCCTCCTTTTCGAGGACATGTCTGGGGGTTCGGACAGCTTTTCAAAACCCAGCACTTTGTCCGGGTTTTGAAAAGCCTCCTCTAAATTGTGTTGGGCAGGAGGAAATCCGCGCATGCGCAGATGTGGCATCATCGCGTGGCATCCGTGCATGCGTGGATTTCCTCCTGCCCGACAAGAGCAGGAAGCGGGGGACGGGGTTAGATAGAACTGGGTGGGCCTGGGGACGGGTCTAGGGGTCCAGATTTTACTATAGTAAATCTGGCAACCCTAGGATAGTGAGTATCCAATAAATTTCTAGGATCCAGATCACAGAAATGGGCGTTAAGTGGATAAAGACTTGAAAAGCCCATCTAGCCCAGTGGTCTCAAACTCAAACCCTTTGTGGGGCCACATTTTGGATTTGTAGGTACTTGGAGGGCCTCAGAAAAAATAGTTAATGTCTTATTAAAGAAATGACAATTTTGCATGAGGTAAAACTCTTTATATTTTATAAAACTTTCCTTTAACAGTTAAAAGGAAAGATATATAAACTATAAAGAGTTTTACCTTATGCAAAATTGTCATTTCTTTAATAAGACATTAACTATTTTTTCTGCAGCCCTCACATTTAAAGTTTAATATCTTTTATTTCTCAAAAGTGACACATTTCAATCACTATATTGAAAATAAAATCATTTTCCCTACCTTTGTTGTCTGGTGACTTTATTTTTCTGTGCATTTAACTATGTTTCCAGGGTCTTCTTGTCCTTTGACTGGTTTTCTCTCCGTCTTCACTTTCTGCCTTGCATCCATCTTTGGCATTAACTTAATGTTCAATTTTTCTGCTTTCTTTTCAAAATCTACGTTTCCATGTCTTACTTCCCTTCCTATCTCTCTCTCTTCTGCCGTCCTATTTCCATGGTCTGGCATCTCTTTCCTTCCTTTCTCTCCCTCCTTCCTTTCCCCTGGTCTGGCATCTGTCTCCTTCCCTTCCCCCATGCCCTGGCATCTCTCCCTCCCCCTCCATGGTCTGATATCTCCTTTCCTTCTCTCCCTCCCATGAACTTGGCTTCTCTTGTTCCTCTCCTCTCCCTTGTCTTCCTTCTCCTTCCTTCCTTCTCTTTCCCCAATTGGGTGCAGCAGCAACAG
Source organism: Geotrypetes seraphini (assembly GCF_902459505.1). Taxonomy (NCBI): domain Eukaryota; kingdom Metazoa; phylum Chordata; class Amphibia; order Gymnophiona; family Dermophiidae; genus Geotrypetes; species Geotrypetes seraphini. Next base: position 166,134,982 of record NC_047091.1, on the reverse strand, counting down.
AAGCAGCATTTCCCTTCCCCCTTTCCTGTGCAGCAGAAGCATTTCTCTTCCCCTTTCCCTCCCTCTCCCTTTCCCTGTACAGCAGCAGCAGCAGCAGCAGCAGCAGTAGCAGCATTTCCCTAGGGTCCCCCTTTCCTATGCAGCAGAAGCATTTCTCTTTCCCCTCCCCTTCCGTTCTCTTCCTTGTGGAGCAGCAGCATGTCTGGCCGGCTCAGTTGATCGTTCCGTTCAAAGCCACGGGTGGCGGCTCCTCGCGAGATCCGCGCCTGCGTCTGAAGCCTCTCTGATGTTGTGACGTCAGAGAGGCTTCCAACGCAGGAGAGGATAGCGCGAGGAGCCGCCAACCCGCGGCTTTGAACGGAACGATCGACTGAGCCGGCCAGACACGCTGCTGCTCCAAAAGGAAGGGAAGGGGGAAAAGAAATGCTGTTTTGATCGCGTCCAGACCGCGGGCCGCAAAATAGCACCTGGAGAGCCTCATGCGGCCCACAGGCCGCGTGTTTGAGACCGCTGATCTAGCCTGTCATGCAATAGCAAGGACACTATTTGATCTCTGGTCGTCCTTTCATACCCTCCTAATTAATAAAACCACAGACAAACCTTGAACAGTACTGTCTAGCTGCCTTCTTCATAAAAGCAGCAGCCTGGGATACAGTTAACAATACAGTGGATCCCAAAGCTAACACACTGTTGTATCCTAAAGACACATGCATAAGAGAAACCTCCAAAGTTTCAAGCCAAGCCATACAGAGAAGCAGCAGAGGACCGTACCCTACCTGGCCTGAGCAAGGTGATCCCACAGCCACCGCCACCGGCACCCGTCAGTTTACTGTGCAGACCATGTGAAGCAGTCACCTGACACAATCTGTCCAATGAGGGGTGCCCTACCCCCAGCACATTCAAGTGGTGCTGGTTTATATCAAACAGTTCCTGAAAGAGAGAAAATTTCTGGTTCATCATTGCTTAAGATTAACTGAGCTCAACGGCCCTCGATAGCGTAATATAATTTCTCTAATCCCTCCGAAACCTAAAGTCCCTCTGTGAGTTTCTGCACAGGAGGGAGCTTACCCAACTTCACTAAATGTGGCCTGAATTACCAGTTTTGGTTTTTTAAAATAATTTATAATCCGCATATCCTACAATTCTATGCGGACTACAAATTATTCAGGTACTCGAGCATTTTTTCCCTATCTGTCCCGGTGGGCCTCCACTCTATCTGATGTACCTCGGGCAATGGGGATTAAATGACTTGCCCAGGGTCACAAGGAGCAATGCGGGATTCGAACCCACAACCCCAGGGTGCCAAGGCCGTAGCTCTAACCACTGCACCACATACTCCCCCAGCACATGTCAAACTGAAGTTTATATAAAACTTAGCCAAGCCAGTCTGTGTAAATTTAGATTCAAAGAGTAATTTGATAACAGATCACTTATGTAGGAATGCCACCTAGATACCAGTGTCTATAAGGGTAAACCAGCACATACTGTGGCTCGACTGAAGCTAGGGATATTTATACCTGCTTGGGAATGTGTGTAAAATGTTTGCACCCTTTAAATACTAGATAGATAAAATGATTTTGTTCATGATCTACCCAAACTCCACCCCCTGGGACACCTACATGTCAATCGCATAAAAGTAAGTGCCTTCTTGACATCACAAGTGCATTCCTCCCCCCCCCCTCTTATGAATAAACCGTTTTATTGAAGAAATCAGATAAACAAAATATCAACTCAGTAGACAACGAACAACAACAACAAAAAAGTTTACCCTGAAACATTTAGAACACTATGGCCTGAATTTCTCTATAAGGCTCCGATATCGGGGGCCACCGATCGCGTGTCAATCACGTGATGGCACCTTATGCAGAATCATGCCTCAGTGAACGATAGGCGCCGGAAATGTAGGCCAAGGCTTTCCGGGCCTACATTTCCGACGTCTATTTGTCGTGAATCATGATTAGGTAGGCGCTTTGGTCGTCTAATGCCACTTCGGCATTAGCTGCAACCACAGTGGCGTTCAGCGGTCTAAAGCGCCTATATAAGTGCAATTCCAGCACGTATTATTTAAGCGCCGGTAGGCACTTTAATAGTGCCATTTTAAACAGCATTTGTTAATTAACAGGCGCCGGTTACAGCAAAAAGCCTGATCTAACTTTATCCACAGGTCTAAGTATCGGCCAGTGCCCGCTACACGTACAGGTGGCCACACTAACCTGCGTCTTCAATGCCAGAGACCAGACATACCCCAGCATTGAATATCTGGGGATAATACAGCCCACATCTGTGAGTCACTTACCATCTCAGGCCAACTACTGGGCCCAATGTGGCTCTGTTATAGTGAAAAAAAAAAAAAAATCCCAATACTTGTGCAAAAGCCACTTCTCTGGTTTCAGGTGGCCAGGGGTCACAGCACAGAGGCAGCATCAGTACATATGCACAGAATTAAATATCCAGCTTACTTCTAACACAGAGAAACAGTCCACAGAAGGATTTCGATTTACTTCTTTAAGCAGACGCTCACATTCCTGAGAAATGGCATCTATTGAGGTAAGAACCGGATTTAGTATATCGGGGAACTGTGAAAATAGGATAAACAAAGAATAAATGAACAAAAACAAAACACTTCAGCACTATTCCAGTTTATAAGCAGTAGCCTTAACTCTTCTATATACCAAGCTCCTCCAAATTAAACCAGCCAAAGTAGCCTTACTACACAAAGTTAAAAACTTCTGCATGAGAATGGTCCATGTTCTCCGCTGCTACAGGATGTGACGGTGCAGGTGCCAAACTTGCCACGCAAATGGTCCATTTCCCCAACTGGGGACCTCAAGATTTTAAGATGCAGCCTGATGAAACCCAACCAAGGGCTGGGCATCAATGTGAACTCCCCTAATATGGAACACGAGGATGTTACTGGACAGACTCTATGGTAGATATCCTGCAAACAATGGGATGGTTGGATAGGCTGGAGTGAGCCTGGACGGCAGCTTCAGCATTTGGAACCTAGGACAATACCGGACTTTACAGTCTAGGGCCCAGAAGTATCAAAGAGACAAGTTAATCTAATCATGTATTTTTTTAAATGGGTATACCTTATAGGCAGACTGGATGGACCGTTCAGATCTTTATCTGCCGTCATTTAGCACAGTTACTTACCGTAACAGGTGTTATCCAGGGACAGCAGGCAGATATTCTTGACTGATGGGTGATGGCACCGACGGAGCCCCGGTACGGACAATTTTAGAGTGATTGCACTCTAAGAACTTAGAAAGTTCTAGTTAAGCCGCACCGCGCGTGCGCGAGTGCCTTCCCGCCCGACGAAGGCGCGCAGTCCCCAGTTAGGATAAGCCAGCTAAGAAGCCAACCCGGGGAGGTGGGAGGGACGCAAGAATATCTGCCTGCTGTCCCTGGATAACACCTGTTACGGTAAGTAACTGTGCTTTATCCCAGGACAAGCAGGCAGCATATTCTTGACTGATGGGTGACCTCCAAGCTAACAAAAAGAGGGACGGAGGGAAGGTTGGCCATTAGGAAAACAAATTTTGTAAAACAGATTGGCCGAAGTGTCCATCCCGTCTGGAGAATGCATCCAGACAATAGTGAGATGTAAAAGTATGAACTGAGGACCAAGTAGCAGCCTTGCAGATTTCCTCAATGGAAGTGGAACGGAGGAAAGCTACAGACGCTGCCATAGCTCTAATCTTGTGGCCCGTGACAGAACCTTCCAGTGTCAGGCCCGACTGAGCGTAACAGAATGAAACGCAAGCAGCAAGCCAATTGGACAGGGTGCGTTTAGATACAGGATGACCCAACTTGTTAGGATCAAAGGACAAAAACAGTTGAGGAGATGATCTGTGAGGTTTGGTGCGTTCAAGATAGTAAGCCAAAGCACGTTTACAGTCCAATGTATGCAAAGCCTGTTCACCTGGATGAGAATGAGGCTTTGGAAAAAATACAGGTAGGACAATGGACTGATTAAGATGAAAGTCAGACACAACCTTAGGGAGAAACTTTGGATGTGTACGGAGGACCACCTTATCATGGTGAAAAACAGTGAAAGGTAGATCAGCCACTAGCGCATGCAGCTCACTGACCCTCCTGGCAGAAGTGAGAGCTATAAGGAAGACCACTTTCCAAGTAAGAAATTTGAAATGCGCTGTGGCCAAAGGTTCAAAAGGAGGCTTCATTAAAGCGGAAAGAACCACATTGAGATCCCAAACCACAGGAGGGGGCTTGAGAGGTGGTTTCACATTGAAAAGTCCCCTCATGAATTTAGAAACCAAAGGATGAGCCGAGAGGGGTTTTCCATGTACCGGCTCATGAAAAGCAGCAATTGCACTAAGGTGAACTCTGATAGAAGTAGATTTAAGGCCAGAGTCAGACAAGGAAAGAAGCTAGTCCAACACCAGTCCCACTGCTAGAGACATGGGATTATGGTGATGTAAGAGGCACCAGGAAGAAAACCGAGACCACTTCTGTTGATAACACTGAAGAGTGGCCGGTTTCCTGGAAGCATCAATGATAGAACGGACAGGCTGAGAAAGGAGTGAATGAGCCGAAGTCAGCCCGAGAGAAACCAAGCTGTCAGGTGCAGAGACTGCAGGTTGGGATGCAGAAGGGACTGTTGATGCTGAGTAAGCAGAGAAGGAAACAGTGGAAGAGGTATGGGTTCCCTGGAACTGAGTTGAAGTAGAAGGGAGAACCAATGTTGCTTGGGCCACCGTGGAGCGATGAGAATCATGGTGGCCCGTTCCCTCTTGAGCTTGAACAAAGTCCGCAGCAGGAGCGGTAGAGGGGGAAATGCATATAGGAAGAGACTGGTCCAATCCAGGAGAAATGCATCGGGTGCCAGACGGTGAGGAGAGTAAAGTCTGGAGCAAAACAGGGGCAGTTGATGGTTGTGGGGAGCTGCAAAAAGGTCCACTTGAGGAGTGCCCCATTGAGTGAAAATGGACTGAAGAGTCATGGGATCGAGAGACCATTCGTGAGGTTGAAGAATTCTGCTGAGATTGTCTGCTAAGGAATTCAGTTCCCCTTGAATGTAGACAGCCTTCAGGAATAAGTGACGAGCTGTCGCCCAAGACCAAATCCTTTGGGCTTCCTGACACAACAGGCGGGAGCCCGTCCCTCCCTGTTTGTTGATGTAGTACATTGCAACTTGATTGTCTGTGCAAATGAGTAGTACTTGAGGAAAGAGAAGATGTTGAAATGCCTTGAGGGCATAAAACATCGCTCGAAGTTCCAGGAAATTGATGTGGTGTTTCTTTTCCTGGGCAGTCCAAAACCCCTGAGTTTGGAACTCGTTCAAGTGAGCTCCCCAGGCATAGGGGGAGGAATCCGTGGTGATGACTAGTTGATGAGGAGGTAGATGGAACAGCAGACCTCTGGATAGATTTGAGGATGTCAACCACCAAAGAAGCGACTGTCGAAGAGACGAGGTCACAGATATGTGTTGTGAACAAGGATCCGTCGCTTGGGACCACTGGGTCGCTAAGGTCCATTGAGGAGTACGCAGGTGGAGACGTGCGAAAGGTGTGACATGTACTGTGGAGGCCATGTGTCCCAAGAGCACCATCATGTGATTTGCAGAGATGGAAGTTTGCTGAAACACCTGCTGACAGAGATAAAGGATGGTGTGAAGGCGGTTTGGTGGAAGAAACGCCCTCATCCGAATAGTGTCCAGAATGGTTCCAATGAATTGAAGTCGCTGAGTTGGAATGAGGTGCGACTTGGGTAGATTGATTTCGAACCCCAACAGTCGAAGGAAATGAATGGTCTGATTGGTGGCAAGCTGAACCGCCTGAGGAGAATGAGCCTTGATTAGCCAGTCGTCCAGATAAGGGAAGACTTGAAAGTTGTGAGAGCGGAGATAGGCCGCAACCACAATCAGACATTTGGTGAATACCCTGGGAGAGGAGGCCAGGCCGAAGGGTAACACCTTGTACTGATAATGATGTTGGTTGATGAGAAAGCGTAGATATTGCCTGGACGTCAGATGGATAGGAATATGTGTGTACGCCTCCTTGAGATTGAGGGAGCATAGCCAGTCGCCCTGAGAGAGGAGGATATAGGGTGGCAAGAGATAGCATTTTGAACTTCTCCTTGACCAAACATTTGTTGAGATCTCTGAGATCTAATATTGGTCTGAGGTCTCCGGTCTTTTTGGGTACTAGAAAGTACCGGGAGTACAATCCCTGGCCTCGCTGATCTTGAGGAACTTCTTCGATGGCGTTGAGAAGAAGGAGGGATTGAACCTCTTGAGCGAGAAGGAGGGACTGAGACTTGTTGGAAGCAGACTCTTTTGGTAGGCCTAACGGCGGAGGAGTCTGGAAGTTTAGGGAGTAGCCGTGGGCTATGATCGAGAGCACCCACTGGTCGGTGATTACTTCCCATCGAGAGTGAAAAACGTGAAGTCGACCTCCTATGGGCTGTGGAAGAGGACAGGAGGGAGGAAGACTGGCAATGCCCTGGAGAAGGGAGTCAAAAGGGCTGTGTCGGTTTAGTTTGAGGAGCAGGCTTTACAGTAGGCGGCTGTTGCTGACGAGCCTGTTGGTGCTGTTGGCGTTGCCTCCGAGGTTGAGGAGGATGAGGCTGAACTGGCCGAGCAGAAAACCTCCTCTGATACGAAGGTTGTTGTCTAAATGGACGAGGAGGAGGAGGCTTCTTCTTATTTTTCAACAAGGTGTCCCACCGTGTTTCATGGGCAGAAAGCTTTTGCGTGGTGGTATCCATGGACTCCCCAAACAGCTCATCCCCTAGGCAGGACGCATTGGCAAGCCGGTCCTGGTGGTTCACATCCAGGTCTGAGACTCGGAGCCATGCCAACCGTCTCATCGCTACAGACATAGCAGTGGCCCGTGAAGTCAGTTCAAAAGTATCATAAATTGAACGGACCATAAACTTCCTGAGTTGCAAAAGGCTGGAAGTGCATTGTTGAAATGCAGGAAGGTGTCGGTCCGGAATATACTTTTGAAAAGAGGCCACCTGTTGGATGAGATGTTTCAGGTAAAAGGAGAAGTGAAACGCGTAATTACCTGAACGGTTGGCCAACATCGCATTTTGGTAAAGACGTTTCCCAAATTTGTCCATGGCCTTGCCCTCTCTGCCAGGAGGGACAGAGGCATATACACTAGCTCCCGTAGATTTCTTCAGGGTCGACTCCACCAGCAGAGACTCATGGGGAAGTTGGTGTTTGTCAAACCCTGGAATAGGAATCACTTTATAAAGTGATTCCAATCTCCTAGGGGCTCCTGGAATTGTTAGAGGAGTTTCCAAATTCTTGTAAAAAGTTTCCCTCAAGATGTCATGGAGGGGTAACTTCAAAAACTCTTTGGGAGGTTGGTCAAAATCCAAGGCATCGAGAAATGCCTTGGATTTTTTAGAGTCAGACTCTAGAGGAATTGAAAGGGTGTCTGACATCTCCTTTAGGAACTTGGTGAAGGAGGGAGGGCGTAGGGAGAGGGGAGACATGATTGAGACATTTAAGTACATCACGGGACGGGTCGAGGTGGAAGAGGATATCTTTCTTCTCAGGGGACCCTCGACCACAAGAGGACATCCGCTCAAACTCAGGGGAGGGAAGTTTCATGGAGACGCAAGGAAGTACTTCTTCACGGAGAGAGTGATCGAGCATTGGAACAAGCTTCCAGTGCAGGTGGTCGAGGCACGCAGCATCCCAGACTTCAAGAACAAATGGGATACCCATGTGGGATCCCTACGAGGTCATGCCAAGGGATAGGGTCACTAGGACTTGAATGAGCGGGTCAGTAGAGTGACAGTATAATTACAATTATACTTAAGGGGTCAGAAGACTTAAGAGGGTGGGTAAATAGTGTGGGCAGACTTGATGGGCTATATGGCCCTTATCTGCCGTCATCTTTCTATGTTTCTATGAGGAGTGCTCTGGCTTACTAGCAGGATCCTGCACCGATGGATCATCCTCATGAGACGAATAATCTTCCTCGGTACCGAGGGGATCGTCAGAATCATCCCACAAATCAGGGTCCCGTACCGATTGAAGACGGCCCTGAGAAAGGGGAGTGGAGGATTCGGTATGCTTGGTCATGCGTACCGATTTTCCTGAACGTGTCGACACCGTACCTGGTGACTGCACAATGGTACGGGTGTCAGAGAACGGTACCGGATCAGAAGCCGAGTAAGCAGTACGCCGAAGAGACTTCGGCTCTGCCGACAGAACAGGCATAGATATAGATTTTTGCGGTGCCGATAACGTCGATGCCGATAAAATGGGCTGGTTGACAATCGGCACCGAAGGCTCAGTAGGTACAGACACTGGAAGGTTCGGAGTCAGTAGAGCCGGGAGCAATTGTTGTAGTTGCTCCTTAAGTTGGACCTGTAGGATGGAGGCAATACACTCATCCAGAGTCGGTCCCGATGGCACCGGTACCGCTTTTTTCTTGCTCGGTACCTGCGGTGCAGCTCAACGCTCAGGCGAAGTCGATGCCGATGAAGAGGCAGTAACTTCAATGGGAGCGGAGCGCTTACGGGGCCGGCGCGCAGTCTGCAGGACTTGGCTCACTGCATGCTCGACTGGCGGCCCGAGAACAGTAGGGGAAGGCTTCTTAGCCGGCTTACCTACGGGATGCGACACCGGCGATGGATCTTGCGGTGCCGACACTACCGGTGTCGACTTGGAGGAAGTTGCAGGAGTCGATACCGGAGGAACTTCCATAGCGGTACCGAAAAGGATCCGCTGCTGTATTTGACGATTTTTCAAAGTTCTCTTTTGAAGAGAACTACAGCGGGTGCACGTTTCTGCCCTATGGTCCGGACCCAGACACTGCAGGCACCACTTGTGCGGGTCGGATAATGATATAGTGCGCGCACACCGCTGACACTTTTTAAAACCCGGTGAAAGGGGTATGAAGGGAAAAACGGCCGTAGCAAAATTGAAGCCCGAGGCTTCGATGGTGCCAACAGGCCCCGCCGGGGCTGACCGAAAAAAATTCGAAAAAAAGTGAATTTTTTTTTTTTTTTAACACAAACGAAATAAAATAAGAAAGAGAACAATTCTCGAAGAAAAAGAACGCGCGAGCGGGAAGGCGAGTAACAATGAAAAAAATTTTCCAACAGCCGTTGGAAACACGCGTCTTCTTAGCTCTGCGGAAACTAAGAAACTGGGGACCGTGCGCCTTCGTCGGGCGGGAAGGCAATCGCGCACGCGCGGTGCGGCCTAACTAGAACTTTCTAAGTTCTTAGAGTACAATCACTCTAAAATTGTCCGTACCGGGGCTCCGTCGGTGCCGTCACCCATCAGTCAAGAATATGCTGCCTGCTTGTCCTGGGATAAACTATGTTACTACTGTGTTAAATGAGCAAACCTGGTTGCTCATATCCATCGTATCACACCATGCAGTAGCGCTGCCCGATTCACGATTCGAATCAATTCAACGATTCATTTCGGGTGAATCAGTTCGAATTGATTCAAAAACAAAACAACAAAAACAAACAAAAAAAAAAAATCGGCCTCCCGATTCGACGACTGACCCTCCCCCCTTCAAGCAGGATCAGCAACGCTACCTCTTGCTGGCCGGCCACTGCCACTCCTGCTTTAGAGGGCGAGTGGGGAGTGTCAGTTGGGAAGTGCTTATGTCCGGCTTCCCCCTGTCCTCCCGGCATTAATTTACCTAATTTCAGCAGCCTGGATAAGATCACTAGTGCTAGCGATCTTTGCAAGCTGCCATCGGGTCTTCCGAGCTGCCTTCTCTCTACCGTGGTCCCGCCCCTCCTCTGACGTCAGAGGAAAGGCGGGACCGCAGCAGAGAGAAGGCACCTAGGAAGACCCAATGGCAGCTTGAAAAGATCGCTAGCACTAGCGATCTTATCCAGGCTGCTGAAATTAGGTAAATTGAGGCAGGGGCAACACACAGGCCTTCTGGGGTGGGGGGTTGCAGTCCTTTTGGGGAGGGGGGTTGTACAGGCCTTCCGGGGGGAGAGGCAGGCTTTGGATGCAGGCCTTCAGGAGGAC